>NW_026724299.1:0-358957 GCF_029784015.1 Lycium ferocissimum
AATTTGGGAGGTTTGGGGTTTTACCGTAAAAAATTTTTTAAAGTTTGGGCTTTTTAAACCCGTTACCCCTTTGGCCATGGCCATCCTTCGTCTTTGTTTTAGGACAACTCCGTCGCCGAAATAAATTTACGTGTGGTTCGCTGCTCTATTGCTGATCTACTTTGTGGTTAATTCGGGTAATAAACTAAAAATGGGCTAAAACGGGTAATTATTTTGCTTTAATTGTCATAGAGCGTAAAAATCCCAAAAGTTTATGTACTTATTTATAAGTGCCTATTACGTTGATAAGTTAATCACTTAAAATATGGCTCCTCTTTTAATTATACAAATCAACATCAATTGGAACATGCATGAAGTTTTGTAGCTTATTGAGTTATAATGTGTATAATTAAAGAAAAGTAACATATTTTAAATGGTTAATTTATCTACGTAATAAACGCTTGAGAACATGTGCAAAATCTTTTTCAATATTTTGAGTCGGAAGTGACTAATAATATGTTCGGTAAGGGTGGACATAGGTCGAGTTGATTCGGATTTTTCAATTACTGAACCAAATTAATTGTGTCGGTTTCTTATATCTATAAGTCAAACCAAACCAATAAAAGTCAATTTTTCATTTTGGATTTTATTTTGGGGGTTTTCAACCTTTTTGAGTTTTTAGCTTTTTTTTCTTTTTTTTTCTTTTGGGTTTGATGTGAAGCATCATACCTTAGCATTTGCTTGATCTGTCAAACATTTTCATGTGCTCTTTTAGATATGTGTACATGTAATTAGTTCACATTATTGCATATAGCTGTCAATTGAACTTCTGTTGTCGACGTTTTAGGGCCTTAGGGGTGTAAACTTTGTCTTGGATTGGGCTTTTTCTAGGTTGTTGGACATCGGGTCATTTGCACTTCTGTTCCTTTTTTGTGCTGGTCGATAGTCCTTCATTGGGGCAAAGTCTTTCATTTTTGGCCCTCAACTTGCGGGTCTTTAATTTTCTTCCTTCACCTAAAATACCCAGAGATTCTCGGTTCAAACCCTCTCTTAGTAATAAAAATAAAATAAAAAACCGCAAGGCATAGCTTTAAAAGTCAGCCTTTATGCGTATTTTGTTTTTAAGACATAGCCAAAAGTCCGTATTTTTTGCTTTATAAGGCAAACTTTTAGTTATGGCCTTATAAGAAAGTTTGCCTTATAAGGCAAAAGATTTGACTTTTAGTTATGCTTTAATGAAACATGATAAGACAAATATTTTGCAAAGCCTTGCCTTGCGAAATTATTCTTTTTATTTTTTATCGAGTCGGTTCAGTAACTCCGGGATATTTTCGGCCACCTTTTTAAGCGAAGGGAAAAAATTAAAGACCAGCAATTTGAGGGACAAAAATTAAAGACCACCCCAAAAGAAGGACAATCCGCGCAAAAAAAAATGTAATTTTTGTCCTTCAAATGGACTGGTCTTTAATTTTTGGCCTTCAAAATCGAACTTATCCTAGAGGGGCATAAGTTATGCATTATAATATCATAATATCCACAAGTTATGCCCGCTCCCTCAAAGAACTTATACCCCGCTAGGCATAAGTTCAATTTTGAAGGACAAAAATTCCATGTTTTTTTTTTGTGCGGATTGCCCTTCAAATGCACTGGTCTTTAATTTTTGTCCCTCAAATTGGTGGTCTTCATTTTTGCCTTTCGCCTAATACCATCAGGTTTGGCGTTCGAACCCTGGTTCAGTTTAAAAAAAGAAAAGAAAATTTCTCAAGCCAGAGTTTCGTAGCAAAGTTAGGCCTATTCGGGCCAAAGTTAGGCCTTAAGGCAGAGTTTTGCAAAATTTCAACTGAGTCAATTTTTTTTTTTTTTTTTTTTTTGCCTTAATTTAAACCTCTACCTTAAGCTAAAGTTTTGCCTTATACCTGAAGGAAAAAATCTACCTTAAGGGAGAGTTTGGCTTATGCTTGAAGGTAAAACTCTGCATGATCAGGTAGAGTTTGACTGCAAACTCTACTTAAGCCAGAGTTTCAAACTATGCCTGAAGATAGCAAATCTCTGCCTTGTAAATTTTTATTTTTATTTTTAATTGATCGGGAATTCGAACCAGGAACCGAGGAGTTTTAGTGAAAGGAAAAAAATTGAAGTCCACCCCCGAATAAGGACAGTCGTGCAAATTGGCCCAAAAATTAAAGACCAGCCCGTTTGAAGGACAAAATTTAAAGACCGGTCAATTTGAAGGTCAAACCGTGTGATTAGGTAATGGGAGAAAATTTTAGTGAACGATCATATGCCTTATTTTTTGTGCGGAATGGCCTTCAAAGGCACTGATCTTTAATTTTGTCCCTTCGTTTAAAAATTCATGGGTTATGAGTTTGAATTCTTGCTCAGTCAAATATTAAAAATAAAAATCGCAAAACAAAAGTTTATAGCAAAATTAGGTCTATTCGGGCAGAAGTTTGCCTTAAAACAAAAGTTTGCTTAAGGCAAACCTCTGCCTAAATAGGCCTAACTTTGCCCGAAAAGTTAGCCTTAAGGCAAACCTCTGTCTGAATAGGCTTAATTTTGTTACAAACCTCTGACTTGCGTTTTTTTTTTTTTACTGAACCAAGGTTCGAACCCAGAACCTCGGGTTATTTGGCGAAGGCCAAAAATTAAAGACCACCAATTTGAGGGGTAAAAATTAAAGACCAGTGCCTTTGAAGGGCAATCGTGCAAATGCCCTGATCATATGTTAAAATACTATGAAATACTATGACAGACTTAAAGAATTATTTATAGATTATATTATAGGAGTAATAAATAGTGTTATGTATAAAATAATTTAAAATTTATATACAAATAATGTCGGATTGATTTAATCTCGGTTTGATTTTTTTTTTTTTGTTATTTTAAGTTAAAATAGAACCTAGTTATGGTCGGTTATTTTTTCAGGCCAAACCAAATCAAATCATTAATCAAGCTCTTTTTCCGATTTGACTCGATTTGGTGCGGTTTGTTGGGTTTTTTATACACCCCATATCCACATGTTCAATCAGAATTATACCGTAAGTTAAATTGTCTAAATATAATTACTGACTAATGTAAGACTTCTGATGTATTTTGCCTCATATGTTTATCACAATGTTTCATGATTGCTTAGCATGTCATGCCTTCTTTCTAAAGTTTTGTCGACACAAAGCAACACACCTTTAAGCTTTTATTATTTCTACTACTACTGCTTTTTTCTTTTCTCATTATTATACGGGACATCATTTTGTCAATTCCACGGTCTTAAAAGTCAAAACCCCACATCGAAGAAGTGTCTTTCCATTGTGCATTTTGTGTGAATTTAACTTTTATGTCCAGACACTGATAAATACTTTACACGATCTACAAATAGGTAACTGTCTATAATAAATCTAATTTGTTGATCTCGAAGATAAAAGTAAGTAATCCATTTGTAATAAGTAAACGGCACTAACATACTAAGTGTAATTCCACAAGTGCTGTCTGAGACGCTAATAATGCAAAAAGAAATTCACATCTCTAGTGTAGACAAATTAGTATCAAAATTTTATAAAAGATGCCAGTAACAAGAAGATTGAAGAGACACATAAATAAAGTAATAAACTCCTCTATTATTCTCTTACCACGATTAAAAAACTAAATATTCTAGTAAATCAAATAAACTCCTACAAAGAAAAAACTAATATTAAAAAAATCGTAGCAATAACAAATGCAACATCAACAATTTGAACAAAGGGTAACGGATAGATAAAAAGAAAAGAAAAAGGAAAGAAGTTCATTTAGCAGAACAGATAGTACAAATTAATTGTCAGCATTTAATCTATGTTTCCTGGCCTAAACATTTAAATTCTATCAATACAGAAAACTTCAAAAGATTTTCAGATTACAAAAAGAATGATCCACAGAGAAACAAGAAATTAACTTCTAAAAATATTTTTTAAGTATTATGAGGACTATACTCATGTTCAATAGTTGGAACAGTCCTAGTACCACCTGCAGTTGGAGCTCTAACATGTCCAACCATTGAAACTTGTAATGCTTCTTCCTCATATGCTCTTCTTACCAATTCCTCCATTCTTGCTTTCTTCTTCACCTTTGCAAATATCGCGATCAGTAGCAAACCTAAAAGAAACGCGCCCAATGCAGCTCCAATCGAGCAACCTATGGCTAATTTCCAGTTACTTTCCCTTTTATTTTTCGAAGGTATTAGAGGCGACTCAATGACTAAACCGAAATGTCCTTGCTTTTTAGTAGCACAAACATTTCGCGACATTTGTTTTGTTAGTGTCACCTTTCCATCGTGCTCAAAGCTAGCACATAATGGTATAATTCCTGGTGTGATACTAGTAGCATTTACTAGCCTTGTTGTGTTGGTAAAATCAATTGTAATTGGAATTTTATTGGATTGGAATCCGAGTTCAAATGGGGTTGAAGAAGTTACCATATCATCACCAGCATTGTAAGCTAACAGGCCTAAAACAGGTGAAATAAGTTGATAACCTGATAATTCATAGTTGTCATAGTAAATATTAGACCAATTGGATCCAAGATTTTGTCTAACAATTAGTACTCTTTCAGCACAATGTTGGATACTTACCCCAATTGGCAATTTGAATTCTTTGATTTTGGCACCATATCTTGCTAGACTACCACACCGATACCTAACTGAATCGACTCTGATCCCCGTGAGGTTAGATGGTAAATGTATGGGATACAGTTTCGCTGTTTTGAACTTCTTGGTGTTGTAAAATCGGAATGTGTTGTCTCTGAGGACTAGATCAAGAAGTCGGGCTGATTTTATGCCTTGTGCTTGACTTGAAAGAGTCGCGGTGAATGCCAGTGAAAATAATGTCAGAGTTAGATAAAGAAGTGAGCCCATCTGAAGAAGGAATTGCCTATTTGAGTGTAGGTTCTTGAAATCTTTCCAGCATTGATCATCAAAAGGCAAATAAAGAGGCTATTTCTGCAATTGACAAATGGATACTAATAGGCTGGAGATTATGGTTTTTCTTAGGGCCAGAGAGGAACTTGGAAAAAAGAGGAAGTACTATGTGAAGTTTCTGTCACGTAATATGTTTTTTTCAGGCAATATATTCGTTTTTCCCCTTTCCCACTCTTAGAGTAGAATAGGGGGCCATAATCTTGAAATAAAGTTTCTATTTTCAAAACGTATACTTTGTGGTGAAGACTTGACCAACTTTAGTGATCTTCTTACTTTCAAACTTTTGAGGAAAAATGAGCTGTTACTTTACCATCTCAATTTGAAAGGTATGCAACTTTTAAAATTTTCTTTCTTTGGGGTGGAAATAAATTATGTTGCTTGGAACTTGCAAAAATATCGTGGCACTCATGTTGGATTCTCACACAAATGCATTATTTGAGAATTTGAAACGAGCGCAACAACATATTTGGAAAATCCGAGCAATAGGGGCAAAGCTACAATATTAAGAGCCCGTTTGGATTGGCTTATAGGGTTTTTTAAAAAAATAAGTTGGGGTATCAACTTATTTTTTTTTTTATTTTTATAACTATGTTTTGTTTTAGATAAACTAAGTTAAATGGGTCAATTATTTTTTGAGCTTATTTTAAGCACAAAATGACTTTGGCCGACCAAACACTCAAAAAAAAAAACGAACTTATAAGCCAATCCAAACGGGCTCTAAGTGTTTTTTTAAGGATCCAACATGGGGGCGACGATATTTTTGAAGAATCTGAGCAACAAGGCCGAACTACAGTATTAGGTGCGGCTTTGGATGAGCTCAGTAACTTTTTCTTGATTAGACCCTCCATTCGTACTAGGATATCCATTAAATATGTATAAATATTAAATTGTGAATTTCATAACTAAAACGTGTTCAAAATCCAAAATTCAAATCTTGGATCCGCCTCCACCGTGCAATATAGAAAATAATATAAGAGGGACCAGAGGTTGAGGGAGTAGAGTCAGGTGACAAAGGCTGGAGGAATGATTTTGGGGGGGTGTGGATATGATGATGGCAATTCATGTCAAAAAGAAAGAGGCGTGCTTAACAATGAGATGAAAGGGCAACTAGCCAAAAGAAGGCTCTTGTAGTGTTACCTTATGGCCTTAAAATATTCTATTACCTTATGGCCTTAAAATATTCTATCTTTTAATTTCGTTTCATTACGATTTACATGTCACCCACTTCAATTAGTAGCCATTCAACAAATTGAATCCTTCTATTCTTCTAAATTTTTTCCTTTGCAAAATCTGTTAGAGACATAATTAAGTAAATAAAAAAAAATTTATTTCTAACAATTCAAGTTTTTAGATGAAATGGTCAATACATATTTTAGATTTGTGGTCAACACACAATGCAACACCGATCATTGTTTGACCTATTCCTGAATCAATCAAGAAGCTTTCTACTCAGTTATTTAGGTTCTGATACTTTTTCCCTAAATTTCGATTTGAAAAAGATATGGTGCAAGTTTAACTTTCGCGACTAGTTAATGTATATCGAGTTACAATAAAGTTTGTTTGTATGTAAATACTTGTGTTACAGATTATGATTAGATTCTCAAGTCAATTTTGATGATAGACGTTCAGTTTATAATGAAAGACAATTAGATGGGTAATTAGATGATTAAGCTTAGTTTTGTTTCACAATTATCATACATCTTGAGTATATTTAATAATTTTCTCTTGATAAGTTCTTATTGATCTCTTGAGAAAAGATTAAGCCCATGCTTATGATTAGAATAGAAAAAAACCTGCATTTTTGTTCCATTATTAGTTGGTACATCATTATTGCTTGAATTTACATGGTATGATTCTCCTTCATTAGCCATGAGAAAAATCTTTAACTAGTGTTTTTATCTTCACTAATTGGAATGTCACAGCTGGATGGATATGAACTTAAGCCTTACAAACTCGAAATAGATAGTGCAACAATTATCATATTATTGTTCTATTTCAGTAATACAAGAAATTGTACAATGCGGTGCAAGATCCAAAACTTAAAGACTCTTGTGAAAACACAGCAAGCCATTTGGAAGAAAAAGACGGAAGCACCACTCCTTCAAGGGTGCTTAGATAGTAAAAGGGGAAAAAAATGTGAAGGCAAAAAATAATGCGTTCGGTTGTGGCTCGGAACCTGAAAGCTTAGAAAAAAAATATCTAAAACTCACTGATCCAACTAATCCGCTTTAGTTAATGTTTAACAATTAACTAGACTAGCGGAAGTTGACTTTGGCTTGGTAATTCATGCCTACACGCCAATTAGAAGGTGCAACATTATAAGCTATAATTGTCTTACGAGATGTGTAGGAAGTGAGCTTGAAAGATAGAGTTTGGCCTGAAAGAGTTGCAAATGCTTGGTATGATGCTCCCCAATTGTGGCTCATGCTTATCCACCCTGTTTTGCTTCCCTTCACCCACATGCTCGCCACGTCGCCCGCTCCGCCGACGTTCATCACGTATACCAACAACCAATAGCCGTTTCCTTGGAATGCGAACCTGATCCCGCCTTTCTTAACGCAAGGTACCCTACAAGGATAAATAAGTACACCATATTAGTGGCAAGAAATGGTGCAAAATTAGCTTTAGAGGATCAAAGGGAAAATATTAAAGAATTGCTTAAAGTTACGTGACTCGAACCTCCAACCTCTTTGGTTGATGGTAGATTTACTGCCAGAGCAAGCTCAATCGTCCTCAACATTGATTTTTAAATCTTGATTGAAATTCTATGAAATGAAGGATTTTTTAAAATTGCATGACTCAAATACTTTCAATCTACTGTTGATGGTAGAGGTATTGGTACATTACTATCAACAAGTTCAATCATCTTAAAAATTGATTCTTTAATTAAATTCAACAAAATGAATAATTCATGCTCGTTAATTCAAGCTTCTACATACATCGTAAAACTATTAAAATTTGATTATAATTGATTGAATTTCGAGATAGTGCCACAACACATATAAAATGTTAGATTTAACTTATAATATACTGACAGTATAAACAATTTTTACACTATCATGTAATTTGATATGCTGCTTATTACTTTTTCAGGTGATCTGATGGCGTAAAACTTATGTTACATACCTGCGATATGCAACGGGGACAATGCCAGCCTTCCATTGAGCAATTTTCATGAAAGCAGGTTTAGACATGTCAAAATGTTGGCGTGGTGGGTTGCACCAGCCACCATGGTTCGAGTCTTGGGCCCAATTGGGTGGGCAGAGGTTTGTGGCTGTAACGGTGGTGAACCCTTTGTAGCAAAATTTTGATTTCACACACATTATTTGGAAGCATTGTCCACATGAATATCCATTGCCAAATAGCACTGTGCTCAATGCTGCTGTTGCTGTGCCATAACCTGAATTGAATAGGTTTCCATATCCACAAGCTCCACCTATAAAACCACAAAAACCACACATTTATTATTTGTTCTTTGGCCGATAAGTTTTTTACATGCGAGATCACCTAAAAGATTATTACAAAATAACCGTCTGTAACGAGTGAGACTAGTAACTTGAAAAATGAGGCAAGATATCTACTACAATAGGTTAAAATGCACTAATGCATAGATTCGTTACACTATAATACCTACTACAATAGGTTAAAATGCACTAATGCATGGATTCGTTACACTATAAGCATACCAATAAGGTAAATTTCAGGAGCATATAATCATCGAGTTCAATTGACCCCAGTATTTTTTGCGAGTATAGACATTTGTGGGAAAAATTACTAAATCTTGAAAAATATTTGGTTATTTTTCAAAGAAATAAGTAATTTGTTTTGTGTAACTCTGTTCATGCGCAAGCATAATCAGTCCCAAATTCAGATTAAAGAAAAAAGTTGTGGTACATTGATGACCCGTAAAAAAGTAGTCAAACTATGAAACAAGAATTTATATAGTCGATATCAACTAATGTTGAAATAAAGACATAGCAATTGACTATTGTAACACACCCATTGTTTCAGAAGCAGACTCGTCTCCGTAAAATGTGGCATAAGCAAGCTTCCAAGGCATGGCTTTAAACTTAGCCGGGCTAGGAGTGGAATAGTAGGCTGCAGCCATATTTGCTTGGTGCAAAAGTGCCATTGACCCAATGATCAAGAAAATCAAGCTCCATTTGCAGTTGACAAATTCCATAGTTTTTTGTTACTCTTTAGCTCTTTCCTTAAGGACTGAAATGTTACATATGAGACAATTTTGCTTATGAATTGAATTATAAACTTAGGCCTTTTATAGTTTGTGTCTTAAGGGATAAGAGAATATTATATTGCAACTTTCGTGCCCCCACGAACACGTTAGGCTCTTAAATCAACTGTTTTATATAAAAAAAAGTTAATAGCACTTTTGGTCCCTCAGTTTTAGATTCTTATTCATTTTAGTCCTTGTAATATTTGATTGAGTATATTTCACCTTCAATTAAATTGAACCATGCACTTTTGATTCCTTTGCTTGTAAATATTCACAATTTTATTATGATTATCAATTGTTTCACCACTTAGAGTAAAGTAAAAAAGTATTTTTAAGCACTTATCTTTAAAACAAAATAACAAGAATAAGCTAAAAGTCAAAAGCTAGAATTCCTAATTGATGGTTTATGCTTAAAAAGTCACTTAAAATAAGCCCATCCAAACGGGCTCTTAATTACCCATGTGCTATGTTCAGCGTTTTGTACTACTCCATATTTGCCACTTAATATAATTTTAAAATTATTCTAAATGTAATATAATTCCTACACAAAGGGTCCAAAAACAGACATTTCAAATAACTGAAGGTTAAATGTGCTTTGTCGAATATCACGAAAACTAAAATAAGAATTCATCAATAATAGAGGGGCTAAAAATGCTACTCCATCCGTCCCAATTTGTTTGACACTTTTCGATTTTCGAGAGTCAAATGAGTTGTTCTTTGATTGTAATTTTTTCATATGTCTCTTTTATATTTTAAATTATTAATTATGGTGACTTATAGTACTTTTTATGTAATTTTCAAATATGTAAATTTTATCTCGAAAAATTGGAAGATTCTATGTTTAAACACAGTCAAAATTAAGAAATTTGACTCTTCAAAAATGAAAAGTGTCAAATAAATTGGGACGGAGGAAGTATTATATTATCAGTTAAAAACTCTTAAGTCAACTGTTTTGTTCTAAAATTCATTTATCTTTATACCACGTAATATTCTAGTACAAAGTTTGTTACACATTAGTTTTTTGACAACGTGCGAGCTGGTTTTGTGGTATTTGTACTTAGCCCGCCGTACAGTTTTCTAGATTGACTTTTTTCTTAATAATAATAACAATATAAATGTTCTAAGAATTTAGCCTAACATTGAACTTAAATTTGATTCTAAATCCTCCAAATTTTGTTATGATTAGTTGCATGATTTGCATCTCTTATTCGACAAACAACTTCAAGAAATGTAGAAGTCATGGAAGGAATAATTAATTAAGAAAGATAATTAATGGAGGATAGAGTTTGGTGTGCATGGATACGTGGCAACCGAATAGTTTTTTTTCTTTTTCTTTGAAGAGTATTTAATGTGGATAGTGCCGGATCTTAAATTTAGACACGGTAAGTTTTGATAGTCGGATCATGAATTTTGAAATATATATTGAATTATGTCTATACTTGCTTTTCGTGCGTCACACATACTCAAAACATACAAATATAAGGTTAATCCTGAAACATTGGAACGTGAACCTATGGTGATTCACTACCAATAATAAAAAATATTTTTAACACAAGTTATAACTGCAAGGATGCGTACCGACTTAACCATACTGAGCACGGGCAGAGCTAAGGACGCATGCTAAAGGTTCAATTGAATATTTTTCTTCGAAAAACTATATAATATAAATAGGAATAAGATGTTTTTTTGGGCTTATACATAAACTGTCGGATCGCTTTGGCATAAAGAAAACTATAGTGCAGTGGTAAAGAAGGGTCACAAGCCAAGTGTGGCATTCTTTTAAATCTGCTTGTTTGAATTGCATTATATATGAGGCAGTCAATAAAACATCAAGGTAATTAATTGAAGAAAGGATTCAACTCTATTCAAGATATTTGATGATATATCTGAATAAAAAACATTCATGATCTCCTGTGCTTAATATTTGTTAAACTTTGGCCTGTGGTATATACATACATAATTACATATCGACACACTGCAAGTTGCAAAGCATCTACCATTTAACATAAGAAATGGTTTTAATTTTTACAAATTTCCCTCATGATATGTACATATTGATATGATCTCTCTCCCTTGCAAATTGGTGTTAATTAGTGCAATCTCTTTGCAGATTGTCTTATACATATAATATAATCACCCTGCATTTACAATTAAAGTTGTCATTGACCAGCATGGTTTATCAGTGTAACTATTGTCTCCACAAAAAGAGCATCATTTTACACGATAGGAATTTTAATTTGAAAAATATGGGGCAGGTTTAACTTTCGTGACTAGGTAATATATATCGAGTTAATTACAATAAGGTTATTTTGTATGTAAATTAAATACTTGTCTTAAAGAATATGATTAGATTATCAATTTAGTTTTGATAATATACCTTTAGTTTATTAGGAAAGACAATTAGATGATTAAGCTTTTGTTTCTCCATTGTCATACACCTCAAGTATATTTAATAATTTTCTCTTGATAAGTTCTTACTGATTTCTTGATAAAAGAGCAACCCCATGCTTATTATGATTAGAGGAGGGGGAGAGGAATTCTGCATTTTTTTTTCCATTATTAGTCGGTACATCATCATATTCCTTTCTACCTACTTATCTTCTAGTGATAAACAGAATATAGTATTGACGCATTATTGCTAGAATTTGCTTGCTATGGTTCTCCTTAACTCTTTGGCCATGAAAACCAATCTTTAATTAGAGTCTTCATTTTCGCTAATTTGAGTACCAAGGCGGATCCAAGTTTTAAATTTAATGGGTTCAACTTTTAAGATTTTCAGCATTAAAGACATCATTGTACAGATTATGGGTTCAGATCAAATATTTATTGAGATTTTAGTAGGTTTTTACATATACTCCATATTAAAAGTTATGTGTTTGGATGAACCCCTAGCAGAAAGGTTACATCCACCCTAAACTAAGTGTCACAGCAATGTAAGACTTGAAAAAGAACTTATAGATACTTCACTAACTAAACATATGTTTCAATTAAAGTCAACAAAAAAAAAAAAACTCTCTTGGAACGCGCCTCACGCGCGCACCGCAAAACCCTACCAGGGCTGCTGCCCTAACCACCAACAAACTCGTTTAAAATGCACCAAATCCCCATCCACACCACCGGAAACCAGCAACAACCACCACCACAAATCACATCGCACAACGTAGCGGGTAACGGAGCCTCATATTTATCCATTGCGGAAGGATACGCCACTGGAAGGAGGGCTATCAGACTCCAACACAAACCTTTTGAGTTTGCGGATGGAAAGGCAAAAGTTGTCTTTGATAAGGCGGAAGATGATCTACTAGCAGAGAAATGCAAATTTACCATGGTAGGGAAATTCCCCCGAACTAGACCCCAAATTGACAAATTGAGAGAGGAGTTCAAAAAAACCTTTCCTCTGAAAGGGACGATTAAAATTGGGGCTTTTGATTGGAGACATGTCTTCATTGATTTCATGGAGGAAGAGGATTTCAAACGTTACGAGGACACGAGAACTATGTATCTATGTGGTATGACAATGCGAACTGAACGATGGACTAGGAATTTCAAAGCAAACATGGAATCAGCACTCACCCCGGTCTGGGTAACTTTGCCTGAATTGCCATGGCACTACCACGACTGGGCAGCAATGGAGAGGATCCTTGAACCGATAGGACCACTCGTAGCACTAGACAAAGCTACGGTGGCCAGGACTAGGCCAACCACAGCAAAAGCGAGAGTGGAAATTGATCTAACCCGTCCTAGACTGAAGGAAGTGGAGGTGGCTCTGGTCGAATCATCGGGCGAAGTGGATTCTTTCACCTAGTCAATTGAGTATGAAAATGTTTCGAATTTCTGTTCCCACTGCAGGACACAAGGGCATTCAGAGCAACAATGCAGATTTTTACTACCAAGAAGAGATATCGCTAGGAAAAATGACATTAGAAATGGAAAGGAACCATCCAAGGCGAGCAATGAAGAAGGAAAGGGATGGACTGAAGTGAGGAACAACAAAAAGGATAGAAGAAACCCAAATGGTCGGGCAGGGCAGGCTCTGATTTTTGTTGAGAAGGGAACAAAAACACCCCCCTGCACCTTCGGCTCCGGTTGGGAAAGGAATGATGGTGTCTCCAAACATTGATAAAAGTCCAATGGATTTAGTAAAGGGACAAAGGGAGGAAGAACCAGTTAAAGACGGAGAGGACATTCAGGTGGTTAGAGCAACATCACAAAAGGAAAAAATGGGCAGAAGAAAGAAAAACAAGCAGGGCAAAAAGAAAAAGAACAAACAAATGGCCCAGAAGAAGATGAAGAAACCAAGGAAAGAAAAAATTATAGTCCCTGAACAGGAGATAGAGATTACAGCTATTGAAGCAGAGAAAGCTCTCATAAATGTCACCGTAGATCAGCAAAAGATGGTAGGAGTAGGAAGAAAGAGGCAATTCAAGTCGAAAATCCCTCCCCAAAATCTTCCTGAACTGGGTGATGAAATAACTCACAACGTTTTTCCCACTCTAAACTTAAGCCATGTTGAAATAGTAGGAGAGAAAGGAGCTCAGGGTTTGAATATAGCCTTAGAAATTGATGTGCTAGAATTAACACCTGGGAAGTCCCCTACCCAGATGTTAATAACGCCCATCAAGTCAAAAGGGTTGGGAATACAGAGCCAGGACATGGAGATAGTTCCTGAAACGCAAGATGAAGAAATGCAAATCATGGAGGAGGGGATGCGTGCCTTCTCTGATGATGAAAACGCAAGAAGACCACATAGAGTTTTGTTTTTTGACAAAGAAGGCGAACTCGAGGCAGGTTCTAGGAAAAATGACCAGTCAATAAGCTTTTCTCAAAGCCTTGGTGGAGCCTTTAAAAGGCAATCTGACAGAGGTACGAGGAACATCAAGAAAGACTCAAAAACCCCACCCCAAAATGTTTTCGATATTTGACACACTTTGATGGAACATTAGGGGCATGAAGTCCCAACAAGCTTTTGAGAGGCTTAAATCTCTAAAAAACTAATACAAACTTTCATTCATTGCATTACAAGAACCAAAAGCTAGTGCAACAAAAATTGTGCGATATAGCCTACAGCTTGGTCTTCAAAACAGTTTCTTCAATTGCAACAATAAAATTTGGCTTTTTTGGTCATCAAAGTTAAATCTGCAGGTTTTGGATAATACGAAACAACAGGTCACCTGTAAAATATTTGTACCAGGGCTACAAGATCCGCTTTTCATTTCTGTGGTATATGCCAAATGCACAATTCAGGAGAGAAGACCTCTTTGGGAAGAATTGAGATATTGAAAAAACAGGATGCAAGGACCCTGGAGCGTCATGGGTGATTTTAACGTCATACTAGAAGCCGAGGAGAAGTCTGGGGGAAGGCCATACAGAATAAGCAAAAACATTGATTTTCTTAACTGCATAGAGGATTGTGGGCTGGTTGATGCAGGTTACTGTGGAACAAAATATACATGGTGTAACAACAGAGGTTTTCCCAAAACAATTTGGAAAAGTCTTGATAGAGTACTCATCAACACAGAATGGGCAGATGAACTAGGAGAAACCACTGTGCAACACCTTGCAAGGGTAAGCTCAGATCATGCATCACTCCTTATTACTCTTATCAAGCCGGAAATCAGTGGTCCAAGATACTTCAAATTTTTGGAGTTTTGGGTCGAACATCAGGATTTTAAAACAATTGTTGCTGAAACTTGGCAAGAAAAGGTAGCAGGCAACCCAATGTGGGTTCTACATCAGAAACTGAAAAGAGTATGTAGTAGACTGAGTAGTTGGTCAAGGCAAGCATTCGGCAATATTTATGAGGAACCAAAGAGGCTTGAAAAACAAATAGAAGATACTGAGAATCAACTCATTGCTAACAACAATCCTGCGAAGAGATCGGATTTGAATCTGCTTAAAGCTAAATATCACCAATTCCTGAAGCTACAAGACTCGATACTAAAATAGAAGGCAAAGGCAAAATGGCTAGAGGAGGGCGACAGAAACAAAGCCTTTTTTCATAGTGTGATTAAAGGGAGAAGGAAGAGGCTAAACCTACAGAGAATACAAGAAAATGATGAAGTTTGGAGAGAGGGTAGCCATGACATAGTAGATGCGGCAATCCAACATTTCCAAAAGATTTTCAATCATGGTGAAGCAGTGGAGGATCTTTCCTTACTAAATTGCCTCCAACCAAGAGTAACTCAAGGAGAGAATGACATCTTTAACAACCCTACCAACAATGGAAGAGGTTAAAACCAGTATCTTTTCAATAAATCCTGATAGCTCACCAGGACCCGATGGCCTCAGTGCACTCTTTTATCAACAGTGCTGGGAATTAATCAAGGAAGATGTGTTTAACGCTGTTCTAGCATTCTTCAAAGGAGCATCCCCACCAAGGTTCTTCACCCACACATGCCTAGTGATGATACCAAAGGTAGATTTCTCACAACAGTTAATTGATCTCAGACTAATCAGTTTGTGTAATATGTCTAGCAAGATCCTGGCAAAAATCCTCAATGACTAGACTAGTCAATATACTGCCCAGAATAATTTCCAGCAACCAGTCAGGTTTTATAAAAGGGAGATCGAACTCGGAGAACATACTTTTAGCACAAGAAATCATAAGAGACATCAAGAAGCCAACGAAAGGTAGGAATGTGGTAATGAAGCTAGATATGGCAAAAGCTTACGACGGAGTTGCTTGGCCATATTTATTCAACATTATGAGAAAACTTGGTTTCTCGGAGCAGTGGGTGGATATGATTCGTAGGCACATCTCAAACAACTGGTACTCTTTGATAGTAAATGGGCAGAGACATGACTTTTTCAATTCAAGAAATGATTTGAGACAAGGAGATCCGTTATCTCCTTCACTGTTTGTACTGAGTGGTGAACTTCTATCAGTGTTGTTGAATGATATACAAAGGAGGAGCGGATACATTAGATTTTACATGAGACAGAGAGGTCCCCAGATTAACCATTTATCATTTGCAGATGACATAATCATTTTTACTAGTGGACACAAGCGATCTCTGAAGCTAGTAATGAAGACCCTCCAGAGGTATGAAAGTTATTCAGGGCAGAGAATAAATAAACAGAAGAGTTGTCTAATGTTAGCCCTCAAAGCTTCGTTGAGCTCGATAAACGATGTGGTAACAAGGATAACTGGAATGCAAATAAAACAGTTTCTGGTGAAGTATTTGGGATGCCCACTCATAGTTGGGAAGCAAAAAATTGCATACTACTCGGAGATGATTAGCAAATTGACAGGTAGAATGAAAGGATGGCAGACTAGATTTCTTTCAGCGGGGGGCAAGGCAATCTTAATTAAACATGTGCTGCAAGCAATTCCTACCAATTTGTTGGCAACAGTGCAACCTCCTAAGGGAGTTCTAAAGCAAATAGAGATGATTTTTACAAATTTCTTTTGGAAGGGAGCAAATGGTAATGATAGACACCACTGGATAGCATGGAAATCATTGTGCTACCCTTTTAAAGAAGGGGGTGCTCAATTCCGACGAATTCATGATGTATGTAAAGCGTTCACGGCAAAAGCTTGGTGGAATCTAAGAACAGTACCACTTTGGAAGGATTTTATGATGGCTAAATATTGCAGCAGGAACCACTCCACCATGGCGAACTAGTACCCAGGTCAGTCCCAACACTGGAAAGAACTCTCTAGAATCAAAGAAGAGGTGGAAGATAATATAATTTAGAGACCAGGCGAAGGAAATGTGTCTTTTTGGTATGACAATTGGACCAGAAATGAGGCGCTGAGAAAACACCTAGAAGAAGGTATAAAGCCAAGAAATGTTACCTTAGCTTCTATGTATAGAGATGAAGAATGGCAGTTTGCATCTCTAGACATAGAAATCCCTATTGCAGCTCAAGAAGAAGTATTGCTACAAGCAATAAATCTCAACACAGGGAGGAGTGACAAGGCCATATGGACGGCTACAACAAGTGGGAAGTTCATGGTTTCTTCAGCGTGGGAGATGGTGAGACAAAGGAGAGAACAAAATCAAGTCTACTCCAACATATGGCAGAAACATACTCCTTTTAAAATGGCCTTCGTGACATGGAGGGCAGCCGCCAACAGGCTACCTACGGATGAGAAAGTAAGCAAGCTTGGGATTAGCGTGAACCCAACGTGCTATTATTGCTCAGCTCCTAGCACAAGAATGGAGAACTCAGAGCATGTTTTTAGCTCGGGAGTATTTGCACAGGCCATCTGGTCGAGTTTCGCAGGGTTATTTGGGATTCTGACAACAGGGCTCTCTCTCACACAGATCTTGATGCAATGGTGGAAGCACAGACCTCTAAACATTGTAGCAGCTTACATAGTAAAGGTGTTACCGGATATAATTACATGGGAGCTATGGAGATCAAGAAATGCAGCAAAATATGGGGTAGAGAAGTCTTCTACAAACAGATCAGGTATGCTCATTATGTAAACTCTATGTGATTTGGTGAGTTAGAGATTCGGAAGAGTTCAAACGCAGTGGTCATGGGAGCAACTACAGAACGTGGTGGATAGATCGATGAACACAAAAATCTACAAGGTGATAAGATGGAGGAAACCCACACAAGGAGCTTACAAGCTAAATACGGATAGAAGTTGCCAGATGGGAAATTGTGGAGCTGGGGGAATCATTAGGGACAGTAGGGGAAATACAATAGTAGCCTTCTCGATCTACTTGGGCCCTGGAACCAGTAACTGAGCCGAAAGCCAGGCGTTGTTAATTGGGCTTAAACTCAGTCTGGACTATGGCATAAATGATTTGGTGGCGGAAGCGAACTTAAAACTGCTCACAATGTGCGTAAAAAATGAAGCTACAATACCGTGGAGAATAGCACAAACAGTGGAAGATATAAAAAGGAGAGTTGAAGAAAATGGGATACAAATCCAACACTGTTTTCGCGAAGCAAATCGGGTAGCAGATAAGCTGGAAACAATTAGTCAAATACATAAGAGGAGGCTAATCTTTCCAAGCTTTGAGAGGTTGCCCAGGATAGTCAGGGGCTTAACACAACTGGACAAAATGGAGATGGTTTCTTTTCGAGTCCGCCAACTGACGGCGAAGGAAATATGTTACAACCCACCGTAGACTAGGTAGTAGAAATAGTCAGTTTTGATGCTTCTGTTTTTACTCTTTGTTTCAACAAACATGTAAAGGGGTTGGCATGTCGATCCCTCAAGCTGAAAGGAGGAATCTTCCTCCTCAAACTCTGTTCCCACTCTCTTCCAATGAATAAAATGGTGACTTGAATTAAAAAAAAAAAAAGAAAAAAAAAAGAACTTATAGTAATTATATATGATCAAATTATAGTTCTATTCCAACCGTACATGAAATGTACATTCCTTTCAACAATGAAAGACTAGGTACAAGATCACAAAATAAAACTTATATAAGGATTGTTGTAAAAACCACAACAAGACTTTTGTAGAAAAAAAGACCGCAGCACCACTCCTTTAAGGGCGCCTACATAGTGGAAGGGTAAAAAAAAAAAAAAAAGTGAAGACAAAAAATACTGCCTTCGGTTGAGGCTCGAGACTTCCAAAAATCTTAGAAAAAAATATCTAAATCTCACTGATCCAACTAATCAGCTAAAGCTGATGTTTAATAATTACATGACTAATGGAAGTTGACACTGGCTTGGTAATTCATGCCTACATGCCAATTAGAGGGTGCAACATTGTAAGCTATAATAGTCTCATGAGATGTGTAGGAAGTTAGCTTGAAAGACAGAGTTTGGCCTGAAAGAGTTGCAAATGCTTGGTATGATGCTCCCCAATTGTGGCTCATGCTTATCCACCCTGTCTTGCTTCCCTTCACCCACATGCTTGCCACGTCACCACCTCCGGCAACATTCATCACGTATACCAACAACCAGTAACCATTTCCTTGGAATGCGAACCGGATACCGCCCTTCTTAATGCAAGGTACCCTAAAATCACAAAGAAGTACACCATGTTAGAGGCAAGAATTAATGATGCAAGATTAGATTTAGAAGAACAAAGTGCACATTTCAAAGAATTTCTTAAAATTACATGACTCGAACCTCAAACCTACTGGTTGATGGTGGTGGTACTTTACTACCGAGCAAGCTCATTCGTCCTCAAAATTGATTATTTAATCTTGATTAAAACTCAATGAAATTAAGAATTTCTAAAAATCATGACTCGAACTTCTAACTTCTTTGGTTGATGGTAGAGGTACTTAACTATTAGAACAGGTTCAATCGTCTTAAAAATTGATTCTTTAATTAGATTCAACAAAATGAATATTCATGCTCGTAAATTCAGGCTTTTACATCATAAAATTATACAAAGTTAATTATATTTGATTGAATTTCGAGATAGTGCCATAACATATATAAAATGTTGGATTGATGATAAACAATTTTACACTATCATGTAATTTTATATCTTTGCTTATTTTCTCAATAACTTTTTCAGGTGATTTGATGACGTAAAAATTATGTTACATACCTGCGATACGTAACGGGGACGATGCCAGCCTTCCATTGAGCAATTTTCATGAAAGCGGGTTTAGACATGTCAAAGTGTTGGCGTGGTGGGTTGCACCAACCACCATGGTTTGAATCTTGGGCCCAATTGGGTGGGCAGAGGTTTGTGGCTGTAATTGTGGTGAACCCTTTGTAGCAAAATTTTGATTTTACACACATTATTTGGAAGCATTGCCCACATGAATATCCATTGCTAAATAGCACTGTGCTCAATGCTGCTGTTGCTGTTCCATAACCTGAATTGAACAAGTTCCCATATCCACAAGCTCCACCTGCAAAATCATATGTCAGTTAGTAAATTTTTATACTATCAGATCACCTAAAAGATAATTACAATTAACTGTTTGAAACAAGTAAGATTAGGTATAACTTTGAAAGTAAGACGAACTACCTGCTACTACACGTTAAAATACACTAATAATGTATTTAGTATTTTTACGCTATAAGTATACATATAAGGTAAACTCAGCAGTAGATAAAGCATATAATCAATGCATTCAACTGAACCTAGTATTTTTTGCAAGGAGGTGTGAAAAATCACTAAAATTTTGAAAAGTACCAAATTATTGAGGGTTTTCTACCTCTAGGTAATTAGCAATGTTTTTATGTTACGTTGTGTATAATTCGTTAAACGAAAAGGGTTGTAATACGATTCATGGCTTTTAAAAGTAGTCAAACTACGATATAAAAATTAATACATAACCAACTCAACTAATTTGAAATAAAGGCATAATTGTTATAACGCACCCATTGTTTCAGAAGCAGACTCGTCTCCGTAAAACGTGGCATAAGCAAGCTTCCAAGGCATCGCTTTAAACTTAGCCGGGCTAGGAGTGGAATAGTAGGCTGCAACCATATTTGCTTGGTGAAAGAGTGCCATTGACCCAATGATGAAGAAAATCAAGCTCCATTTGCTGTTGAAAGATGCCATATTTTTTTTCGTTTCTCTTCAATTAGATCTTTCCTTAAGGACTGAAATGTTACACTTCAGACAATTTTGATCTGATCTGATCAATTGAATTATAAACTTAGGCCTTTTATAGTTTGTGTCTTAAGGAGATAAAGAGAATATTGTAACCTTCGTGCACCCACGAACGTCCTAGGCTATAAAGTCAACATTTTTATTAAAAAAAAAATAAAATAAAAAAAAAAAAAATCTTAAAGTCAATTGTTTTGCAATTTCTAAATTTATTTTATCTTCATACCACTTAATCAAACTACAAGGTTTGTTGTACTATATTTGTTTTTTGACAACGTGGGAGCAAGTTTATATATGGTACTTGGTGCTTAGGCCGCCGTACTATCTTATAGATTGATTTTTTCTTAATAATAGTAATAGAATTGTTCTAAGAATGTAGGCTAACATTGAACTTAAATTTGATTCCAAGTCCTCCGGATTTTGCTATGATTAGTTGCATGATTTGCATCTCTCGTTCGACAAACAACTTCAAGAAATATTAAAGAGTCAAAGAAGGAATAATTAATTAAGAAAAATAATGAAAGGAGGATAGAGTTTGGTATGCATGGATACAACGAATAGGTTTATTTTTCTTTGGAGAGTATTAAATGTGGATGGTGGCGGATCTAAACTTTAGACACGGCAAATTTTGAGTTGGACTGAATTTTGAAATATATATTAGAACTCTATTTATACTTGCTTTAATTTTCGCGAGTTACAAACGCACAAAACATACAAATACAGGGTTGATCCTAAAAATTGTAACGTGAACCCACGGTTGAATATTTCGCCACAGATAGTGAAAAATAATTTAACACAAGTTATAACTGCAAGGGTGTGTATGGGTACCACTTAACCATAATGAGCAGGGGCTGAGCTAAGGACACATGCACAAGGTTCAATTGAATATCTTTTTTTTTTGAAAAATTATACGATATAAATATGACTAAGATGATTTTTTTTCGGCTTATACATAAATTGTCAAATCGCTTTGACATAAAGAAAATTACAGCGAAGTGGTAAAGAAGGGTCAAAAGCCAAGTGTGACGTTGTAATCTTTTTTAATCTGCTTATTTTGAATTCCTTGTGCCGCCATTCATTATGAGGCATTCAATAAAGTATAAATGTAATTAGCTGAAGAAAGGATTGAACTCTACTCAAGATATTTGATAATATATCTGAATAAAATTACATTCATGATCTCCTATGCTTAAAATTTATTAAATTTTGGCCTGTTGTACATATATACATTACTTTACTACATATCAACACACTGCAAGTTGCAACCCTCCTCATGTACATATTGATATGATGTCTCTTCCATGCAAATTGGTGTTAGTGCAATCTCTTTGCAGATTGTCTCACACATATAATATAATCACCCTGCATTTACATGTAAAGTTTGACCAGCATGGTTTATCAGTTTAACTTGTCTCCGCAAAAAGCGCATCATTTTACACGTAGGAATTTTAATTTGAAATAAATGGCGCAGGTTTAACTTTTGTGATCATTAGTTAATTATATCGAGTTACAATAAAGTTATTTTGTAGGTAAATACTTGTGTTAAAGAATATGATTAGATTCTCAAGTTAGTTTTGATATTATACCTTCAGTTTGGTAGGGAAGACAATTAGATGAGGAATTATAATTAGATGATTAAGCATTTGTTTTTCAATTGTCATACATCTCGAGTATATTCAATAATTTTCTCTTGATAAGTTCTTACTGATTTCTTGATAAATGAGAAACGCCATGCTTAATACTATTAGAAGAGGGAAGAAAAAGAATTCTGCATTTTTGTTCCATTATTAGTTGGTACATCATATTCCTTTCTATCTCCTTATACCTTCTAGTGATCATAAATTAACAAATATAGTATAATTGATTCATTGTTGCTAGAATTTGCTTGCTGTGATTCTCCTTAACTCTTTGGCCCTGAAAACCAATCTTTAATTAGTGTCTTCATTTTCACTAATTTGAGTACCGGGGTAGATCCAAGATAGAAATAAAATGTGTTCAACTTTCAAGATTCTCAGCATTAAAGACATCGTTCTCAAGATTATGGATTCAGATCAAATATTTATTGAGATTTTAGTAGGTTTTTACATATACTCCATATTGGAAGTTATGGGTTCGGGTGAACCCGTAGTAGAAAGGCTACATCCGCCCGTAAATTGAGTGTCACGGCAATGTAAGACTTGAAAAAGAGCTTATAGCAATTATTCTGATCAAATTATAGTTCTATTCCAGCCGTACAATACATTCCTTTCAACAATGAAAGACTAGGTACAAGATCACAAACTAAACTTAAAGATTGCTGTAAAAACCACAGCAAGACTTTTGTAGGAAAAAAGACCGCAGCACCACTCCTTCAAGGGCGCCTACATAGTAGAAGGGTACAAAAAAAAAAAAAAAAAGTGAAGGCAAAAATTACTGCCTTTGGTTAAGACTCGAGACTTCCAGAAAGCTTAGAAAAAATCTCTAAAACTCACTGATCCGACTAATCAGCTAAAGCTGATGCTTAATAATTACATGACTAACGGAAGTTGACTTTGGCTTGGTAATTCATGCCTACACGCCAATTAGAGGGTGCAACATTGTAAGCTATAATAGTCTCATGAGATGTGTAGGAAGTTAGCTTGAAAGACAGAGTTTGGCCCGAAAGAGTTGCAAATGCTTGGTATGATGCTCCCCAATTGTGGCTCATGCTTATCCACCCTGTCTTGCTTCCCTTCACCCACATGCTCGCCAAGTCACCCCCTCCGGCAACGTTCATCACGTATACCAACAACCAGTAACCGTTTCCTTGGAACGCGAACCTGATACCGCCCTTCTTAATGCAAGGTACCCTACAATTACAAAGAAGTACGCCATGTTGGTGGCAAGAAATTAATGATGTAAGATTATCTTTAGTAGTACAAAGTGCAAATTTCAAAGACTTTCTTAAAGTTACATGACTCGAACCTCCCATCTACTAGCTATGTAGAGGAACAACGTGCAAATTTCAAAGAATTTCTTAAAAATACATGACTCGAACCTCCAACCTACCGGCTAACAATAGAGGTACTTTACTACCAGAGGAAGCTTAATCATCCTCAAAATTGGTTCTTCGATCTTGATAAATTCAATGAAATGAATAATTCATGCTCATAAAGTTTTAAGCTTTTATATCGCAAAACTATTGAAAGCTAATTATAATTTGATTGGATTTTGAGATAGCGGCACAACATAACATGTGGAACTTAACTTGTATATAAATTTTTACACTATCATATCATTTTACGTGCTGCCTATTGTTAAGTGATTTGATGATGTAGAAATTTTGTTACATACCTGCGATACGAAACAGGAACAATGCCAGCCTTCCATTGAGCAATTTTCATGAAAGCAGGTTTAGACATGTCAAAGTGTTGGCGTGGTGGGTTGCACCATCCACCATGGTTCGAGTCTTGGGCCCAATTGGGTGGGCAGAGGTTTGTGGCTGTAATAGTGGTGAACCCTTTGTAACAAAATTTTGACTTCACACACATTATTTGGAAACATTGCCCACATGAATATCCATTGCTAAATAACACAGTGCTCAATGCTGCTGTTGCTGTTCCATAACCTGAATTGAACAAGTTCCCATATCCACAAGCTCCACCTGTAAAACCACAAAAATAATTCATTAGTGCAAATGAATTTTTATACTATTAGATCACTTAAAAGATAATTATGAATAAGCGTATGTAACAAGTGAGACCCGTAACTTGGAAAATAAGACTATAACCTACTACAACAGGTTAAAATGCACTATTTAATTGATGTATCAAATCTCTAAACTGTAACTCTGTAAGTATACATATAAGGTAAATTCAATGGCTGATGGAGCATATAATCACGAGTTCAATTAAATCCAGTATTTTTGGCTAGGAATGTGGATATTTGTGTTAAAAATTACTAAAATTTCAAAAAATATCAAACTCATTGTAGGAAAAGGTTGCAATATGCTGATGGCCCGTAGAATTGAAGTCGTCAAACTAAGTTGATAAAGACATAGTAATTGACTATTGTAACGCACCCATTGTTTCAGAAGCAGACTCGTCTCCGTAAAACGTGGCATAAGCAAGCTTCCAAGGCATGGCTTTAAACTTAGCAGGGCTAGGGGTGGAATAGTAGGCTGCAACCATATTTGCTTGGTGAAAAAGTGCCATTGATCCAATGATGAAGAAAATCAAGCTCCATTTGTAGTTGAAAAATGCCATTGTTTTTTGTTTCTCTTCAGTTAGATCTTTCCTAAGGAATGGAACGTTACACTTCAAGACAATTTTGCTATGATGAAATTGACATATAAATTTGGTCCTTTTATAGTTTGTGTCTAAGGGATTATAAGAGAATATTTCCTTCGTGCCCCCACGAACATGTTAGGCTATAAGGTCAACTGTTTTATAATAAAAAGATCAATTAGTTTGTTCTAAAATTTATTTATCTTTATACCAATTAATCAAACTACAATGTTTGTTACATTTCTTTTTTGGCAACGTGCGGGCAAGTTTTATGGTACTTGGTGCTTAGACCGCCGTACCTGTTTCTAGATTGATTTTTTCTTAATATTAATAGAAATGTTCTAAGAATGTAGTCTAACACAGAACTTAAAGTTGATTAAAAATTCGCCGAATTTTTTTATGATTAGTTGCATGTCTTGCATCTCTCAGACAAAAAACTCCAAGAAATATTGAAGAGTCATAGAAGGAATAATTAATTAAGAAAATAATAAAAGGAGGATAGAGTTTGGTATGCATGGATACGTGTCAAGCACAGTATGGGGAGAAAAATAAGTATAATTTCATATGGTTCAGTGCAACTGAATTGGTCTTTTTGTTTTTCTTTTCTTTGAAGAGTATTATCTGTGGCAACAGCGGATCTAAACTTTAGACGCGGTAGGTTTTGACTTGGAGGTAAATTTTGAAATATCTATTGAAGTATTGAACTCTATTTATACCCGCTTTTCGCGCGTTATACACACACAACAACAAACATATATAGGGTTGACCCTAAAACATTCGAACTTAAATCCATGGTCAGATCCGCCACCGACAATGAATCATATTTTAACACCACAAGTTATAACCACGAGGTCGTGTACTGACTCAACTATTACGAGCAAGGACAGGTAAGGAGATAGAGACGGGTTCAATTGAATCCTCTTCGTCAAAAAATTATACTTAATATATAAATAGGCCAAAGTGATTTTATTTTGCATAAAGAAAAGTTATAGTGCAGTGGCAAAGGAGGTCCAGAAATTTCTCTAGATCATTGGTTCAGATTCCAGGTATATTATCGTACTTCTTTGAATCGCCTTGTTTGAATTGCTTGCTCTGCATCAGGCATTCAATAAAACATCAAGGGAAGCTGAAGAAAGGACTCAATTCTATTCAGGAAATTTGATAATTTGAATCAAAATATGCATGATCTCCTGTACTTAAAATTTGTTAAACTTTTAGGCCTGTGGTATATACATAAATTACTTAACTACATGTTGACATACTGCAAGTTGCAAAGCATCCACCATTTTAACATAAGAAATGGTTTTTTTATTTTACAAGTTGCCCTCATGATGATGTACATTGATATGATCCCTCTCCCATGCAAACTGGTGTTAGTGCAGTCTCTTTGCAGATGTCTCACACATATAATCACCCTGCATTTACAAGTAAAGTTGTCATTGCATCATGGTTTCACAGTTTAACTTGTCTCCACAAAAATAGCAACATCTATACATAAAACAGGGGCCGATTTACGGAAATCCCCTTTCTAGGTCACCATTTAGATTGTCTCTAATTTTTAAAAGTTATGCAGATATAGCCCTTGGAAAATTGTCCTTTCAAACAACTTTAGATTCGGATCTAATATTTGCTCATATATTGTTCAACCTGCCGACAAAACATTGACTGTCGTCAAATGTTTGCAATAACTTACACAATCTTAGACCGTAGTCTAATGTTTTCTCATAAGATTTTCAGTTTGATCAAAAGGATCTTTAGACCATGGTCTAAAAGGTCCATAAGTTGCAAAAATAAAAAGAGGGTCATTTACTAAACAGCTGTTCAGAAAAGGGACAACCGGTGAAAATTTCACTAAGATAAGCGTTTTTTTTACTTTTTATGATGAGTTAGGTCCAAGGTAGATTTTCTTAAAATAACGTAAGCATCTTTTCTTTCTTCCTTAAGCAACAATAACAGAGTATAGGTACCTAGAATCATGCGCTGCTTCCTTCCGGCAATGTGATTAAGCGTGTTCCTTGATCATAGACCATCTCCGTACCACAACTGAGAAAGATTATATCAATGGTTAGACTATGCAGATATAAATCAAGTAGAGAATGATCATAAAATTCCTTAGAAGACGTCGACACTTTTAGACTTACTTTGAGCATTTCACTTTGTTGGTGTTACCTCCACTAGAGATGGATAATATGGTACCGAAGAAGGAAGTATTTTCTTCTCCACAATTCGGACAGGGCCCCTGAATTTTAAGCTTATGGTGCATTAATTTCAAATATATACAACCTTGACATCATCATACAGAAAGCTTATGAACTTATACCTTTAAGATCAGAAAATCTTTAATGATAACATTTGTAATTGTAAAGGATAGCCACAATATGAAGGGCAGAGCGGCAAACCACACAAAAATGAAGCTGAATGGCTCTGGAAGCTGCAAAAACAAACCACAGTATATTTTTGAGAGAAAGAAATAGGACTAGAGTCAGTTTTGTCCAGGAATCGCAAAGAACCATTAAGACAAGTAGAAACAATCATAGATTAAGAAGGAATGGACAAGGAACCAGTTGAATTATACGAGTTTCTTGTCACTAAAAAGGCCTGCCACAATATGGTCTTATGGTTCACAAAAACATATGACATCTGAACTGGCACCCGTAGGCAGGTCTGGATGCATCACGATGACTTAAATACGAAAATTGGTTAGTGCAGAGGAATGAAGATCAATTGTGGTCATATGGAAGAAACCTAAGGTTAATTAACATGGATACATATATGGTACCACATACCATGGCAAATTCAGGAATTTTGCTAAGGGTGTTCAAAATATAATATATGTGTACGCAAAAGTAATTTTGGCCTATATATTTAGTATAATTTTCTACATATACTGTATAAATTTACAATGAAGCGTGTTCAACTAACCACTCTTTACTGTAGACTTTGCACAAGAGTGTAGTTATTATTAAGTCCTCTCACAAAGATTAGGCGTAATTAGCAACACCACTCGTCCTTCCAATCCTTTTGAGAAACTAGTTTGACCTCCTAACTTACCATATATTGCCTCGATCAATCTATTCAGAGACATTCTCCTATGTTATTTCAAATCCATCCGGAATCACCTCCCATGTTAGTATTGTCTCATGCTTTGAGATCTTCCAACTTCCTGTCACTTTGCTAAAGCTAATGAAACATTCCCAACTTTTTGACCAAGCTACTGCAGAATATTCTGCACTTAATCACTTCAACTAGGGAGAAAATGAGAAGAAAGGGAATGGTCTCAAAAAGATATTTACCTCCAAAAGATAAGTGATCTCAAATCCAGTCAAATCATCGAGGAAGAAAAACCTGCAATAAAGCAGCCATATAAACCGTATTAAAGAAATATGGGATTGTTGCTTTCTGAGCTAAAAAAAAAAAAAAAAAAACAATACATATGGTGCTATCTTGTTTGCCTTTCATTTTTTTTGACACTAAGTGTGAAGATCATCAAAACAAGCATGAAAGTTGTAAATTGAATTTATAAAATTGATGGAACCATTAGGAGAGCTAGTTATCCTTCTTTATGAAGTTGGATGTCTGTGTTTCATCTTTTCTTTCACTGTTTCGAACTTAATGTCTAATTGACATTATAAAAACAAAAGCAAGTAAGAACCGACCCTTACACTTTGTATTTCAAGTTTTCTCCTTTTTTTAGCTCAAAAGTAAACATTTTTTGTGAATATTTTGAATATTACTATCATTTTTAGAAATGGACAAGCCATCTTTTGTTGTTTGAAACTATGCAAACAATGCAATTCTGAAGTTGAAGTATCGAGAGAAAAAGAAATGCTACTCACAATCCAAGCGCAACAACAGCTGCAGGAACATTTAGCAAGAACATCTTCAGATAATCAACATAAAGGTCACTGTAAACCTGCAGGAAGTAAATATGATCAAAGGCTTATACGAGGATACACAACGGCAAATCCTTGTAGTGCAAATGGAAAAACTGAAGGACAAACCTTTCTACTACGGAGACTGCACCGTGGACCCTCAACCACAATATCACTGCCATCCATCTAGAAATTACGAGATATAAGAAAGAAAATTGTGAAAACGGCATAAGAATGAGATATTTTTTTAAAAAAAATGCATACGCGAGCAAGAAAGAAAAGTAGCAAAGAATATTTGCCATGTCCATGTTCATAGGGATAATAAATAGAAGAATAGCCTTTATTGTGATAATGGAATAATCCCATATTAGTTACCGGTCAAGCTTAAAATAACCTGATACCAACAGAAAGTTCCAGATAATTACTGATATTCCAGAACCTGAGCTTATACCATGTAAACAGTCACTTTATTTAACCAACAGGCAAAAATTCAAAATAATATTGACCTTGCTCTTACACTTGTGGTATATTTTATTTGTACGTAATGTAAAGGGGTATTTTATAATAACATTCAGTACCAAGCTAATATTCATCTGGTATATTATAAATGAAACACTAATATAAGAATAATCACCAATGGGCAAGCACCTTAAGTTTCAACTTCAGCTTGTCAAACTCTTTATCTGTCAAAATGGGATTCCCAGATACATAAGCCATAGAAGCTTCCAAAAATCTCTGTTCATCGGCACCTACATTGAGAGGAATTGCTGTCATTTAAGCTATACAAAGATCACATTATAAGAATTTAGACGATTAAATGAAGTTGTTCTATACTTAGCATGACAACGCTGCTTCCTTCCCACATTAGTTCTTCCTTGAGGTTATCAAATTCCTCATTCGACATTATGGCCTTTCCTTCATAATAGAATGACTGTGGTATACAGCCAAAACAAGCCATTCTGTTTGTTAGACAGGGGAGCGAAAACAAGCAATTAAAAGGAACAATCAAAAGCGGTAAGAAAAAACTGCATACACAAGACTCGATCATTACGAAAAATATAAATATCCAGGGAATGAATAGAAAATATTTGCTTCATTACTTGTAGTGCTTGAAGGAACTCTTGTTCCATTTCCCCCATAGATTTCTTTCCTTTCCCGTCAAGACTACAATACTGCAAGATTTTACTGTCCTCGGCTTCATCCCCTTGGACCTGACCTGGAAGCAAAATAAAGAGGTTTTGTGAATGTAATATTGTATGTGCGACCATGAAATGGAGAATTTGGATAAGACCCAAAAAGTTAAATGAAAAAGAAAATAGAAAATATTCAGTTTGTATGATCAACTCTTCGTTAATTGTCGACACTGACCTCCTCTTTATTACTCCTGTTAGTAAGGTAGGTTGACAGTGAATCACCTATCTTTGCAGCGATCTTGCCTCACCACAAATTGATCATAGAAAAAGGTTTATTTTCCTGAGGTGCAGCAGAAGCTTGTAAAATCTATTTGAGTAGTATGGAAGACTAGATGGCATTAACTTTTGCAAGTCTCCTTATATTCTCTCAATTGACATAATCTTGCTACTAAAAAACCCTGGTCTCGCTGTAATTGATCAGACTTGCATCCTAGGTGTGGCCTAGTGGCCAATGAAGTGGGAGGATAATCATGAGGTCTGGGGTTCAAATACCAGACAAAAAAACATAGGTGATTTCTTCCCATCTGTCTAAGCCTTGATAACAGAATTACGTAATACCTATTGTTGGTGAGAGGTAGCAGGTACCCCGTGGAATTAGTCGAGGTGCGAGCTGGCACAGACACCACGGTTATCAAAAAAAGTTTGATCAAACTTACTCAACTAGGAGTTGAATATGTTATTCTGCTTAACCACTGTCGTCATTCTTTGCCTAGTTCACTTCATAAAGGCTGGATTATCTTAGATGCCTTTCTAAGTTATTAAGATTGGTGACTACAACAACTACTTCTTAATCCCAAAAAAGTTGGGGTCGGCAATATGAATCCTCATGGACCATGTTTCTTAATTTAAACTCCTCACATCCAAGTCGCAATGTGATGGAACCCAAGCCTATTTTTTACAATTCTGTATTATGAGAATTATCATAAATTGACTAGTTTTATGTGGCTGCCAGCTTGTCGTAACCCTCCTTCCCTTTATCTGGTCTTGGGACCGGCAATGTAAGCAAGTTCACGTGGGCAGTCATAGTTATATCTACTTACCTGGTGACTTATTAATTTTATTAGCATATACGCTTTCTGCATTAGCTATCTTATTAACCTAGCAACTGACGATCAGGTATCCACTACGAACCTGGCTGGTGTTACTTACATAGTGTTTCACAATCTACAAGCCTTTACGACTCTATGAAAGAGAGAAACAGAATTTCTCAGTTAGGCAAATACTCCCTTGTACTGAAAAAAAATTTGAATCTTGAAACTTGGCAATTTGGCATTGAAGCAGAAATGTTGAACTTTTTCACTAAAACTGGACCTGTTAGAAGTAGTCTATTGAAATGTTCTTTTTTTTTTGACAGAAAGTAAATAAAGCTATCTTGAGAAGAGTCTACTTTTATTTATGATTAGATCATTCCCTTTTTGGAAATACGATACATTTACTTCATGCTAGGCTAATCCACAACATATATAAACAAGCACATAATAACATCAGTAAAAGAAAATAGAGGACATCCTACAGAGGTGATTGCAAGAGTAGCACCTATAAAAGCTAAAGTATTTGAACTTGGATTCAAAGCATCTATCAATTGAACAATTCTCTAAGACAATCATAAAAGTAAAAGAAATAAAAGAAAGGGAAAAGGTCCAAACTTAACACCCTTCATTATACTCTGTGGATATTCATACTCTTGGCTTTAGCAAATTGTCTCATATTTTTACATGATTTTAACGGAGTTCTGAAGTGAATCAAGTGGATTCTAGGTGTCAAAATACTTTGGGAAAAAAGGTCCAAATTCCCCCCTATACTATACGAAATATCTTACTTTACTCTTCGTTATACGTTAGCGAATCATACTCTTGCTGTTAGCAAATAATCTTGTATTTGCCCTTGACTTAAACGGAACTCCATGATAAAATGAGTGGATTCCACGTGTCGAGATACTTCAAGAAAAAAGTCCAAAATTACCTCTTTACCTTTCAGCATGGTTTCAAATTACTTCATTAGAGCTCCATTTAAGATCAATGGCAAACACGACCATTTGCTAACCGTTAGTAGCTCCCCAAGGGTATCATTGACCCCAAAAATATAATTATTGGATAAATAATTAAGGTTTTAGGTATAGTAGACGAGTATTTTTGACCAGTTTGATAAATATAAACTAAAGAATAATCAGAGATGGACTCAGAATTTGAAAATGGGTTCTGAATTTGGCATCGAACCCATAGCTCGTTGTAGTTAGTGGGTTCATAATCAAATATATATTAGGATAATTACAGCCTAATACCTTTGGGTGATCTAGTTAACAAAATAGCTAGCAAATGTATAGATTTTATACATTTATACCTAAATAAACATATACTATACATATAATATACATATATTATACGTATAATATGCATAGACTATACGCATATACATATCTTTGTATATTTGGGCTACTGTCGATTAAGTTTAGCTGAAGGGACATAAGCGAAATAATATCATATTCATACATCTCTTGTGGATTTCCTAATATAAATATAGGATTTAACCAAAAGTTATTCGGTTCGTCCAAACCCATACCTAATATTTTAGCTCTGCCCACACCCCACGGCCCAAAAGTATTTGATCTCCAGTAAGATAATCCACTAATCACAATAAGTAGTAGAACCCAAAATGAAAACTTTAAAACCTAACCTGACTGGTCAGCAGTAGCCTTAGGTGAAAGAATCAACAACTTTTTTCGAATAGACAGCTTTCTGCTAGCACCAAAAGGAATCAATGGCAGCCTTGGTAAAGAAGATGACGATGAAGATGAAGAAGCAGCAGGTAAAGAAGCAGAAAAAACTGGTCTTTTAAAAGGTGCATGAAATAGTCGAGAACTTGTTATGCTAAAGCCAAGTTTGGTGGCCATTTGTGGTGGCAAAAATGGAGGTTGCAGAAATGAAAAGAAGGTAGTAAAATTAGTAGTAGTAGTAGAAGCTGTTGCATTGTGGGAAAATCTTGAGTGTGATGGTTATGGTAGAGGTGGGAAAGAGTGGCAACAGATGACAATTCAAGATAAGGCTATTGTGTGGAGGGGAAATTAATTGTTTTCTGTCTTTATTTACCTTCAACTAAATCTTTCAGTTTAGTTATTGATTATTGATGTTACAGGATTCGCCACCTCAGCTTCCTGTGGCTGAACACCAGAATCTAGGAGCCTACAGTTGCTTGCCACGCGGATTCATGTGTTTGTCACGTGGGATTTGTTTGGCACGACCATTTTGATCCTCACAACATCGTACTAAACACTATAACGCTACAACATAATTTGGAGAAAATTAGTTAAAAGGGATCATTGCAAAAATGAATAGAGGTATATATGTATAACCCTCTGTATACATGGGCGATTTTGACATAACACAGAGGCAATAAACTTTTACCAATTTAAAAGAGTGAAAATATTCCTTCTGTTTTAAAGAATCATGTGGTTTTGAGTACTGAAAATATCTAATTTTTTGGTTTAATTTGGAGATCTTTCTAAACTGTAAAATAAGATTTATGCACTTAAAATTTTTGTAATTAACGCATTCAGGAGATCTTTGAAAAAAAAATGGTAATCATAGAAAAAGGAACTATTTACTCATGAATAATAATATTTCCCAGTAAAAATAGGACAGGCAATTTAAAAATTATTTGAGCGTGTGAATGAAGGGAAAGCAAAGGAAGAAGATGAAGAGGTCTTATACTCTCATCTGAGTTGTGAATATTACACTACAAAAATTGTAGGCTGAAATTGCAATCCATTGGCTTCTAACTTCAATTTAGGAGCCCATTATTAACTTTTAAAATACAGGTTATTCTATCAAAAGTTTCAAATTTATGTAAATAGCATTTATCTTCATTTGATTTAATTTATCAACAAAAGGAAAGATCAAATATATAGCTATTTGTTTGTCGTAACTTTCCTTTTTAATATGTTTAAAGAGAATGTCATATTCTTATATTTAGTTAGTTTTTAATTTCAGCAGTTTTAGTTTACCTCAATGACACTTTTAACAGAATGACATGATATATTTAATATCACAAGATTCAAAGGTTTTTTTTTTTTTTATATGTTATAGTACGTCTTTTAGTTTGAAAATTGGAGTTAGTAGAGTAACTCTCGCCGAACCAAGTTTAAACCCAGAGAAATAATCCCTTGAACTTTAGATTTATCTTTAAGGTGTGACCTTCTGTAATCGATTCTTTATTAATTACAACTTTGAGAGACAAAATATATATTAATGATAAAGTTTACTGTATCATCAGTACTAAGTACTAACCAAACCATTTATTAGGCTTCGTTATAAACTTGTTTGAAAACACATATTTCTACTACAGTTCATAGTCCGAAAAATAAATCAAAGATTTTGAATGTGATGATCTTTTGATACTATGAATTAGCTATCATTTTATAATATAACCTGAATCAGACAGTCACGTCTATCTTTTCTTTAAAAAATTATTATTTCAACAGATTTTTCTAGGAAATAAATATATTAACCATCATGTATTAGAAAGATTAGCTGTAATAGTTGGAATGAAGATGGTTCTAAGTTCTAGCTACCAGTAGAGTTACTAAGATTAGAAATATCAGTTATTGACGAATCAACTATACATTTTTTTTTTACCAATCTCATCAAATGTTAAACCATAACTTTTGTCTTTCAAAAGTTTGGGTTTTAAGTTGTCAAGACATTCTTGTCAGTCAAAAACTGAAACATAGGCCCGTAGTTTTGGTGAACATCATTTATTGAAGAACATTAGAATCTAAGTTTTTGCTCAATATGTTTATTTCTTGATCTTATTCTAGCTGTCTAGCACTCTATTAGTTGCATAGAAGTTGCCGTGTCCATGATGTATAAGTATTCCTTTTTTGAACTTAAAAACTTATACATATACACACAATATGAAAGACAATTTTAACAAGTTTGTTACAGGATACTTCCTTTTTTTCCTATGTTACCAACATATTATAAACATATTTTTGCGCTGATTGTCCTTCAAAGGCACTTAGGCAGGTGGTCTTTAATTTTTGTCTTTCGTCTAAAAACCCATGGGTTCTAGGTTTAAACTCCTGCGCAATAAAAAATTAAAAAAGAAATTCGCAAGACAGAGTTTCGAATTTAAACTCTAGGTAGAGTTTACCTTATGCCTGAAAGCAAAGTCTTATGACTGAAGGCAAACTCTGCGTTATAAGTTAACAAACTCTGTCTTGTGATTTTTTTTTTTAATTTTTGGTTAAAATTCAAATCAAAACCCATGGGTTTTTAAAAAAGGAAAAAATTAAAGCATCAAAGAATTGAGCGCTTAAAAATTAAAAACCACCCCCGAATAAGGACAATCGTGCAAATTGCCCTATTATAAAAAGGTGCTCGTAATGGACTTTCAAGTAACTTGATAATTATTGTATATTCCTGCAGTCTCAAATATTAGCCATTTTGAAAAACCGAATTTGTTTCAAAATATTTGATGTCAGAAAGTATGAGATCATTAATTATATTTTTCAAATCCACACCCTTATCATTTTTCTTGTAACCGTAGATCGTAGTGTACAGACCAACTTGTGCGCACCTCGATCAATTCCATGGGTAACTTGTTATCTTCCATTATCACAAATACCGAGTAATTCTATCCACCAAGAGTTGGACAGATAGGAAGAAACTACCTAGTGTTTTTGTTTGTTGTATTTTGAATTTGAAACCTCATCGTTCTCAATTCACTTCGTTGATCACTAGCTCACACTCTTGGGGCCCAAATCCACCCTTACAATTCCACAATTAGTGGATTGCCAATTAAATATGTATCAGAAGAGACCGAAGAGAGTTTAGACAAAAACTCTCCTATGGTTAAGGCAATTAAATATCTTTTTAAGGAATATAACTAAACTAAAACAAGTATGTCAATGGAAAACAGCATAGGGAGAAAATGGAGGTCTAGCTTCCAGCCACCAGTCGTTTGTTTCTACAAAATAATATCATAAAATTGTGACCCAACCACCATTCTAATTTTAGGCATCGAGAATTGAGCGGTAAAACTGAAACTATCCCAACGTGTGATAACTGAAAACCTTAATTAACCAAAACCAGGTTAGCTATGAGGCACGTGCATGCATGGTGGTTGAATGCTTAAGCTTTATCTTACAGTCAACATAAGAGCTACCAATTTTGCCATCCATATATAAACCTCAGCTAGATCACCAATCTAATATAAAGGGAAAGAACGAAAAAGCAAGAGAAGGAATTAATTTTATTCATACAAAGATGGTGAGTGCAGTTGTTCCAACCCCTTCAAGAGTTGAAAGCTTGGCTAAAAGTGGAATCCAGGCCATTCCTAAAGAGTATGTGAGGCCACAAGAAGAGTTAAATGGAATGGGAAACATCTTTGAGGAAGAGAAGAAAGGAGGACCTCAAGTACCGACGATTGATCTTAAACAAATCGACTCAGAAGACAATGAAATTCGCGAGAGATGCCACCAAGAGTTGAAGAAAGCAGCCATGGAATGGGGTGTGATGCACCTCGTAAACCATGGTATATCGGATGAGGTAATTGATCGTGTTAAGGTTGCCGGAGGTACCTTCTTTGATTTACCTGTTGAAGAAAAGGAGAAGTATGCTAATGATCAAACCTCTGGCAATGTCCAAGGCTATGGCAGCAAGCTAGCAAATAGTGCTTCTGGTCAGCTTGAGTGGGAGGATTATTTCTTCCATTGTGTTTTCCCCGAGGACAAGCACAACTTGGCCATCTGGCCTAAAACCCCTACCGACTACATGTAAGTTTCTTTACATAATGTCATGCTTGCAAAAAATTTCAATCTTTTCTTTTTTTATAACGGCGGTGTCTGGGCTATAGCTTTTGCGCACCTCGACTAATCCACCGATAACCTACTACCTCCACCAGCATTGGTAACAGGAAATTTTCTGCCAGGGACTTTTACCACTTCACTAACAACTAAATATTTCCAATTTGCAGTCCAGCAACAAGTGAATATGCCAAGCAGATAAGGAATCTAGCAACAAAGATTTTAGCTGTGCTTTCTATTGGACTGGGACTGGAAGAAGGAAGACTAGAGAAGGAAGTTGGAGGCATGGAAGACCTGTTGCTTCAAATGAAGATTAACTACTACCCTAAATGCCCCCAACCAGAACTAGCACTTGGCGTCGAAGCTCATACTGATGTGAGTGCACTGACTTTCATCCTCCACAATATGGTGCCCGGCTTGCAACTCTTCTATGAAGGGAAGTGGGTAACTGCAAAGTGTGTGCCTAATTCCATAATCATGCACATTGGGGATACCCTTGAAATCCTAAGCAATGGAAAGTACAAGAGCATTCTTCACAGAGGGGTTGTAAACAAAGAGAAAGTAAGGATTTCATGGGCGATTTTCTGTGAGCCGCCAAAGGATAAGATCATCCTTAAGCCCCTATCTGAAACTGTCACCGAGGCTGATCCACCTAGATTCCCACCTCGCACCTTTGCACAGCATATGGCGCACAAGCTCTTCAAGAAGGATGATCACGATGCTGCTGCTGACCACAAAGTATATAAGAAGGATGATCAGGATTCTGCTACTGAACAGAAAGTCTTCAAGAAGGACGATCAGGATTCTACTGGTAAACAGAAAGCCGTCAAGAAGGACAATCAGGATTCTGCTTCTGAACAGAAAGCCGTCAAAAAGGATGAACAGGATGCCGCTGCTGAGCACAAAGTCTTCGAGAAGGATAATCAGGTTATTGCTGCTGAAGAATCTAAATAGTTTCTCTTGTTGTCATACTATCTAAATAGAGCAACACTATTTTTTGTACTGCTTTGCGTCCCCTTGGATGCTTTCATCAATAAAACTACAATTATTTTATTGAAGAAACAAGAAATATGACCCCACCACCCCCCCCCCCGGACCTCGATGCTGCACTATTATGTCCTCTCTGCACCCCCCACGCCCCCAGACACACACACATCATTTCTTCCCATGTTCAGCATTTTTGGTTGGAGAGTAAAGTGACGCTCAACTTGGCGCAGAAACTTAATGAAATTGATCACAACAGTAAATTTCTGATAAAAGAACTGTATGCTTACATGTCGAAGAGAAAATTCCATCATTCATATTCAATTTGAGCCCGCAAGGGTTTATTTGAAAAAAAAGCTTCTATGTTGTAAGTGAATAGCTCTTCAAGTGCTTCAAAAGACTCTGGAGTTAAAACAGCAACATGTGGAGACAGCACGACATTATCCAATCCAAACAATTCCTCTGGCACATGGGGTTCGTTTTCATAAACATCAAGACCAGCACCACCAATCTCACCTCTCTTCAGAAACTGAACCAGTTCCTTCTCATCAACGAGCGCCCCTCGTCCAACATTTATGACAATACCGTCCTTCCCGAGGGCAGTCAGCAAGTCTTTGTCAACCATGCGGTGTGTTTCTTTTGTTAAAGAACAACAAAGAATTAGAACATCACTGTTAATTGCAAGATCATGAATATTAGAATGGAAAGGAAACGGAACACTAGGCTTCATCCTCTTTGAGGTGTATGCGATGCTGCAGCCAAAGGCCTCAAGTCTCTTCCCGACCCTTGAACCAATGCTCCCTAAACCTACAATGCCCACTCGTTTTCCACCAACCTGTGTAAAAAAAAAAACATGTTATGTACATTATCATCTTGTCATTTTCTACAACTCCTTTACCCGCTTAAGTAGCATTTCAGTAAAATTACATAGAAACCATATACAAAAATGTCTATTTTCTACTTAGAAGTTCACAATTTACTCTATCTTATTGAACTCAATTTTTTTTAAAGCGCTGAAACTCAACTTCTTATTAAGGTTTTGCACCCAGGCTAATATGGAAATCAATGGATAACTCCTCAATCCGCAGCCACTTGTCCATTTCACTCTATTCAGATCCACTGGTTAATAGAGAGACACCCTTTAGGAATTCTGCAATATAAAATTTTTGCAAATTACTATAACTCTTCTTTGCACAAAATAAGTTTTATGGTGTGTTTGGTATGGAGGAAAACATTTTCTATTTCCAATTTTCCTTGGTCAAATTTTTTGGAAAATATTCTCTTGGAAAACAAGTTCCACAAGAGGCATTCTACACTAATTATCTCCTCCCCACCCTACCCCCACCCCAACCCACATAGCCCCCATCCTCACCACCGCGACACCTCATCCTCCACCCTGATAGCCTAGATTATACAAATGTTTTTGGGATACTATTTTCTGCTTAAATACCAAACACACACACACACACACACACACACACACAAAAAAAAAAAAAAAAAAAAAAAAGAGAGAGAGTCAGAAAACCACTTCTTTTGTTTTTTTTTTTCTTTTTTAAATGTAACATTGGTATGTATTAACTTAATTAGTGCATAGGTTGCACTGAAACCATATTTACAGCAAAAGTGAGAAAACTGATCCAAAAATCTAACAAGAGCCTAGGATTTCAATTATGGATTCAGTCTCCTCTAGGTAAATCTGCTTGCACCAAAAACAAAAAAGTTTGATGCAATTCAAACTTGATCTTTTGTACATCACTACTACGAGCCCAAGATTTTTGTAACCCAAAAATAAATTTTTGGAACCAAAATAACCCATTAAAAAAAAAAAGAACCAAAATAGGCTTTATACACAGAATCTGTGCGTAAAAGGACCAAAGTGTACATTTATACTTAAGTTCTTTTACGCACAAATTCTGTGCATAAAAGCTCTTAAATATACCGGGCTCCTTCTTCCCCACCACTGGTCTCCCACGATCAAAAAAGAAAATCAGCCATTAAAGGTGCGGTCCGAGGTCCCACACGATCAAAAACATCATGTTCTTGTTGATTTCCAACCCGAAACTCAATATTTTTGGTATATCGAAGTCTAGAAACAAGTTTCTTCGCAATAAAGCAGCGTATAATTCAATTCAAAAACTCAAAATCAAAGCTTCAATCTAGGTATTTTACTACGATTTTTCTATTACATTATTAACCTAAGCATTATTATTGTGTATTATTTGCGGATATTGACAAAAAAAGAAACTTTTACGCACTTTTATTGTGCGCAAAATGGGGCTGTTTCCAGCCCGTTTTTTCGTTTTTAATTTGTTAATTGTTTATTTAGTATTTGTTAGATTAATGAGTTAAGTATTTGTTAAATTAGTTATTTCAATTGTTAGACTAGCTAATTATTTATTTAGTTTTTGCTAAGCCAATTGTTTATTTGTTAATAATTTGATTAGTTAGTTAATTGTTTATTTATTAATTATATGCTAATAATTTGTTAATTGTTTGATTAGTTAGTTAATTGTTTATTTATTAATTATATGCCAATTGTTTGCTAGCTAATTGTTAATCTTTATATCTTTAATTTATTTGCTAATTAGAAATTGAAAATCCTTAGTTTAGGATTCAATCCTTTGTATAATTTCTCGATAAAAGATTAAATAACTAATACTACGTATTAGAGATTAATTAAAAAAATAATGATTAATTTAAAATGCGTAAAAAATATACCACTTTAATCCTTACTTCATGCATTAATGATTAACTTAAAATGCCTAAAACAGATAGGACACCTCCATGGAGCCGGGGCCCTTCGACAACAGAGGGGTACTTTATCTACAGCATGAGCATAAGTCCCAATATGTATGGGATGCATCGGTATCCTATAGTAGAGTGATCCGTACCCGTTCGGGGGACTCAGCATGGGATATTCTAGAGGCTATTCCCCCACATCCTCGTGTCATAAATATACTACGTCGGGGCGGTATCTACTGATGCATCGAGGTTGGTCAGCTTGTGCACAATAGGGCTCTAATGACGGCCATGATTGAGCACTGGCGACCGCGTGCACCCATACATTTCATCTCCGCACTAACAAGGCTACCATCACCCTGCAGGATGTCCAGGTGATTTATGGTTTACAGATTGATGGACAGGCATTGTATAGAGTGGAGCCTCTGCAGCTGCCGTATCGCCAGGAGTTGACTAGGCTCACTAGTTTCGTGCCTCAGTAGAGGGATATACGTGGACAGAGTCGGTTGTTGCGGTCCTCCCTCCATGCTCACTTGCGCGTCATAGATCTACAGCATCCGATTGGCGAGGCGACGCCTCAGGCTGATGTTGACCGACGTGCTCGCTTATATCTTCTCATCATATTCGGGGGCATCATGTTCCCGAACACGTCGGGTGCGGATATGAGCATGAGGTATCTGCTCTTTATTGAGAATCTGAACCCACCGGGATGTTACCGTTGGGCGCCGCCGGCCTTACATGTACAGAGGATTTGATCGAGCCTCTATGGGCGAGAAGCTTGAGGTCGCTACATTTAGCCCTCTTCTTCAGGTAATATATTTAAGTATGTGTAATAAAACACTAAATATATTTTTTTGAAACGACGACTGATAAATAATTTTTTGATGCCTATGACAGATATGGTGTGGACTAGGTTGAGACCTTTTCAGCCCATAGCTGCTTACCGTCCCGGTGACTATGTTGATGAGGAAATGCCATACGCGCGGAGATGGTCGCGAGGCTGTACCAGAGGTGTGGAGACGCACTATGTCATTCTCCCGTTTAGGGATCAGTTAGACCTCATGACGGCGCCCGAGGTAAGTTTTTTTGATTTAACATTAGTTTGTTAGTCTTTTATTGTTAACTAGTTGAATTCTTTTTATAGGCTTTCATATGGACGCCGTATGATCAGATTTTGGGTCAGCTGCCGGCGTTTTGTAGGGCTGGTGAGCACATGTGGATGGCACGGTGTCCATTGATCCATATGGACATCGTTGAGCATCACGCGCCCGACCGCATGCTACGGCAGTTGGGCATGTACAGAACATACCCGCGGCTACGCGTTGGGAGCACACCCACTATACCAGGGACGAGCGTTCGATCGACAATGCGGCATGACGGGAGCGTATGCACAGGAGATACGTGCCACTCCTCGATCGACAGGGTGCATACGCTCCCGCCATGCCGCATTGTTGATTGAACGCTCGTCCCTGCTATAGTGGGCGTGCTCCCGACGCGTAGCCGCGGGTATGTTCTGTACATGCACAACTGCCGTAGCATGCGGTCGTTGTTGTATTGGAGAAATCAAGAATCAAACAATAATGAATTTTCCAGCATATAAAATAAACAAAACAGACCTTAGAACCAAGGGGAAATTCTCCTTTAACAGGCCAACAACCACCACGTACAAACCTATCACCACCAGAGACCTTTCGTAGCAAATCAATCAACATCCCAACAGCAAGATCCGCCACGTCATCAGAGAAAGAATCACCAGCAGTAGTTAAACGGATGCCACGTCGGCGTAACTCAACAAGGTCAAAATGGTCAAATCCAGCACTAGTACCAACAACACACTCCAATGAAGGATACTTATCAAGTATTTCCGATGTTACAGGAGTAGGACCCACACACAGCATGACCCGAACCGAACCCGAAAGGGGTAGAAACGATGGGTTGGATTCATCAAGCGGGTCGAGAATTCGGTAACGGGTACGGAGTTTGGATACGAATAGGGTTTTGAATCGAGGAAAACGATGGACGAGAAGTAATTGCTGATGATCGGAAGAAGCCATTTTTTATTTTTTTTTATTTTTTCAATTTCGATAACCGATTTTTTGGGAGTGCGTATTTTGTAAGCCTTCCATTTTTGTTAGGAGTATTTAAATACTTCGGCCCCGTTTGTCCATAGAAACAAAAAAAAAAAAATTGCTTTTTTTTGAAATTTTGGAGTTGGAGTTAGAGTTGTGTTTAGCCATAATTTTTAAAATTATAGTTTTTGGTGAAATGTAATTGTACAAAAGTGAAAAAGTGAAATTTTTTGAAAAATAAGTTTTTGGAATTCGGAATTCTTATGGCCAAATGCTGAAAAGTGAAAAAAGTGAAAAAAATTCCGGAATAAAGTGAATAATTCTTATGGCCAAACGCCTAATTCATCTGTTCACTTTTACTTGTTCCGTATTTTAAAAATAGGCTTTTAATTTCACTTATCACTTTTAGCATATCAATATAAGACAATTTATTGTTTCTGTTTTACTCATAGTATTAATTACTCATTTCAAGTTATTTTTCAAATCTAATATAAATATGCACCAATTAATATGGGTACATTAGTAAATTTTGCACTTTATTTATTATTTTCTAAATAGTGTAAAAAATTCAAAGTGAACAAGTAAATGTGAATGGAGGAAGTATTGAATTATATACTCCCTTCTTTTCAATTTGTTTTTTTAGTTTTGATTTAACATGAAATTAAGAAATTAAAGAAATATTTGAATCTTGTAGTCGTAAACTATAGCTAATACATCTGTCTGGAAAGCCACCTGATAATTTGGTGTACACCCAAGTAATTAAGCGGTATAATAATTATGATGGTCTGTTTGTTTGTTATAACTTAATTACACACAATTTGGTTAAATTTTAAAAATAAAAATTAATTATCAAAAATTAAAAGGTAAAATTTGACAAATATGTGCCTTTATAATTGACATTAAATTACATGTTTAAGATATATATTGATTCTTAAAAATATATTAATTAATAATCATACGTATTTGTAAAAGAAATATTGATATATATTTTTCATAGTGCTAATATTTTAATTTAATTTAATTATAAAAACTAAAAGCATACATTTATCAGTTTGTATAAAGGTGAATGTTTATAACTATAATGCCATAACATTATTCAAATGTTTGCCAAAAGATATTCTATCAATTCTAATTCAAAAATGAATGGCATGCAATGTGAAATGATAAATCGATACTACTATAACATTGAAATAATGGAAGGGTAGAAAGGGGGAGAAATGATGGGTCAGATTCGTCGAGCCGGTCGAGAATTGGGTAACGGATTCAGAGTTTGGGTAAGAAGAGGGGTTTGAATCGAGGATAGCGATGGAGGAGAAGTAGTCGGAGATTGGTGGTTTCTGGTGATTGTTGATGATCGGAAGGAGTCATTTTTTCAGTTCCTATAAACAGATTTTTTTGGAGTGCGTATTTTGTGAGCCTCCCATTTTTGTTATTTAGAGTAATATACTCGCTCGTCCCCATTTACGTGCCACTTTTTCCATTTCGAGTTTTTTTTTCTCGATCTAATTTTTTCATATATCTTTAAATATTTTAAATTATTAATTATTGTGACGTATAATATTTTATGTAATTTTTAAATATGTAAATTTTGTTTTAAACAACATAAAAATTATATGTCCAAATTTATAATTAAACTTACACCATTTGACTCTTAAAATTTGAACGGTACCATGTGACTAGGGGTGTACATGGACCGGGTTGGTTCAGGTTTTTTAAAGACCAAACCAAACCAATTGCATCGGGTTTTTAAATCTATAAACCAAACCAAATCAACAAAAGTCGGGTTTTTCAACCTCGGGTTTTCTCAGTTTTTTCGGGTTGCTCGGGTTTTTCGGGTTTTTTCCGGTAAAGTCTTCATACAAAGCATATAGCTTGTACTTCAAATATTTTTTTTAGTCATAGTAAGATACGACTATCTAATTAAGATATTTATTAAGAAAATAACACAAAACGTGAGATGAGATATGACATTGTGCTAAAATATTCAACGAAAAAAATTAATGAAATTGCATAAAATAAAATGATCATAATCTAAAAGTACTAAGTCATGCTACAATAAATATGGCTATAAGGCATGTTGAAAATGATCATAATCTAAAAATCCTAAGTCATGCTAAAATAAATACGGCTAATAAGTATTAATTACATGACTAGATATTAAAGAAAAAAATAAAATTAAGTAATGTATTTTCACTTTCTAAACTAATATAAAACTAAAGAATAGATAAACATTATTGTCATTCCAGTGTTAGATATGAATTACTTTTGTTAGCATTAGTATTGATTTGATTTTGGTTGAGTTTTACTTGAGTTACTAATATCATTGGGCTATAAAACTTATTGGATCATTCAAAATCTAATTCCAAGCTTGAAATAATATGTTAAAAGATAAAAAACTATGAAAAAGTTAAAGAAACATCTATAAATTACATTATAAATAAATATTTTTATGTATAAAATATGTTTGAAATTTTATAAATGTAATGTCGGGTTGGTTTGATTCGATTTGACTTTTTTTTAGTTAAAACCAAACCAAACCAATAGTGTTCGGGTTTTTCTTTTTAAAACCAAACCAAGTCAAACCAAACCATTAATCAAATTTTTTTCTCAGTTTGATTTGGATTAGCGGTTTGATGCGGTTTGTCGATTTGCTTTGTACACGCCTACATGTGACAAAGGGAGTACCTAATAAGGAAGGAAGCAGATAAAACAATACGGAAGATACAGATGGTTTAGAGACAAAATAAGTACATCAATTTCTTTGTGCTCCCATCATTTTATTTGTCACTTTTGAGAGTGAATGAAATTGAGGAAATAACAAAAATGATCCCTTGTCTTTTAGGTTCAAAATAATCTCCAATTTTTTTTTTATCTTTAAATTTGTCAAAAATTACTAGTAATATTTTTAGACTCCGACATATATTTAACAATTCATGCTCGTTAAATTTCACGAAAACAGTGGGAAAAAAATGTTTAACCTTAAACATCAAAAAAGTCCCGTCAAATCTTTCTTTTAAAAAAAAAAAAAGCAAAAGAAAAAACTGCACTACACAATAAAATGATATAAAAAATAGCAGAAATTGCACCTCAAAGGCCGTGGGTCGTAGCAAACTAAAGAATAATTAAATATATTAAGAACTATAATAATTGCACCTCAAGGGCTATCGTTGTAGCAAACTAAACAAATAATTATATATATTAAAAACTATAATAATTGTATCCCTAAATGTGAGTCCCACTAAGTTTCATAGTTCTCATTAAATCTAACAGATAGAGTTATTAAATATTTGACGGAGACTAAACGCGTTAATTTTTGACAAACTTAAAAGACCAAAAATATTTAGTACATACTTAAGGGACTACTTTGAACCTATCCTCAACCTAAAGGACAATTTTGTCATTTTCTCGAATAAAAATCGCCGGTAATATTTGTGAACTTGTGGTGGAATGGTAAAATAGCTTCATCTTAATCTGAGATTCAGCTTTAAACCCGAACATCGAGTGACAGAGAAAAAAAAGAAAATGAACAAAAATTGAGAAAATATATTTAGAATAAAAGAACCTACCAGTAAAGTTGGATTGGAGAATTAATTTCTCCCATGTGATAGACTGGGTGGCAATACATTTTCACAATAGTTGAGAATAGAAAAGTATTTAATGTATTCTCCATTATCGTGTTCCGTCATAGTAATAGGCTTTTAAGAGTAAACGATTTATATGATAAAAGATCTCTAGCTTCAAAAAACTAACTAATTCTAATAAAATAAAAAATAAAATGATGACAAGTTAAATGGAACAATAATCTCACATGAGTAAAACATGATGTTTCTTGATGCCTTTTTTTGTTTTGATCCTATGTCCATACTTGTTTGTTGTTTCACGATCCGATTAATTCGAACTTGTACCGGCATCTTTTTCCTTAGTGGTAAAGTGTTTTCTAACCAAGGTGACTACTCAATGTCGTTTTCAAATAAAATTATCATTTTTAAAGAAAGAGCAATAAATAAAATGGAACAAGGGATCTTATAAGATAAAATTATACATTACAAGAATAAAATGTCACAGTTCTTGTTGCCTATAGCTTAAACAAGAAGATGTACATGGTGACAATTTAGATTCCAATTTACTAGCAACAATTTTCAAACAAAAATGATTGACTCATCCCTCCACTATGTTTATTATCCAACTATTGGTGTTTCTTTAACAAGGCCTTTTTCATCTGGGCAAAGCCATACACGATTGCAACACACATCGTGAATACGAATACACTCAGTATCAACCAGTGGGACAGCAGTAACATTAGAATTGGTACTTTCTATTGTGACTTTAGCTTTCATAATCTCAACCCCTACTAACTCCGGCCACTCATATGGAATTTTATCTCCTGATCTTTTGCAACTATTGCCAGTACAATCGCAATTGAGGCAAGGAGGGTATTTTGAAGTGATCATAGATATTTGAGAAAGAAATAGAAAACCAAGAGAGAAAAGGATTACCATTTTCTCCATTTTTATGTTGTTTGTAATTTTCTGCAAATGGTGGAAGAACTTCAAATTTATAGGAACATTAGGATACATTACCACATAGATGGTCCATATATGTTTATACCTTTTAGTAAATTTTTTTCCTTTTGTTGAATGTATCTCAAAATAACATATGTGTTCACACCCATCACTCTTTATTAATTTATTTACTTTATTAAATGTATTTCAAGACTTTGTAACATATATGTTAACACTTATCACCTTCTATTAGTTTTATTTCCTTTGTTGAAAGTATTTTCAGATTTTGTAATATAAATGTTCACACCATAAAAAGAAAATATGTTAAGCATTTAAACAAGCAATAACATTATTATATTCCAATTAGGAAGCAAAACGTTAAAGAGAGATGATAAAATGGAGTATATATATGGTCTATGAATCTAACTCGAATTAACATTTCTATCCTAAAAATATGAATTCGTCATTAAATAGGATTACCATTACAAATTTAGTATTTGAAATAGGAAAAGCAGTAATATTGATTCTAAAGTTAACTGATACTCCCTTCTTTTGAGAACGGAGGGAGTATTGAATTATATACTCCCTTTTTTTCAATTTGTTTGTCTAGTTTGGATTTGAGATGAAATTAAGAAATTAAAGAAAACTTTTGAATTTTGTAGTCGTAAACTAGAGATAATACATCATAATTTGGTGTACACCCATGTAATTACGCGGTATGGTAATTATGATGGTCTGTTTGTTTGTCATAACGTTTACACGCAATTTAATTAAATTTTAAAAATAAAAATTAACTATCAAAAATTAAAAGGTAAATTTGAAAAATATGTGCCTTCATAAATGACATTAAATTAGATATTTAAGATATATATTTATTCTTGAAAATATCTGAATTAATAATTATATATTTGTAACTAAAATTGCAAACGAAAATTGATATATATTTTTCATAGTACTAATATTTTAATTTAATTTAATTATAAAAACTAAAAGCATACATTTTGTAAGAATATCACGGACGCGTGTTTGTATAAAGGTTAATATGCCATAACATTATTCAAATGTTTGCCAAAAAAATATTCTATCAATTCTAATTAGGGGTGGGCGTTCGGTTTTATCAAACTTCGGTTCGGCTGTTTCGGTTTCGGTTTTTTGAAGGTGAACACCGAACCAAACTAGTTCAGTTCGGTTCTTTCGGTTTCGATTTTTTTAAGTTCGGTTCGGTTTGGTTCGTTTTCGATTTTTTCAATTCGTTTTTTTTGCTATGATATTAGATGCGATTCCATTTACACTAATTCATATTCTCAAAAGCAATAAAACATAAACCGATAAATTGAAATCAAAATCAAACAAACAGATACACAAGAAAGTAAAACCATAACCATGTTATAGGATTACTAGGTGTTATATACATACAAGAAGAATAACTAAGAAAACACATAAAGAACATACATTAATCCTAAAGACACATCCTAGTCACCTTCCTTTGTTAAGGATATTTGATTTTCTCAACTGAAGTGGAAAATTAGGAATACAAAAGCAAAAGAGGGTTTGTTCAATTGTTTTTTTTTTTTTGGGCTTAAACTCAATGGACCTGGACTATTTTAATTTTTTTGGTTAATGTATTAAATTTCGGTGGCCATTCGGTTCTTCGTTCGGTTTTATCAAACTTCGGTTCGGCTATTTCGGTTTCGATTTTTTGAAGGTGGACACCGAACGCCGAACCAAACTAGTTCGGTTCGGTTCTTTTGGTTTCGATTTTTTGAAGTTTGGTTCAGTTCGGTCCGGTTTTTCGATTTTCGGTATTTATGCCTAGCCCTAATTCTAATTGAAAAATGAACGGCATGAAATGACAAATCAAACTACTAAAACATTGAAATGATGGAAGGGTAAAAGGGGTAGATGTAACACCTCGTACCTTTGGGCTAAAGTTTGATTCGTAAGATGATAATATAATGGAACCAAGATGGGAGGTGTAGAAAGTGTTCTTGAAAACTAATCAAGTCTATTACATCCCGTATCTTAGAACTAAGGTTAGACTAGTGTCATTAGAGTTTAGCGGAGAATTTGAAAGTTTGTGCGTTTTTGCGAAAATGATCGACAGGCTTATTTCGGGAACCTGTAACCCCTTGATTTGTTGAGAATTTGAGAAAACTTAAAATATGAAAGTTGTATCCCTTTGAAATATCTTGCCAACAGTATCTTGTGAAGATCAAACGGAGCTCTGTGCTAAGAGTTATGCCTATTTTACTAATGCTGGTTGGAGCAGAATTTTCAGATTTTGGGTTACGTTTTGAGCCTTTTCCTACTCGAATTGGGACTCTTTATTTTATTATTTTTTGAAGTAAAAACGTCCATAACACTATTTTAAACCCTAAGAGACTATTATTTATCTCTCCACCTCCATCTCTAAAGAACCTAGGCAATTCAATCTTTCAAGAACCGCAAGAAACTCATTCTTGCAATTAAGAAAAATCAAGAAACCTTCAAGAGTTTGGTTTGGCAATCTAGTTTCCTAAGGTTTTTTCCAAGGTAAATATTTTAATCAAGAACCTTTGTATTCTACAAGATTTCATCGTTGCTAAACACTAGAATAAATCCAACCATCCCGTTACCATATAAAATCAAGAGTTGTAAAGAGTTAGAGAAAACCCTAGTATTTTATGTAGACTTTTACTCCAACCAGTCATATTCATTTGGCTTTTGCCGATAAGTTAACCGTTGGATCGAGCCCAAATTTTAACTGAGTGGTCATAATATATAGTTCTAAAACATGAACGGTGAAGAGCGGATTTGGAGGTCTAGAGATGTGTGGCTTGAGCTATGAACAGTAGCTATGAAAAATGGTGAAAGCTCTTCTTAAGGTTTCAAATTCAAAGCTTTTGGAATTCTTCTTCAAGATTCAGGCTTTTCTCAAGTTTTTGGAGCACTACCAGGTATGTAGGGTTGCTATCTACGTGTGGGAATATCATTGTTCTTCCCCACGTCACTTCTTCCATAAAGTACGAAATTATACGAAAACTAGGGTTTTTAGCCATGTTCATGATAACCCTAGATCCATGTACCATGTTATACTATGCTTGAATTATTATTAATCCATCATTGTGTTCTTGATATTCCGTTTTGGTTATTGAGAATCCGTCTGTAATCCATTAAGACCTATACTTTGCATTTCATGGGTTCTTACATGCAAGTAATGAATTATTATGTTATTTTCAAGAAATACTCTACATGTTTTACAAGTTAATTATCATGCAAGAATATTATGAAATGATATCCATATACATGCAAGTTATGATTTATGAAAACCATGGGCAGCAAGTGCCATCGATTTTCCATGTTCATATTGTTGGGAGTTGCACTAATTACCGAGAAGGCTTCAAGCAACTTGAAACTACGTAAGCCACTGTAGGATGAGGATCGCTCCACCCATGTTTAGGACGATTTCTCATAATGATTGGATCCTTTCATGTTATAATTAAATCTCATTTCCTGGCAAGGTGTGAGTGTTCTGCTGGTAGGACGCATGTACCAGACCATGTTGTCGGTTATATTTATTGCTCTCCCTACTTGTAATGTTTTATTCATGTTATATATATATATATATATATATATATATTCACATCCATGATCATGTTTCAATTTCAGCTTCAGTTCTTATCATGTTATTTCCATGTCCCATGTTATTTCATTTAGTTGCTTTACATACCAGTACATTCAATGTGCTAACGTCCCCTTTTATTTGCTCGAGGGCCTGCATTTCACGATGCAGATTCAGATTTACAGGACGATGCCCCTGCTCAGTAGGACTTCAGACTTATCAGCTTATTGGTGAGCCCCATCTCATTCGGGGTTTAATCAACTCTTTATTTTATGATTAGTTATGCATTTAAGGTATCTTTGGGGGCCTTGTCCCAGCAAGTATGTTTTCCAGTTCAGACTCATGATAGAGGTTTCAAAGATTATTTAGTCAGTCATGTTATGTCAGATATTCAGAGTCGGATAGCCATTTTGGTTCAGTATGGTATTTTCCACATCCATGTTTTCACAAGTATTTTTATTAAATATTTATGACTTATTATGATTTATAAAGGCTCATCATGTTTTCACGTTATAACTCCTCACATGTTATGTCATAATGATTCAGCAAGCCATGTGGTTCACTCGATCAGGCACCGAGTGCCGTGTTACGCCCAGGCCATGGTTCGAGGCGTGACAGTAGAAATGATGGGTCAGATTCTTCAAGTGTGTCGAGAATATGGTAACGGGATTGGAGTTTGGATAAGAAGAGGTTTTTGAATCGAGGATAGTGATGGAGGAGAAGTAGTTGGAGATTGGTGGTTTCTAGTGGTTGTTGATGATTTGAAGAAGCCATTTTTCAGTTCCAATAATTGATTTTTTTGGAGTGCGTATATTTATGAGCCTCCCTTTTTTGTTATTTAAATAAATATTGAATGTTGAACTATATACTCCTTCTTTACAATTTCTTTGTCTATTTTTGATTTGATATAAAGTTTAAGAAAGTAAGGAAAACTTTTAATTTGGTGGTATTAAATCAGAGATAATACACTTTAATTTTGTGGTTTGTAAACATACGATAAGGAAAGTTGGAATTCTTTGATAACAGTTACTGTCTCGTATTTTGATTATTATATTATTCTGTTTTAGTTACTATTTTTTTTTTCAGAATGATTTATCTTGCTTTTATAGTTCTTTGCCATGGTTGCATTTTTCCCGTAATTTCTTATTTTGATCTGCTTTGATATGTTTTTTCTTGAATTGAGAGTTATCGAAAACAATTTATCTACATCTTAAAGTAGGTAAGGTATGTGTACACTCTCTTCTCCAAGACTTCATTCGTGGAATTATACTGGATATGTTGTTGTTGTTGTTGTTGCTGCTGCTGCTGTTGGAATTAAAGACTTGTAAAAAGAAAAGATAATTTATTAAGAAAAGATAATTTATTATGAAAAGAAAGATAAAATAAATTAATTAAAATGGAGTAAGTATTGAAGAAGAAGAAGCAGACAAAACAGTATGGAAGATCATACTGGTTTAGCAAGAAAGTTACGGTCAGACCTCTCTATAACGGCATCCGCATATAGCAGCACCTCTCTATAACAGCTAAGATTTTTTGGAACCGATTTTTTATGTTATATTTTACTTCTCTATAATAGCATTTTACCTATAACAGCAACAACCAACTTTATAACAGTACGCTCTATGTAAAATCACCCCCATATAACAGCTATCTATGATTACCAATAATAAGCAGTATAGATTTTGACCAAGTATTTAATTTGATACCTTAATATACTATATATATGACAGAATATTACATATGAATACATATGTGGAGTTTGATGCAACACTTCCTATCATTAAAGCTTTCACTTATGAAAGAGATTATTACCCAAGTCATTGGAGTGGAAGAATAAGAGAATATGAAAGCCGAAGACGGCACTGAAAGTGCTAACGAAGAACCTCAATATATTGTTACTTGGACTGAGTTAAAAAATTCAACACTTCAACTCTTAGATTCCCCTCAAGGGAAAGCAATTGGGTACCTGTTTGCTAAAAGTTTAGATGCAAATCTTCTTAAATTCAACCGTTATATCACCACTAAGAGATTGAATTCTACAAAACAAGCTACAATAAAAATTTCTCCCATGAATCTTGAAAGAATTTAATTTTCAAGTAGTGTTGATTTAAAATGTGTGTCATAAAGCTTAAGACTTTATATATTCAGTTATTAATTTATTGAAATTCTTAAAATTCTATTAACTTTCTTTAATGTTTAGTTAGTGAAGCATTCATATCTTTGAGATTTAAAATTTAAATAATTTGTTATTTTTTTACAACATTAAAAAATTTAAAAATAGATTTTATGCTTCTTGTTTGCCTATAACAGCCAACTATTGTTTAAATGACAAATGTTGTTATAGGTGTATAACAACAATTCTCTATAACAACCAAAAAAATTCGGACCCAAAGATACTGTTATCGAGAGGTTTGACTATACGTCATTTTCTTTGGCCTCCTACAATAGTAGTTCTCTGTCACTTCTGAGAGTGAATGAAAATCACTCCTAAGCAGGGGTGTGGGTTCGGCCGAACCCAGTAGCTTTTGTCCGAACCATATATTTGTATTAGAATTTTTGTTAAATATGTATAAATTATTAATTAAGAACCCAGTAACTTTAAAGAATTAAAACCCCGAACCCACAAGCTTCGAATCCTGGCTCCGCCTGTGCTCCTAAGTACTCCCTCCATCTCAAAATATTTGTCGTCATTCTTAAAAGTATTTGTCGTTTTATTTATCCAAGGCAAAATTAAGTAACTTTTTTCCATTTTACCCTTGTATTAATTACATCAATAGGCTGATTTTGTGAGTTCACATACCAACACTTAGGAGGTTTCATCATTAATGGAGTAAATATTTATTGAGGAGAGAGACCATGATGAAATACATTAAGACGGTAAAATAATCAAAATGACACCCTTATAAATGATTTCTTAATGGGCGTGTAAATGAAAAATGTGATAGATATTTTGAGACGGAGGGAGTAGTATTTAAATTCGAGGTGTCAGCGTTGACTTCAGTATTTGACTCCTATTGAATGTAAAATCTTTTCGGATGTTTGCCTTTGTTAGAGGCGTTAATGTGAAATTTCCTTATGCGAATTCTGATTTTGTCGAACTTCAATATAAATATGGAACCCCCAAAAAAGGAAAAATAAAAGAGCGAATGAAAATTGAGAAAATATAGTTTGAATAAAAGAACCTACCAGTAAAGGTGGATTGGATAATTAATTACTCCGATGTATAGTACTTTTTCACAACAGTTGAGAATAGAAAAGTTTTAATGAATTTCCTATCATGTACCGTTATTAATAGACTTTTAAGAGAAAACGATTTACAGTATGATAAAGATCTCTAGCTTCAAAATAAAAATAACAATCGATAAATTAAAAAAAGAAAAAGATGACAATTTAATGGAACAAATAATCTCACAAGAGCAATATACCACTTTTCCTGACGCCCCCCCCCCTCCTCTTTTTATCTTAATCCCGTGTCCATAGCTATTTTAAGATTCGACCAATTCAAATTTGTACCAATTTTTTTTTTTTCTTTCTTGAGGGGTCAAATATTTTCTGCCCAAGGCGACTTATTGTTTTTTGAAGAAAGAGTGATAAATCAAATGAAACAAAGGATCTTATAAGATAAAATTACAAATTACAACAATAAAAGGTCACATTTCTTGTTGCTTACAAAGCTTAAACAAGAAGATGTACATGGTCATGACAATTTATGCTCCAATTTACTAGCAATAATTTTCAAACAAAAATGATTTGACTCATCCCTCGACGATGTTTATTATCCAACTATTGGTGTTTATTTAACAAAGTCTTTTTCAACCGGGCAAATCAGCACACGTTTGCAACAAACGAGGAGCAGCCCCATCCGTTGTTCCCCCCTAACCGGAGGCGCCGGGTTCGAGTCCTGGATATGAAAAAATTCTTGGTAGGGAGCGCTTCGCCACGAATGGGTCCTACGCAGCGCAAATCTGAATATAGTTGGGCTCTTCCCCACGATACATAATTCATACCTTATTATATTTTCACACCTTTATTAAGTTTATTTCCTTTATTGGATCATTTTTCAGATTTTGTAATATATATGTTCATATATGTCACACATTCGTAATTTTATTATTTCTTTGTTCATTGACTTTTAAGATTTGATAATATAGATGTTCATATTAATTTTGTTACTATTACTATTTCATTTTTGTGAATGTATTTCCAAATTTTGCAATATATATGTTCACTTTGTCGTATCTGTCATCTTCATTAACTTTTTTTTTTTCCCTTTGTTGAATGTATATCCAGATTTTGTGCATACCTAATTGTTAGATCCGGCTGCTCTCTATTTCTCTTCTCTCATTTTTCCCAAATTTTTGCTTGGATTGGAGACGCGTGTCATATTTTAAAATTAATGGCTGAAATTTAATTAACTAAAATAAGCTCTAACCATGATTAGAATAATTAATTAATTCCATATATTTGCTCCCAAATCATTTTTACAATCCCACCATTTTAGTTGTACATTATATCTTTCCTAAATATATCAAGAAATTTTCTTACTTGCCTTGAGTGAATTTTGTCGTGCATCTTTTTTTTTTTTTGCAACTTTGTACTTGCCTTGAGTAAAGTTTTCTTGTAATCTTTGACCATCATGTCAATTTTTTTACAGTTATCCGAGCAGGTGAAGTGTTTCATCCCTATAAAAATTGCTTTTACCCTAGTTAGGATGCTTTGGAAAGAAATTTCAAAGTTTAAAGAGAAGTAGATAAATTTAAATCTTCCTGCTTGGAAAAACATTACTAGAATTTTGTATAATTTTTTGGCAGTCGTGCATGTATGATATATATATAATAATGTAACAACAGATACTTGAATATTTGAACAATGTAAATGGCAATATAATAAAAAATAAATTTAGTAGCTATAATTGTGGGATTTCCATTTATTTTGGGAAGAAATATATAAAATATCTATTATCTAATCACGGTTAAGTCTTAGCTTTAAATTACTAAATCTCAACCATTGATTTGAAAGTGGGACATGTGTCTCTCTTTCAAATAAGAATTTGGGAAAAATGGAGAGGACCCTCATCCCAAATTGCTCTTATGACTTGTAATTTTTTCAAATCTGGAAGATGGTAACTAAAGAGTGTTTTTTTTTTTTTTTTTCCAAAAAATAAAAGGTAGCTAAAGAGCTGATTTTTCAAAACAGGGATTTTCTTGAAATGAAGAATGACAATAGTCAATTTTAGATATAATTGAGTCATAATTTTTAACGAGCTTTTTATGATATTCTACCATTATTTTCAAAGATGAGATGTTCTTTAAATGCATTAACATTTTAACAATAATTCAAAATACACAATCCCATGTTTGACTCAAAGCATGGGCCAAGCACTGTTGTATAGTTGTGCAGTTGGCAGTACAGCTTTACAGTTGTTCTTCTCTTAGCCGTCTGACGTACTGAGAGAAGGCGAATCGCGAACCAGGTCTCTCTCTATTTCTCCAGTAGTTTGACAATCATCAAAACATAGAACGTACTTTGTTTTATCAGTTTGTTACAAAGATAGATAAAAGTAGTAAGGAAAAAAAAATAGAGAAAAGCCAAAAAAAGGAGAAAATAAATAAATATATATGGTGGTCATAGAGATGTGTCACGTCACCTTATTTATATCTAGCTTTATAATATATATAGATCCTACCATTAGTTTGAAAAATGAGATGAGATGAGATGTTCTTTAAATGCTTTTACATTTTAACAATAATTCAGAATACACAATCAATAAAGCCATAAAACAAACATCCAATAATACATAATTCATACATTAACATTCCTATATTATACTCTCTGCATTATAGTTTTTACGACTCAATAAAGAAAAAAAATAGAGCAAATATTCCCTTATATGCGACTCAATGTTAAATAACCATTTTCAATAGTTATCAAACCTCCATTTAATCAAACATTGAAACATAGCCACACAATTAGTATGCGAGAACAGTTCAATAAGATTAAGTTTATAGAATCAAGAAACAATATTTTTCAGAAATGGATGACAAAAAATATTGACATACGCATGAGAGTTGAGACGGTATCCAGGAACCCTGAAAAATGTACAAAAACATCAAAAATATGAAAAATTTATTGTGGACACGACAGGTCAGTCGTCACATTGACCTCATCATTAACAGATTGTAGAACAACAAGGAGATTTACCATAGGAAGCTTATCAGATTATTAGCTCTCTCTTTTATATTTGACCTGTTGACCTGTTGTTTTTTTATTTCATCGTTGACCTTCGCAAAAATCAGTGCTTATAATATGTGTTTTGTTGTCAATCTGTATTCGAAAAATAATCTAAACCAGAATCAGCGTAGAGAGGAAACAATCTAAATCGCAATCTGAAAAGAAAGGAAAATAAATTCGACCCCATTGAATTCACAGTATTTCTTTAAGGAAATTATTCCCCTCAAGTACCCGAGGTTATGGAATATATCCTCTCAGGATAGAACGAATTAATTCACCAACGTAGCTATACTTCAAACTCCGGTGAACGGCGAACCACTCGAAGGCTGTAAATCACACTAGAATTTTTTATTGTGCAAGAAGAAAGAAGAAGACAATCAGAATTTTCGTAAGTAAAATCTGATGGAATGACTAAGTATTTATAGCCAACAAAGGATAGTATGAACAGGTGTCATTGTACCTTATCAGAAAAGTCACAACTATTCCTTTCCCATTCACACCTAATCAAGAAAATCCTAACAATCCCCCACATGAATGGGGAATGACTCTATGATTAAGAAATGCATGGACAAGTGTGTAATTTACAAGCAAGGATTAATTGCATCTGGAAAAGTAGGTTTCCCTTTGAACTTTCCGTAGTGAACATATGTCGGATATACTCAGTCAATCGGTAGATTTGATATCTTTGAACCGTCGAGCTTTGGTTTATACCTAGACAACCACATGTCAAACAATCAACCTTTGCCATCTATGGTTCTCACGGTTGTGTTCGTTTCAGCCATGAACACCGCCTGGTTTCATGAGTGTATAGAGAATGGGCTTTTTCTATCATTCTCTTTGAAGCGGCTTACACTTCACACTCACATAGGTGATTCCTAAAATGTGTCATCATGTAGATACACTATTTGGTCATACCTGCCAAACTTAGAAACCATTAAACAACTTAAGCTTTATTAACTAGTTAAAAAGCCTTAATGTTGTATCCTTGTTCCTGAACATTGTCTTCATCACGAGAATGGATTGAGTTATTTGACAATGTCGAACCGTCATTCATAACTTTGTTTGATCTCTTTGAACCTAGCTCTTGGGATCTCTAGTCTGCTAGGTAGAGTTACCGCCATGATGACTTGTCCTAAGCCTTAAACCCATTCTCTTCGATGATCTTTCAACTACCGCTCTAGTTAAGCCTTTTGTAAGCGGATCCGCGACGTTATCTCTAGACTTTACATAGTCAATAGTGATTACTCCAATAGAGAGTAGTTTTCTAACGGTATTGTGTCTCCGTCGTATGTGACGAGATTTTCCGTTATACATAATGCTCCCTGCCCTTCTTATTGTTGCTTGGCTATTGCAATGTATGCATATTGGTACCAACGGTTTGGGCCAGAATGAAAATCTTTCAAGAAATTTTGGAGCCATTCAGCTTCTTCACCGATCATGTCTAAAGCTATGAACTTAAATTACATTGTGGAGCGGGCGATATAAGTTTGTTTGGAAGACTTCCAAGACATTGCTCCTCCACCAATGGTAACAACATATCCACTTGTGGATTTTATTTGGCTGACCCAGTGATTCAATTGCATCATTATACCCCTCAATAACCGTGGGATATTTATTATGCTGCAAAATAAAACTTATAAAATAGGATATATCGCAGACCACTGACTACACTTAAAGTGACATCATGATATTTGTGGATGGTTGACATCAGTTGTGGCCACAACCTTTTAAGAAAAAATATATATATTTCTCAACCATTCCACTTCTTGTAAGTCTACTTCTTCAAATATCCAACTAATAGCATATTCATCGATGTGAAAATCCAAGCTACTGTCGATTTTTATCATTATCATCAATTGGTTCTTCGATTTATAAAACAATAAATTTATACATTAATGAACCGTCTTGTCTTTTCCAAGAGTTGTCTTTCAACCAACACATTTTATCATGAAAATCACAACCTTTCAAGTGACATCTGTTCACGAAATGAACACGACCTATAATCAAAGACATATGATCAACCTTATCAAATTAGTAGTTCGATCAACTAGTCCTTACCAAGACAGAACGAGTTATGTGAATATTTCACTAACTACCATATCAATACCACAAAGGGCATACCATGTCAATACCACCAAGGACATATATCGTGGGGTTGACATAATAGAATAATGTCAATAAGTCAACATTTTCTGATTCTATCGAACTTTTCTAATTTGTGAACCAGAATCCGATAGCCTTTACTATTGGTGGCATATCCTACGAAAACACAATCAACAGCTTTCGGTCTCGTTTTCACCCTATTAGGTTTAGGAGCTTGCACTTTAACTAGACACCCCCACACTTTGAAGTACTTCAAGTTGGGCTTTCTTCTTTTCCATTTTTCATATGGAATAAATTGTGTTTTCCTATAGGCACTCGATTGATTATTCTGGAAGTCATAAGGATATCCCACAAGTTCTAGGGGAAACAAGAAATTATTAACAAGGCATTCATTATTATCAATGATTAATTGAACGTAATATTTATCAAACAATAGACAAAGGGGTAGCCTTTCACCAACATCCATGTCAATACAGATAATTGTATTTTAATAAACACGTATTTTCATGAAAAGTCACAACATTTCTAGTGACACCCTTTCATAAAAGAACATAACTCTTCTGAACAAGTATATAACCAATTATCAATGGTACTAATTAATCTCAACGACCACCATATCAAAAATCCATTAAAGATTTTGTTGGTTTGGCGTAATATACAAGAATGCCATCATTTTCCATATTTCTTGTTATTCCAAATTAACCACTCAGTCTAATATTGACTTTATCATAAGTCAGGAAGCCCCCACATTTCAAATAATTAAGTACTCTGTTATTGGGCAACTTAAAAATTAAAGGGCATATGAAGAATTTCTCTCCATAGCATCAAATCAAAATGCACATTAGTGATTCTAAGTTAACATGCATATAAAAAAAATGCCCTCAAACATTTTGACGTTAGAATCTTGTTGACCAAACTTCATGCTAAGCAATCATACTTAACTGGTGTCAAACATTTGTTTTTTCTCAGAAAGCATCACAAAATACCCAACTTTTATTTCCATCAAGCCACTTCAGTTATCCTGTAATTATACGAGACAGAGTATGACACAAAACAATTTTCTTATTACCAAATGTGGCTTGTGGTTTTAACAATTCCTTTGAAGTGTCTTATCTCGTGATTGATTTCATTTGCAAGATGATATGCAAGAATGACATGACAGAGTTCTCCAGTTTCAACTATCAAAACAGCAACTTGTCAGATTGGAGCAATTAAATCAATTGTTAAAAGCATTTAGGCCATCATTTCTTTTTATGGTTCTGCCAACTAGGGCATGAGGCCATCAATTTTTTTTTATTAATGGTTCTACCAACTATAATTCAACCTTTCTATTTTATCAAATAGATTCAAGAAAATTCTTATATTACCCATATAAAGGTAAGGCAGAAACTTGTTAGAAAGTCACCAAATTTTGCTAAAACTTGCATGATATATTTTTCATTCGACATGGTCAAAATACCTGTCACACTGACACATTTGGAATAGATAAAAAACATATTACCCACTATCAGTATACTTAATTGAGATGGAAAATGAATTAGCCTTAATATAAGTATGAAACAAGATGCCTATTGTTCATTTCATTTTTTAATTGCCGTTGCAATTTTGTCAAATAAATTCAACTTCCGTCCATCGTTGATCACTCGCTTTACATGAGATGAAATACTCTGTATATAGACATTTAACCCCAAATATACTGACTGTCTAGGAATCAAAGAAGATGTAAAAGTTCTGGACAGATTTCAAAAGTTTTGCGTACACCTAAAAGCAAAATAATTTGCTTAACAAAAGCTTTTCAGGGAGTTTCATCTAACTTTTGAGCCAAACACATATTACTTTCATTATCACTAGAACAACTTTCAAGTATTAATGTAAGCCTAATTCATGTCTTACTGTCTTGAAAATAATATTCCACATATTTCAAGTATGCTATCAAATTATATACCAACTAATTGATTTTATGGCACGCAAATAAAATATATTTTGAGATCATCAAATAATACACATCTACACTAACATTTATAAAAACTGAATTTCATAAATCATACAGAGTAGAAATTAAAAGACGAGCATAGCAAAGAAAGTAGAACCCGATTTTTGCTGCTTTCTTCTTGAATTGATTCATCCTTGAAGAAAAGCACATGTTTTGTGACGTGCTCCATTTGCACGAACTTTAAATCAGAGGGACGATAAATTTTCCAACTTGATGATTTTTTTCCCCCACAAATCTGCACTTTTATATTAATATATGTACGTGCCTTTTGAAAACACAAATTTGATTAGACCAAATAACAACTCCCCTTTGTAACAAGTCATGAAGACCCCTTACCCAATTAATTAATTCTCAATTATCAAACCTTTGAATTCATCACCCAAGAGTCCACAGGACTCTCATTTTGATTACTTTCCTCTTGTGTAAAGAGTAGTACTCTCTCCAAATGTGCAGTAAACACACGAATGGCTTGCAAGAGCACTCTATGTCAATTAGCCACTTTAATGGTTAGATTGATCATGGAAAAACCCTAACAAAACAAAAGATACAGGCCTGACACCCTTTTCTCAAACGACACAATCAGTTGGTGATTAAACCAGTGCCATCAACATAATTTGTCGGTGTCATAATATTAATTCGACGATGTGGCTGGCCACACCAACATCATGTACAATAATTAATACAACAATGGAGAAACTTGTTCCATGGCCGAATAGTTTTGTTTGATGTCGTCTTTCGAAATTAAATTCCGATTTTTATCTACCTATTTTTTTAATCAGAGAATAAACTGGTGAAGTTTTTATATCTTCAAACCGAATAATCTCTAACACAAACAGATTTAATAAAACGGTGAAGTTTTTATCTTCTTCAAACCGAATAAACAACGAACGAAGATTTTATATCTTCAAGCCAATTAAAAGTTACAACATCGGTAAAGTTTTTATATTCTTTAAACTGAATTGTAACTTGGAGTAGAAAATCACGCAGATTTTAATCTCCAAACAGTGGAGTAGAAAACCACAAAGGTTTTAGTCTCCAAAAAGAGTACATTTTTTTTTTCTTTTGAAAATAGTACTTTTACATCTCTAAAAAGTATTTTGTTTTCTTTTGAAAAGAGTACTTTTTACTCTTCTGAAAAGAATAACTTTCTTCTTCCTGAAAAGAGTAATTTTTTTTTCTCCAATCTTATCAATGTTTAATCTCCAAAACCGGGGTAGAAATCACGGAAAACGTTCTTTTATTTCTGAAAGAATATTTTTTATAACTCAGAAAAGAGTACTTTTATTTCTAAAAAAAGTTACTTTCTTCTTTGTCAAAAGAGTAAGATTCTAGTAGATTAACAGAATATATAAAATTAATAATATTCTTAAGACTGTTGTCAATCTGTATTCGAAAAATAATCTAAACCAGAATCAGCGTAGAGAGGAAACAATCTAAATCGCAATCTGAAAAAAAATGAGTTTTACAACCAAAGCTCGTTTTCAAAATAAAACTAAGTACTGTTTCTTAAAGAAAGACTGATAAATAAATTGGAACAAAGGATCTTAGAAGATAAAATTACACATAACATAGTCTACTATCCAACTACTGGCTTTTCTCTGATAAGACCTTTGTCATCCGGGCAAAGCCAAACACGATTGCAACAGGCTGGATCGGGAAGACTATAACAATGACTATCAGGTAACGGGACACCAGTAACACTAGGATTGGTACGTTCTACTATAGCCTTAGCTTTCATGATCTCAACTCCGATCAACTCTGGCCATTCATATGGAATTGGACCTCCAGGTGGTTTGCAACCATTGCCGTAACATTGGCAAACGTCACAAGGAGGGTATTTCGATGCGACCATAGATATTTGAGAAAGAAACAGAAAACCAAGAGAGAAAAGGATTATTGTTTTCTGCATTTTTATGTTATTTGTGATTTGTGATGTTATGCAAATGGAGGAGGAACTTCAAATTTATAGGGATGTTAGGATCTACTTACCATATATAATCCATACCTTATTACGTGTTCACACATTTTATTAATTTTATTTCCTTGATTGGATCATTTTTCAGATTTGGTAATATATATGTTCATATCTGTCACACATTCGTAATTTTATTATATCTTTGTTAATTGAATTTCCAGAGTTGATAATATAGATGTTCATATTAATCACATTGTCATATTAATTTTATTACTGTTACTATTTCCTTTTTGTAAATGTATTTTCAGATTTTGCAGTATATATGTTAACATTTGTCGTATCTGTCACCTTCATTAACTTTTTTTTTTCCTTTGTTGAATGTAAATCCAGATTTTGTGCATACCAAATTGTTGGATACGGTTGCTCTCTATTCCTCTTCTCTCATTTTCTCCAAGTTTTTGCTTGGATTGGAGACACGTGTCATATTTTAAAATTAATGGATGAGATTTAATTAACTAAAATAAGCTCTAACCATGATTAGAATAATTAATCATGGTTGTTGGATTCTTGTCGTGCGTTCTAGTTCTTCCACTATTGAGTTTGTTAGATTCTTATCCACCGGAACGATGAATCCTTCAGGGGTGGGCTGATCTCGATATCCTCTTCGCCTTTCTTTCCCCCGGCTTTATCGCTCGATCTCGTGTGTCTATAATTGCTATTTTGGGATTGTCACGACCCAACCCGCCATGACTGGCACCCACACTAACTCCTAATGGGCGAACCAACACACAAGTCATCTATTCATTCAAGTCCGATTTTATATTAACCAAGTTAACTAGTTATTACTCATTCAAGCATCAAATAAACGAAATAAGTCATGCCATAAAATACTGAAATAAGTGCGGAAGTTCTAACTATTACAAAATCCCCAAAATCCGAAAGTCATCGTACCAGGACTCTAATCTAAATTAAACAACAATCACAAGCAAGTCAAGTTTCAGCTCTTAAGCTTACAAAATCGAGTTCTACTGTCTCGTTCTACCCTTGTGAAAGTTCTATTTGGTGGGGTGACCTTACATTTTCCATAACGACTGGAAGGGTCATTTCAGGGATCCTGTCCTTCTTAGCCGCCGTTACCGCCATGGTTTCTATTTCACGGGCTGGCCCCTAGTCTTCTCTGATTTCGCCTATCTCCTAGGGAGTAGGGAACTTTACCTTTTGATGAAAAGTGAAAGTGCCCGCCCGCATGGAGTGAATCCATGGCCTCCCTAATATGACATCATAAGATATGCCTCCGCTTATAACGTCGAAGGTTGTGTATTGTTTCATGCTATCGGCGTGAACCGGTAGCTCAATCTCCCTTTGGGTCAACTCACTTGCCATATTAAACCCGGTTAGCATTTTAGTTGTGGGGTTGATTGCATCATCTGCCCCCATTTCCTTCAAGACGCTAATGTTTGCCGAACTTCCTGGATCAATCAACACACGCTTAATGAAAGAATTTTTAATTCAAATAGATATTACTAGGGCACCATTGTGAAAAGGAATAAATCTAGCGCGGTCAGTGTCGGTGAAGGATATGCTCCTGCTCTCAGCGATGTCCCAATTGTGACTCTTTGTTGTAATCGACACCTTGGATTTTTCAAGGGTAGTGTAACTTATCTTGTTCACCATTCCCCTCCCCCCTCCCCCCTTTAAGATCATGTTAATTGTGTGGATAGGCTAGGGTGTCTCGCCCGGCTTCTGCCCATGATTCTTGCTTAGGTTGAGTTTGGCCTGGTCACTGATATATTTCCTGCGAGCCGGGCCACCTCGATCCTCAGGTTCGCGCAATCCTCTGTAGCATGCCCGTGAGTGCTTTGGAAGTGACACCACAAACTGGTATTTCTCCTATCCGGATTGGTCCGGATCTCCTCCGGGAATCCGGCCTCCTTCATCGTCCTCATTATTGCGATAAGTTCTTTAGCATTTATGCTAAAATTATGATCCGAGAACCTCGGGGGTCCGACCCCTTTTAATGCATATCCTAAAGGATGCAGCACTACTATTACGGAAGCCTTGGATAGTCTCGTTGTTTCCCCTGTTCAAATTCCGGCCTGAAGGCCTGCTGGCCTCATATGGCTCAAACCGTCCCCGATGACTTACGACGTTTGTTTTGAAACCCGGATCCGGCTTTTTTCCCAAGCAACTGCCTACTTTTGTCGGAACCATCACCCTCTGATCCTTCTCAATGCGCATTTTAGTTTTTATATCTGAGGTTTATCTAGCTCCATGTTTTAGCCGGGAATTCCCTCAAACTTTCTTTTAACTTCCTGGAAGCGTCCGAGCTTTTTGAATTCAAACCATCCGTGAATGCGGCCGCGGCCCAATCTTCCGGGATAGCCGGCAACAACATTCTCTCCCTTTGAAACCTGTCCACAAACCCTCGAAGCAACTCATCCCTTGCTGTTTTATGGCAAACACGTCATGCTTGTGTGTTTCGACCCTTCACGCCCCTGCGTGGGCTTTGACGAAAGCATCTGCAAGGGTGGCAAAAGAGTCAATAGAATTTTCGGGGAAATAAGTATACCAAGAGAGCGTTCCCTTTATGAGCGTTTGATTAAATTTCTTCAGCATGACTGATTCGATCTCATGCTGCTTGAGGTCGTGCTCAGTGACGGCTACTTCAAATATCATTTTATGCTCTTCCAGATTGGTGGTACCATAGTATTTGTGCATGTCCGACATTTTGAATTTCCTCGGTATGGGTGCGGGGGCTGCCGCTTTCAGGGTACAATAGTATACCGTACTTTCTGGCTCCTGCGCCCTTCATCACTAATGGGGCTCCTGGGATTTGACTCATTCGCTCGTTTATTTCCCTTTCGACCCTGAGTAACTCCTCGGTAAATGCATCCAACTGTTCTTTAGCCACCTCGGCCTTTTTAGTTCGCGGGATCATAAGGAACTTATCTACGTTCTGATATGACGTCGGAGTCCCTGCCCTAGAATGCTTAGCCATGGTATTCATGGCCCTTTCCATCCATTGCATCCTCTCATCCTGTGCCTTGAGCTTGGCCACCAGTACTTCGCTCGTCAAGGAACTTGTCTTTTAAGCAGTTTTTGCCCATTAAGTTGAGATTGCGCTCGACCCGATCTTCCGAAAGAGCGCTTGCGCGATTGCTCTGCCTTGTCGGTGTTTAGGACTCATCTGCTTCACTCCTCACTAGGCTGCCTTCGCGGTGTCCTATCCCTACTGCTCCGGTGTTCTTTAATGGATTTCCCTTTGTGCTCGGACACTTAGACCTCCACTTGATCCTTCATACCTCTCACCAACATTTGTGTGTCCTCGAGCCCCTGTATATTGCTTGAGCTACCGCTAGACATATCTTTCTGTGTATAATGACTTTACTTAGAGTTTCTGGAAGGAGAATTTCTGTTGCGAATCAAGACAACTCCACAACTGTCTATCCTCACAAATGACTCCAAACTGTTTTCCGGTGAAAACGGATAATCAGTTAGAGATTTGTATTTTATGGGTTTAAATACAAGTAGGTCATATCCAATCCCGAAAACTCTTCTTTCGGGGTCAGTGTTTGTGATCACAAGAGTTAGATTGAACGAGCGGAGCTAAAGAAATAACAAAAACAAGCAAGATAAATATAAGTTCAAAGGTAAATCATGAGCCCGGATATGTATTGCCTCAGAGAGAAAAATAAGAGATAGGTTACAAGAGATAAAGTGAGGATCCTTTAGCTTACATGATAAGTTATCTATATAGAAACCAAAACAAGACTTTTCAACCCGAACATACGGATGATGTGACGTGAGGTTATCCCCAACGTTGGCATAGTCAGTGGCTCTCTGAGCTAGGACAGTGGATGTAACTGGAGTTAATGGGAGTAGATAATAGCTGTGAGGGCTCCTTTGATCACCCCGAGCGCTGGGTCTCATACGCAACCTCGGGTAGGTTTTTTACCAATACAATTATAGCATGATATCTCAAACAACAATTGAATTTACTTTCTAAATATCAACTTTGTAATTTTGTACTTCCCTTCTAAAAGTATATAAAATAAAATAAAAAAGTGAAGGGTTAGCGAGTTCTAAAGCTTAAAGTTCCGCTTTTGATATATTTTGAGTTTTTGACAAGAAAGTCGTCCACCGTCCTTTCAATTACTTCTAAAGCAAATTCACATTCAACTGGGCCTAAACTTTTTTCCAAATCAGTTCCATATCTTTTCTTCTACAAGGAGTACTTTAGTCAGTGATGTTTCTGTAAATAAGTATTACTACTAATATAGCTTTTTATGCTACCGAAGTCCCTTTCTAGATAAAAGCTAATTGTATCTTAAAGGAAGAACAAAAAATACTGTGGAACAAAGGATTCTGGTTATAAAATAAAGTTCCCATTACCATAGTAAAATGCCACATTTCTTTGATCTTATAACACAATTAGTTAAACAAGAAGAAGTGATTGTGACGAATTAAATTCCAATTTACTAGCAGTAATTTCACACAAAAGTTGTTTGCATATCCTTTTTAATAACGATGGCTATTACCCAACCATTTGCATGGGGGCAAAGCTACACATGGTTGCAATAGGAGTCTGTGAGATGAATACAATGGTCATCTGGTAAGGGAAATAAAGTAACATTAGGATCTGTTCTTTCTACTGTGGCCTTAGCTGTCATGATGTCGACTCCTATCAACTCCGGCCATTCATATGGAATCGTATGGTTATTTCTTGCAACTATTGCCAGTACAGCCACCGCAACCGACGAGTGAGTTTTGCCGGACCAAAGACACTTTCGGTGATGAATGTAATACGCTATGCTTGGAGATTGAAAAGTACTTATGGAACGATCGAGAAAGATCTTATAAGATAAAATTACACATTATAAGAGTAAAGTGTCACATTTCTTGTTGATAATTTACTAGCGATATTTTCAAACAAAATGGACTCATCCCTCGAACGAGGTCTACTATCCGACTACTGGCTTATCTCTAATAAGGCCTTTTTTATCCTGGCAAAGCAACACACGATTGCAATAAAGTGGTTCAGGAACAAGCGTACATCCACCATACGGTGACGGGAGTCGGGACGCCACTAACATTAGGATTGGTCCTTTCTACTATGGTCTTAGCTTTCATGATCTCAACTCCGGCCATTCATATGGAGTTGGAACTCCCGGTGATTTGCAAACATTGCCAGTACAAAAGCAACTCTCACAAGGAGGGTATTTCATAGCGGCTATAGATTGAGAAACAAATAGAAAACCAAGAGGGAAAAGGATTATTGTTTTCTCCATTTCTATGTTACTTGTGATGTTATGCAAATGGAGGAGGAACTTCAAATTTATACGGATGTTAGGATCTACTTACCATATATAATCCATACCTTATTATATGTTCAGATCTTTTATTAATTTTATTTCCTTTGTTGGATGATTTTTCAGATTTTGTAATATATATGTTCATATCAATCACACATTCACATTAATTTTATTACCAATTCTATTTCTTTGTTGATCGAATTTTCAGATTTGGTAATATATATGTTCATATTAGTCACACACTATCAACATTTTTCTGAAGGTATTTTCATTTTTTGTAATATATACATGTTCACATTAGTCACACTTGTTACATTCATTAGTTTTTCCCCAAATTTTGTGCATAGTTTGTGGAGAAGATTTGTCAACAGGGAACTTTGCGTCTTCAATTAACCTAAAAAATAAGGTATTAAGAATCGTAAATTCCTAAAAAGGGTTGACAATTCTTTCCTCCTCTCTTTCAATATCCCTTCGTTTGTTGTTGTGATCTTGATAAAAAAATGTTTTATTAGTGATATGAGGTGTTTCATGAATCTCAAATAGCAAAATTCGTCGCTAGTCCTATTCAGCGACGGACAAATTTTGTAGCTAAATGATAAAATCCGTCGCTAGTCCTATATGCGAGGATTAACGACAGATTATTAAAAAATTATGTTCGGTACAAGTTATTTAGCTATAGATTAGCGGCGAAGTTCGTAGCTAATTTCGTTTTCCTATAGTGCTGGGAGCTCAAATGTTCTTATAATTTTTGTAGGTATCTTTTTAATTAGTACATTTGTTTTAATCCTTTCTTCGTCTGAATTTTTTGTTGCTTTTATCTCTTGGCAGTAGCCAAGAAAAATAAAAGTTTTTAACGTGTTCTTAGTATTGTGTCTGTAAATATTATTAATAGAATTTTAAAAATAAGTTACACAACCAAATCTCGTTTTCAAATAAAATTAATTACTGTTTCATAAAGAAAGACTGATAAATAAATTGGAACGAAGGATCTTAGAAGATAAAAAATTACACATAACAATAGTAAACTGTCACATTTCTTGTGGATGATTTTCAAACAAAGTGATTGACTCATCACTCCAACGAGGTCTACTATCCCACTACTGGCTTTTCTCTGATAAAACCTTTTTCATTCGCACAAAGCCAAACACGATTGCAACAAAGTGGATCGACAAGACGATAACAATGACTATCAGGTAACGGGACACCAGTAACCCTAGGATTGGTACGTTCTACTATAGCCTTAGCTTTCATGATCTCAACTCCGATCAACTCCGGCCATTCATATTGAGTTGGATCTCCCGGTGCTTTGCAAACATTGCCAACACATTGGCAAACGTCACAAGGAGGGTATTTCGATGCGACCATAGATATTTGAGAATGAAACAGAAAACCAAGAGAGAAAAGGATTATTGTTTTCTGCATTTTTATGTTATTTGTGATTTGTGATGTTATGCAAATGGAGGAGGAACTTCAAATTTATAGGGATGTTAGGATCTACCTACCATATATAATCCATACCTTATCATATGTTCACACCTTTTATTAATCTTATTTCCTTGATTGGGATCATTTTTCAGATTTTGTATTATATATGTTCATATCTGTCACACATTCGTAATTTTATTATTTATTTGTTAATTGAATTTCCAGATTTGATAATATAGATGTTCATATTAATCACACTGTCATATTAATTTTATTACTATTACTATTTCCTTTTTGTGAATGTATTTTCAGATTTTACAGTATATATGTTCACATTTGTCGTATCTGTCACCTTCATTAACTTTATTTTTCCTTTGTTGAATGTATATCTAGATTTTGTGCATACCAAATTGTTGGATCCTGCTGTTCTCTATTTCTCTTCTCTCATTTTCCCTAAGTTTTTGCTTGGATTGGAGACACGTGTCATATTTTAAAATTAATGGCTGAGATTTAATTAACTAAAATGAGCTCTAACCATGATTAGAATAATTAATTACTTCCATATGTCATACCCTATTTTAACCTAAGTCAAAATAGTTTATAACATCCCGGTAATTCCGGGGTTAATTAAAGTTAAGAGTCGCCACCTAATTATTTACGGTGAATTAGGGCACCTAAGGTTAATTAAAGTAATTATCTAAAGTTAATTTTATACGAAACCAAATGATTCTAGGTACGGGTTCAACTAACCTAGAGGGAAGGTATTAGGCATCCTCTAAGTTCCATTAATAATGGTTAATCCGACCGGACTTAAAGTTAATTAGGCTAAGTGTAAATATAGTGTTGTAGGAAGAAAATAACTTTTATAAGTATTGCTAAAGTTATACATATAATAATGTTTTTTTTAAAATAAGACTTGTAGAAAATATGATAATTTGCATAAGAGAAGATTTTAAAATACTATTTGAAATAGAACTCATGAATGTTGCTAAGGTTTTGACAAAAGAATATAATAATGCTATTTAAGAAATGCTTGTAAATATTGTCAATGCTCAAATGGAAATACAATAATGTTATTTAAAATAAGATTTGTAGTAAGTATAGCAATTTGCATAAAAGGGAACTTTAAATACCATTGAAAGTAAATTAAAAAATGTAATGGTTTGCATATAAGTAACAGATTTTAACAAATTTGAACTTTGACTAAAATAGCACTAATAATGTAGATGCAAACTAAATCTAGCTTTGCTTTCATAAGGACGTGAATTTCTTTCTCTTTAATTGTGTTAGTTTAAAAATATGCATACTTCGATAAATCTTGAAGAAATGATTTATAAAAAATAAAAAAAATCCTTGAATTCGTATTTGTGTATTAATAACGTTTTGGAAATTTAAGATACGACATGATTCTATTAACTCAAAATATATGGCTATGCTATTTGTAAACTAGTTATTCCAAGTGAATACATAAATATTAGATGCTATAAATAGTTAATCACAAAAGGAATAAAACCTATAGAAATAATTGTTAGCTTTCTTTTAAATCAACTCTTATCAAACTAATCTAATAATTCTGCTAAGGTTCATCTAATCTAAGCAAATAAAACAACTAAAGTGTTAGTCATATAATTGCAAATCAAATGCATAAAATAAATAATAAAAAAAAATGAAATAGAAGAGTAAACAAAAATTAATTTAAATGGGGTCAGCCCATTTTAGATCGTCGCCACGTTCATCGTCATTGGCCGGCCCCAGTTTGTTTTTTTTTTTTTTTTTCTTTGCCGCGACAGAAAGAGGATGACAGAGAGGTGGAGTATGTTTCGTTGGGCCTTGGCCCAACACCGAATGCGGAAGACGAGTCCCTCAGACTCGTATGCGGTGGTCATGCAACAAAAAAAAAAGAAAAGGATTAGTATACGTCTAAATATTTACGCTAAGGCATAAACGATTTACATTTAATCCGAACAAACATGCAAGTTGGACAAATAAGTCACCAAACGTAGTATTTAAGAGAAGCAATTAAGCTTAAGGAATGACGGAAAGAGAAGCCTCAACATCTATATGGGTCACCTATGAAAATTCTACTCAGGACAAACAAGGTCAAAACATGGCTTTCAAGATAGAATCATGTAACTTCCATTTTCATTTAATTAGAGAGAGATAAAAACGTAACCATGATCAATTTTAATAACCTCGGCATCATGTCAAAACAGATCGTCCCACACACTTAAGGCATTCATAGCATTATTAGCTCATTTGACCAAGTTGTGACACCATATTTACTATAATAAAAGTCTAACAGAACTAATATTCAAGCAAAACAGCAAGCTAGACTGACATTTCCCTGCAAACAAATCAGAAACCAGCCACACTGAACTCTACTCAGAGTAATCAACTAACGCAGTATACACGTTCAAATATGCACTAAAGCATGTTTAACTACTCAGTAAACAAAGGCAGGGGCAGCATTCATGACTACGGATTACTGTTGAAAATGTGAAAAAAGAGAGAGGGAAAATTATATTCATGTCCAAGCATATAATTCGAACTTAAGACCATACTGAACCCGCAACGAAACACTTGAAATCCAGGGTATGATATGATATGACAAATGCTGAACTTAAACCATATTTATAAAAATCGACTGAACATCAAATATACGACGTTCTTGGATATATTATTCAACTCAGGGTGTAGATAACATAAACATTGCCATTTTCATATTTCCAGTGAAACATAATCGACAGATTCTCCAGACTGCTTTATAGATGAATTCTAATATAACTATCGATAGTTAAACCTTAGCGAGGACACTATTTCCTTACCAGCCAAAGAAGACCCTTAAGAAATAAAAATAAAAAAACAACTAATAACATAGACTTAGATAAAATAAGAAAATGGCGACAAGCAAACATCGAGGCATCATTTCTCTAAGTAAGCAAGAATTTTCCACCAACAAAGTTAGAATGGTCTCGCCTTTACTCGACATAAACCAGGCATCATCCAATGATTGTGAGTTTTAGAACAAACGAAAGACGTCGACATACCATCGAGGTTATTCATACACCTTATTATCAGACTTATTAATCTGCCAGACTACATGTATCCCCGTATGAGATATTCTTATACCATACGTATGATTCATAATCAGATTTAAATAAACTAAATTAAGCGCACTTCCAGAATATCAACGCGCAATACGCAAACATATCAAGACCTAAAGACATGACCTTTCTACTACATAAATGCAATGTCGTCGGAATAGAGGGAAGAACGAGATCAGATATTACCTCTTGTGGGTGCAGTGAACTGGGGACACGGAGTCTCGAATCTGTGCTCGAACGCTATGAATCCGACCCGATTTAACTGACCAGAGTTTCAAATGTAAGATGAACGTAAAGTAATATGTTGACTATCTTTTAGAGTAAGGCTATGGCTAAAAGAACCCCTTTTTTTTTTCTTCAAATGGAATCTCGTCTTGTCCTCTAATTTCTTTGTTACTCTCTGTGGTGTATGTTGTCTATTTGTTTATGTCACAATCATAGAGTCGGCAGATTTGATAAATAAAGTAGAAAGTAATAATAGATGATTAAGGAAAATCGAGAAATGCATTCATAGTTTTTGCAATTTAAGCTTCCAAAAGATGAGGCGAAACAACAAAAGTTTTAGTAGGCACAATTTAAGCCTCAATTTTAAGATTCGTGCTATCTCAAAAGTTCACTACATGTTCAAATCTACCAAGACTCCCGGCGAACCGGTGATGAGTACAAGTCCAATTCTTGAGTCTCTCCGGTTCGGGCACCATTTCCGGACGGTCGGTATGTCTCGGTGTTGCGAGTAGCAATCTTCACTGGTACTAGTTTGGGATTGTCCCCACGGAAGCAACAAAAGTTGATGACATGCCTCTCCATCTTTCCAATTGGCGCAATGGCCCTTTCAAATTTTTAACTTCTTCGATAGTTGTCATGTTCACGTTGGCGTTTTCGTGAGTAAGTAAAGGATTGTTGTTCATATTAGGACGAGTTCCGTTGAGTCGGATTGCTCCTTCCTTAATTAAGGCTTTCAACTTTGTTTTTGAGGCCATGCGGCCCTCGTTGTCGTGCCCAACGACTCCCAGTGGTAAGCACGAGCCGTTTGGAACCATCAAACCATTTTGGAATAGGATCGGGAATCTTCCTCCAATAGGTTGTACCACGCCTGCCGCTTTCGGTCTTTCAAATAATTGAGCCAAAGGTTCGGCGGCCGAGTGTAATTTCGGGTATTTTTTGATGTTCGGGTTTGGACGGGCTTTATGTGTGGTATGTGGTCGATTTTGGTAAACGGGAGCTTGAACGGTTGGTATGGACGTGGGTTTTGATAGTGAGGTGCTCGGGATTGGTAGTAATTGGCTTGGGTATTGTAGGCGAGGTAAGGAGTTAGTGGAGCTTGGTAGAGTTCGGTGTAATGGTAAGGGCGAAGGGTTGTTGTGGATAGTTATAGTATGTAATGGCTCGGTTTGGCGGGTTGAGTAATTGTAGGTGGTGGATTAGTGTTGGTGGGTAGAGGAATGTAAGGCGTATGGCTTTAGTGATTGATTTGGTGAGTTGATTGTGGTGGATTTGCAAGGGTGATTGAAGGAAAGTTGTTGTTGGTAGGTGCGTTATTTCGGGGAGAAAATATTAGGCCAAATGATGCGGGTTTGGTGCGGCGGTCATAGGTTCGGGAGGTGGACTTTGGAGTGTAACGGATAAGTTGGTCATGTTTTTAACCGATTTGGTTCTCCGCGTAGATCCTCGATCTCTTGAGTCGAGGCGGGCGATATGTTCATCTTTGTTGAATCGTAGTGCTATGTTCGGAAGTCCAGGGGATCACTAGGGGCACGATGTTTACGAATACGGTTAAAAATGTGGCACGGATCGGACATAGTAATTTCCTTTTCCTTGAACCATCCAACCCAAGGCTGAGGTAACGAAGATGTCTTTGACCTTGTAAGGTAAGGATGATCAGCCATCTCGAATGTCAACACGAATCAACTTTTTTGGGAATAAAAATAAGGAAACATAAACAATGCAAATGATATTAGTTTTGTGATCACATAAAATCAAGCAAGTTATGTAGCAAATAAGTCTCCAAATAAAGTCAAACAAGTCGTCACACGAATATATCAAACAATAACGCGTCCTAATATGCATGTGACCTCTTTGTGCCAGAGGTAGGCCTAACGTTTGTTTGAAGGGTAAAGTGTGCCATAATACGTCATTTCATTCCTTTTGATTAATTAAACAAATTCTATTTCCCAAAATAAAGTACAAAAGTAATGTAATATTATTACATATCAAATGAGTACATAAAATGTTCCCTAATCTAAATAAAGTAAACACAATTTCCCACGTCTAATTTCTAGCTCCAGTTTGTGGTGTCACTGGTCTTCGTCGATTGTGGATCACGGACATACTCCAATGTAGATTCATACCTGTCACAGAAATGTTAGTCATTCCCTCCTTCCTAAAGTTTAATTAATTAAAGCAAATAGTCAATATTTAGGCACAATTATCCTTCAAACATGCACACAAAGTATGATTTAATGTCACTTGGGGTCGTGGACCCACTTGGACGTTTAGAAAGTCATCTAACGGATTTAATACGCAAGGGTATTAAACCTCCTAGGTCATGAGATGTATGCTCTTAATAAAGGGTGTTGGTTTAAATTTCATCCAGGTACATTGGTAGCACAGTTGGTTTTGTGGACGCAAGGTTAGCGGGACTACTCGAGTGAGAAAGCTACGCGATCACGGTATTCGGACACCCCGCGCGCATATGCCAACTCTCACCAAAATTTGGGTTTTGAAAGAAATTTGCGGGTGCGCAAAACACACCTCGCGTGTACGTGTGATAGTGTGAATTTCCGGATGTGGAGAAAAGTGAAACGGGATGACAATTTATATCAAAGCGAATGATTAAACGATTTATATCACACAAACAATTAATAGATATAAAAACAAGTTAGTAGCAAATAGAGTAATTAAAACAAGTATACAAAGCCTATTTAAACTAAGTCCGTTATGGTTAATCTAAGTGATCCCGGAGTAGCATTTATTAAATGTCATACCCTATTTCAACAGGGTCAAAATAGTTTTACAACATCCGGTAATCCGGGGTTAATTAAAGTTAAGGAGTCGCCACCTAATTATTTACGGTGAATTAGGGCACCTAAAATCATTAAAGTAATTATCTAAATTTAATTTGTTTTTAAAGTCTACGAAACCAAAATATCTGAGTAAGGGTTCAACTAACCTAGAGGGAAGGTATTAGGCATCCTCTAAGTTCCATTAATAATGGTTAACCGACCGGACTTAAAGTTAATTAGGCTAAGTGTAAATGTTTAAAATGTTTTGTAAAATAGTTTATAAATGTTACTAAAGTCTTAAAAATATAATAATGTTATTCAAAATGAGATTTGTAAAAATAGGATAATTTACCTATGAATAATAATCCTTTAAAGGATGATTTGACAAATGTGATCTTTGGATAAAAATGATGTTACACGAATATGATGGTGTAGGAATGCTTAGACTTATATTCTTAAATATACTATAAGTTTCTCTCTATTTCTTTGTCCTTCTTTATTTAACCAATTTCGGCTAAAATATGTATAATTTGGGCAAATCTTGAAAATGTTGATAAAATATAGTGGATTCTTATTTTGTGTGTTAATGACGTTTTGAAATTCCTAAGATGGCGAAAATAAAAGATGATCCCTTTAACCCAAAAATATATAGGCATACCATTTGAAAATCGATTATTCAAATAAATGTTATAGATACTATAAATAGTTTAGAAAATAGAAGTGAATGTAACTTGTGGAATTAACTACCCATTACTACACTAAACCCATTAACTTACCAGAGGTTCATCTAAAATAAAATAAGATAAGATGTTAGTCATACAAAGCAAATAAAATACACAACAAATTAAACAAAAGGAGAGAGGAAAATATAAAATGGATCTGGCCCATTTATTAAGGCCCACACACTGATTTTCACGTCACTGGGCTTAAGCCCAGTAAATTTCTTTGTATTGCTGCCACGGCTATCACTGTTTATTGGGCCTTGGCCCAGATTTGTTTTCTATTTATGCTACGAACGGAGCTGAGGGGAGACGACCCGAGGCTATTATGTTGGGTTTTAGCCCAACATCGAATGCGGGAGATGAGGAGTCCGAGGGACTCGTATACGATGTCATGCATAAAAATGAAAGAAAAAGGATTAGTGTACAATCGATGGATGATAGGTTAAACATATATAATATAAGTTCAAACAAATAAGCAAATCATGTATATTCTATGTTTACTTAAAGTATATCTCCTGTATACACACTCATAGGATGTATAGAAGGAAGAAATGGACAACAAGGGATAGTGACGCGAAGTATCACAGAGACTAAGGCATAACGTTTGCCGACAGAATTGATAACAATGTTTATGTCAAAAAGGAGAGTTCACGACAGACCAAGTCAGCAATGCATGACACATTATTTGGAGTACAAGAATGTCTCGACCAAAACACAACTAGGGACAACTGACGCAGTCAAGCAGCGACCATGGACATCAGTGGTTATAAGAAATAAGCAAGACCAGCCTTTTAACGAAGCAATAACTAATTTCTCATCAAAGATAACCATTTTCACTAGCGATATATATGTCGAACAACAGCCCTTCTTTAGTCGGGTCTGTGTTCTGTCCCTTCGCAGTTCAGCAGCAACAACCAGCTGTAACAGCAGGCTCATCGAGTGTAACAACCAAGATAGCAACCAATTGTTTATGAGGAATTTTGTGTTACCTAATTGAACTAGAATGTTTAGCAAGCTAATGTTTCGTACATCACATTCAAATAAGGAGAAACTAAGCATTTAGACCTTCGAAACTATCCATACTATACTAATAATCAACCTCTAATAAACGAATTTGGGCATTTCAAGAAAAAGAAACAGAATCTGGGCAAAGGTAAAACAGCTTTCAAACCAAAATTGACATTCATCCTTATAAAAATCTTCATTTAAACTCAAAACAGAATTCTGAGATTCCTCGAAGTGCCGAAAAGAAACATAAGCCATTACAGGGTAGAGTGACAGTTTCAATCCTAGAACGACTTATCGAAGGGCAACGACATGATTCAAACAAGATTTTCACACATTTAATCTTTATCTATGATATCACCTATCTATCATGGGAGTCATTTGTCATGATCCCAGATTAACGAGATTGATAACAAGATCACCAATGACATACACAGACTTAAATTAATCCCTCATTTAGCAGCCAGATTTGAAACCACACTTAGATATTACTACAAATAAAATCTCCACTGATTCTTAACAGGGCAAGTATACATTCATGGTCACAATCATAAATTTAAACGACGCTGGCTTAAATGAACATGCTTCATGATTAACACCCAGCTGTACTGTTAATGCGTTTCATGCATACAAGACTCCCAGCATTCATTAACTGCTTTCAACAGAACGCAAAAATGATCTCATCCGCAAATCCCATTTTAAACCAACACATAGTCCACGCAGATTCACGGGAAAACTGAAACCAAACAACACTTAAACTTATGCTAAAAAAAACTGACTAAACCGAACAAACACACATATACCGGAACGAGGTCATATAACAATAACAAGTGTATAAAGTGCGACAGTATCTAACGAATCCAAACAGTACCAATAGACCCCGATTCGAGTGAAATGGTGATAATCAAGACATTGCAACATGATTGTCTATGCTAACGGAATCCCTAACAGAACAGTAAGTCAAATGCATCAAACTTTTACCTGTTGGTGGTGCAGTGAACAGGGTGTCGATGTCTCGGATTTATGCTCGAACTCGAATGAACCCGAACCCGATTAAAGTAGCTAAAGTTTCAAACCAACAAAAAATGATAAGTGACTGTTCCTTTCCAGATATAGTGACTAAAAGGGGCAAGTATTTTGAAGAGTTCTTGTTGATCCTCCTCCTCAAATGGGTAATGAAACGAATATTTATAGTCAACTTCTAGGGTTTTCTTCGGTTTAAAATGGGCGGGATTTTGAATTTAAAAGTTTCAAAATCTGGCCAAAACTGTTGGAAATCGAACGTTGGAGGAATTTTGGACGAACGTGTAACCCATCCACGTGAATCGGTCAGGTTTTTACTCACAATGGTGAGATTTTGTTTGAATACAGGTCTGCTTTGTTTTGCTTCACTGGGTTTTGATGCGTACGGGCTAAATGTGGACAAGCTTGCACGAAAATGGAAGGGTAAGGCTCTGCCATGGTGAAAGTAGGTTTTGTTTTTACTTGAAATGGGAAGGAGGAGGTGAAGAAGACGACAGGAGAGAAGAGAGAGAGGCTTGTGCGGCTGAGGAAAGAGGAGAGAGATGAGGTTATCGCTCATTAGGTTTTTTAGGGGAAATAACGAGTGGGCCGGGTCGGGTAGTTTTAGGTAGTGGGCTGGTCGGGTGATGAAGATAATGGGCTGGTCCGTTTGGGCCATGAATTGGCTGAAAATGTGGGTCTTTCCTTTCCTTTAATTTAATTATTTCTTACACTTCTAATTTAATAACTAGTACAATGAAAACAATTAATAATTAGTATGTAGAAAGTAAAGATTTAAATAAAGTATAATTAATTTTAATGAGTACAAAATCCGAAAATGAAACGATGACGAATCATTTAAAATTTGTGATAAAGTAACGAAGGTAATGTTGATAAAAAATAGTGAAGATGAAAGTAATGATATTAATAGCAGTAAAAATAGTAGCGAAAATAAAATATTTAGATTTAATTAATTTAAAAGCGAGGAAATAAATTGGAATAAAGGAGGGACAAAATTGGGTGTCAACACCATATATTTGTTCCCAAAACATACTTACGATCCCACTATTTTAGTTGTACATTATATTTTTCCTGAATATATTAAAAACTTTTCTTACTTGCCTTGAGTAAATTTTGTCGTGCATGTTTTTTTTTTGGCAACTTTGTACTTGCCTCTCTCTCTCTCTATATATATTACTTGCCTTGAGTGAATTTTGTCGCGCATTTTTTTTTTTTTAGGTGAAGTATTTGATCCCTGTAAAAATTGCTTTTAGCCTAGTTTTGGATGCTTTGGAAAGAAATTTCAAAGTTTAAAGAGAAGTAGATAAATTTAAATCTTCCTGTTTGGAGAAACATTACTAGAATTTTATATAATTTTTTGGCAGTCGTGCATGTATGATATATATGTAATAATACTGTAACAACAAATATTTGAATATTTGAACAATGTAAATGGCAATATAATAAAAAAAAAATTAGTAGCTATAATTGTGGGATTTCCATTTATTTTGGGAACAAATATATAAAATATCTATTATCTAATCATGGTTAAGTCTTAGCTTTAATTTACTAAATCTCAACCATTGATTTGAAGCTAAGACGTGTGTCTCTCATCCAAATAAGAATTTGGAAAAAATGGAGAGCAGAGAAATGGAGAGGAGCCTCATCTCAAATTGCTCGGCTCTTGAAAAAATTTCAAGTCTGGAAGATATTAACTAAAGAGTTTTTTTTTTAAAATAAAAAATAAAAAAAATAAAAGGTAACTAAAGAGCTGATTTTTCAAAATAGGCATGTTCTTGGAACGAAAAATGACAATAGTCAATTTTAGATATAATTGAGTCATAAAGCTATTTTTAACGAGCTTTTTATAGTACTATTGAAGTAAATTTAAATTTATATACTTATTAAAGATAAAATAGATTAACATTTTCATCTACAATTGCATGATAAATAATTTACTTATAATTTATTAAATCATAAATATGAAAATTATTGTTAGATATAGAACTTAGATGAACATCATTTTTTAGCATTTTTTAAGAAGAGACAAAAGAAAGAGAATGCGTGTGCGTGTAACAATATATACATATATCAAACTACCAAAACAACATATACATTTATCTTATTTTCTTTTCGAGCTCTTCGGGAGTTAATTCCTTTGCGTCATATGTTGCTGCCTCCTATCAGAAACTTAGAGTCATTTTAAAATCAAACACAATAAGAAAATAAAAGAACTTCTACCACAATGTGCCTTGAAAAAAATACCTCGAGAGATTCTTATCTAAGGGTGGGTGTTCGGTATTCGGTTGTATTTTTAAATTTTGGATTCGGTAATCGGTAATTGAAAGTAAATATCAAAAAAGTTCGATTTGGTAATTCGGTAATTGGTAAATTAAACTTCGGTTCGCTACGGTATTTGTAATATTGTATTGGACAACATAACTTGTAAACACAAATTCCAAATCTTCCCGTCAATATATAATTTTAAACACAAAAACATGGCATGCACCACAGAAACTCAAAAACACAAATTAAACTTAATGACTCATCTTTGTATCCATAATTTTATAACAATAATATGACTTTTGCTTCTTCTCAACGACCAGCATTTGGCCTCAGCAATCTTCGCAAAACTGTAACTTGGCTATTCATCACTATGTTAATAATCTATCTTCTTTACTCTTTCAATCTTTCTATTAATTAGTTCTCAATGTAGATTCCCTGAATGTACCAATTCTTTGCCTTCTTCCTCAGATTTATCCACAAAAGAAGCATTTTCCACCAAATACCCTCCACCTTCTCATGATTCCAAAAACTCAACTTCGTGAGAGTACTGCAGAAATCGATCTTGGGGACTAAAGACTAAGGTCTCTTTAGGATGACCATTGTCTATTGATGGGCTTGTTAGTGTTAGATATATGAGTTATAATTTGGGATGGGCCTTTATTCAATAAATAATCCGGTATTCGGGAACTACTGAGTACCAATCGGTATTAATATTTCATAACAAATCCAAACCCGAATCCCTTAATTTCAAAATTTTACTCCTCAATCTGTCTAGAATACCGTATTACCGAATCCCAAATTACCAAAACTCCCGATTCGGTTCGGTAATTCGGATTTCGGCAATTTATTCCCAGCCTTATTCTTATCTCCATTTTGCAAATTTTCAGTGTCTTGTGATTTACCCTCCCGGTAAACTTGCAACAATTTCCGTAGCACATAAAAAAGTACATACAATTTGTTACCTGCAACAATTTCCGTAGCACATAAAAAAGTACATACAATTTGTTTTTTTCAAAAACAAAAATAATTAGTACATGAAGAGTGAACAATAATTAATATCGATCATAGAAGAGTCAATGATAAGACTACTAAAAAGAAATAGCGTACCTAATTTGACAAAAATACCAATAACGGAAAGAAGGCTGACAAAATAAGAAGACAAAACTTTATAAGTAGAGATTTTGGAATGAGGAGAGGAAAAGTAATTTTAGCCTGCAACGAAGAACTGTGCTATATTATTTAGAGTAAGCAATACAATTTGTAACTTACTTTCTGTGTTCACTTTTATTTGTCTAGTATTTCAAAAATAATTTTTTACTTTTACTTGTCACTTTTAGCATATCAAGACAAGACAAAATCTTTTTTTTTGTTTTACCCATAGTATTAAATATTCACTTTAAATCATTTTTCAAATTCAATAAAAATATGCATCAATTAATATGGGTATATTGGTAAATTATGCACTTCGTTTATCATTTCTTAAGGGGCGTGCATAGTCAAAAGTGGACAAGTAAAAGTGAACGGAGAGAGTATGAGGTAATACAATAAAATCAGTAACATATAGTGAGTCATTGCTAGTATTAAGTGCATTAATTGTCACAAATATATTCAAAAGCTGGGAAGAACGGATTTTATGTATGGAGGATGTTTTGGGGAAGTTAAACTTATACTCCATGCTGCAATGGAAAAGACACGTATGCAATTGAAACATTGAAAAAGACATTTATGCAATTTAATGACCCATCATAATGCCAATTAATCTGTCCCTAGGTTTAAGCATACGTTGGAGATCTCGCATGTGCTGTTTATGTTGGAAGAAGGGAAAAATAATCTTTTTTTAATAAAAAATGAGAGGGAAAAGGCAAAAAATTGACAAAAAAGATAAATGTCTTTCCAAGTTTAAAAAAGGTGTAAATGTCATCAGTGAGAATTTAAGAAAGGGAAAAGTGGAGTATTTATTACTGAGCCGTTAAAATAAATTTACTTGTTCATTATTCTTAAAATAGATTTTCATTTTTACTTGTCATTTTTCACATATCAATATAAGACAATTTTTTTTTCTTGTTTTACCCATAGTATTAATTACTCACTTCAAATCATTTTTCAAATCCAATAAAAATATGCATCAATTAATATGGGTACATAGCTAAATTATGTACTCCATTTATTATTTCTTAAATAACGTAAAAAGTCCAAAGTAGACAAGTAAAAGTGAACGGAGGGAGTAGTAGGAAAAACAAAAAAAATAAATAGAGAAAAGCCAAAAAAAAAAAAATGAGAAAGAAGATAAATATGTATGGTGGCCATAGAGAGGTGTCATATCACCTTGTTTATGCCTAGCTTTATAGGGATAATTTCATAGTCCTCCCTCCACGTTTATCTTATAACACTCACCTCCCTTGTGGCTTGACATATTACACTTACCTCCCTTATTTTGAATATTCGGTAACCAAACTAATTTAAGTGACTAGATTAGTGTAACCTTCCCAAATTACCTTTTTGTGATCTTAATTATCAACCAGAACGCTCACCTAAATTCTCTTTATACTTTATAATTTGCTTGAAAGCAACTAGCAATCTCTTCAAGTAAGAAGAAGAATTTAGAACGTAAGAATATCTTTCTCATATTTGAATTTATAACAAATCAAGTGACATTGATATTGATTACAACAATGAAAAAATATTTTGGAGATAGTTACATTATCCCCTGAATGTGCATCTTTGTTAGCCTATTTATTTCAACCATGATGAATACTTCAGTTTATACAATTTTTAATTTGTTTCATTAATAAGAACATAGTCGAACTAATTAGAAATCTTAACTTCAATAGTGAAGGGAGATAAAGATGAAGATCATCCCATATAAACAATTGTCTAAACTTGTCTGCTACATTATATAACCAGCCTTTTTTTGGGTCTTAATATAATCGGCCTTGGTTATTAGTTACATCCAATATTAGATGCAAAAGCACCAAGAATTCTTATAGTCAATCATTAATGTATAATATTTCACTATACAGATTATAAAACTTTAGTCTGATGTAGAATTCAAAAAAGCACATAATATTTCTGTAGAAATTAACTTATATATATATATATATATATATATATATATATATATATATTTAAAAAGGAACGTAAACCCATCAGAATGAATATTTATCAGCAAAATTCTTGCAATTCTTGGCTGATAGGGTCAAGATGATGTAAATTAAAGTTGTGTTTAGTATAAGGTTATCAACCAGAAGCGAAAGAGTACTTGCTTGAAATCTTCCCAGAACTTGAGAAACTTTGGAGAGATGTTTATATTTAAAAACCTAAAATTTATAAAAGAAAAAGTTCCACTTAAGGGTAATCTTGGGATATTAGAGAAAGTAAATTACATAAATTAGTTTGGTTACAAAATATACAAAACAAGGGAGGTAAGTGTAATATGTCAAACCACGGGGAGGTGAGTGTTATAGAATTAAAAGTGAGGGGAGGTCTCTGAAATTATCCCTAATTTAAAAGAAAGGAAAAATATAGGTCTATAATCTCATTCACAATAAAATTCTACTTATAGTATCGTTCATTATATGCCAAATTTGTTAATGATTCATTCTTTCTAATACTAAGAGGTGTAGCTTTAAAAATTAGAATAATAATATGATTATGCTAAATGAATAAATTAAACAAAGAAAAAAATACGAGCAATTACATGGAATCACAAGAAGCAAAAGTTGAGAATGAGAAAAAAAAGGAAATGAAAGATAAATAATAGAACTAAAAGTATTTCAAAAATAAAAATAATTAAAATTTTTTAAAAAGAAGAAGTTAAAAGAATATAAATAAAAATAAATTTAAAAAGAAAAGAAATTAAAATAGAAACAAAAAGGAAAGTAATCATGTTATTACAGGGTGTAATTACAACAATTCTCACCTAATCAAGTAATTACTTGGGTAAATAAATAAACTAAACTGTGTAATTATATCCAATACTAATTGCCTGAGTGGCTTTCCAAACAGGCCTTAAGTGATTTGATTTGGTATCACTATTTAAAAAGAAACGGACTTAATCGGGTTTGATTTCTTTGTTTAGAAAACAGACCCTCTCCTAATTTGGCCAGTTCTGTCCGTTGGTTTCCTTTTTATTATTAATAATTAATAATTAATTCCGTTCTTTCTTACTGTTATTGTTTTTTCAGCATTTCCATTCCAATTAATTCTCATGCACTATTGGACATCGGCACACAAGTGTTTCCCTTGAGGCGATCTCAGGTAAGTCCTTAATTTTTCTTCTTTCTTTTTACCTAATATACCACCAGGCCTAATTCCTGACAAGCATGTATAAAACAACTTGAAATGTATCAAATATTTTATGACCATCACAGAATTCTGATATTACAAATGATGATGCTAATAGCTAAAGTAATAATAAAACATAAAAGCAAGAAAAAAGTGGAGCAGAGTGCACACACTTCCTTGTACAACAACCACAACATATCCAATGAAATCTCAAGTGGGGGTTTGAAGAGGGTAGAGCAGAATGAGAATCTAGGATTTTGGGACATGAGTGCACCACTAAAGTAGAAAAAAGAAAGTACTAAATGGGAATCAATCCCCTAAAACAGCCACATGCATCCAAAGGGGTGTCTTGGCTGAAAAATTATATTGTGTAAAAATAACTTTTTTATGTATATATATTATGTGTTGAACGCCCTTGATTTCTTTGTATATTTACTTTGTTATATTTACTTTGTTATATTTTAACACCCTTAGTAAAAATCTTTGTTCCACCACTGTCTAAACATGGGTGCCAAGAGTTAATATTAGCTCAATTCTAGGGGATATGTACATAAAATACTGAATTATTCGGAATGACTATGGGTAGAGTGTACGGAGACTTGATCACACTTCCTTGTAGCTGTGAAAATATTTAAGCCAATCAAATCTTGTTGCATAAAACTAACTTGATGATCTTGCTCTTTGTGTTGCAGATTATCAAATAAAAAGTCCACCTTGAGTTGCACATAGTCATTATCAAAACCTATTGGATTTTGTTGAAGTTGCACCCTTGTTCTTGTTGGAATTCTTACTGAAGGAGCCCTCAGAGCCACATATAAAGCTGTTGTTCCTTTTGGATGATTCAGGAAAATGTCTCAGAGATATCAGCCTCAGGTGCATAGATTCTTCAAACTGTTCTTGATTATAGTCATCAAACTGATTTATAACATCCGAAACCTTATGTAAATGAACAATGTTACCTTGTTGATTTGCTGGAAAATTTACGTGCTATGTTTGATTTCTCATTACCAATGAAGGTAATTGAACATCAAGCCCGTAAAACTCGCCTGAGTGCTGGATTGTTGAATGGTTGACTTCTGCCTGTTTGATTGTCACAATTATTGCCAAACATCTTTTTTTCTTCTGAATTGATTGCTTATATTTCGTGACCTCGCGTCTACACCTAAGCATGTCTACTGGACTATCTCTCTTCAAGTGGCTTAGTTGTTGATTAGCTTCATCACAAATAGATACTTGAATTTCATTTCTATGTACAGTTGATATTGTAGACTATTTCATTTTACTATTGTATTTTTAATGGTCTCGAAGCTTCTATTTTGCTTATAAGTCGTCATTTAGTGCTAGGTGTATAGTCAGAGACGTACTGAAGTAGAATTTTTTTAATTTTTGTGTTCTAGAGGTAAATGGTTTGATAGATAAACAAATTCCTGAACTCTGGTGGTTGAATGAGGGATTTTAGTTTTGCAAAATTTTGATTGAGTTCACCATGGTTTCTGCAAAGAGAGGTAAGGATCTCTATCTCTTTATCATCTCTCTGTCTGTCGCTGGTTGATTTGGGAAAATCCAGATTTTGTGACTGGGTTAAGATAAAAAGTCTTTGCTTTGTTGTTTAATTGCAGTATGAGACTCATGGAGAATTAGCAATAGGCTGGTCTGGCTTTGAAGAGCGGCAAATACACTATCTGTATAAAACTATTGTCAAAACCCTCAGAACGTGTAAATGGGATTAGTGAACTTATCACCGCGATTCTGTTTATTTGATATGCATACAGCGATGATGTCCAATATATCCCTGATTGTCTATTGTATTTCATCATGCTTTTATTTTAGGCAAACAAGCGCTTTATTTCGTTAATATAGTATAAAGTAGCTGATCCTTAGCTAAATACTATGCATTGCTTAAGCTGGTCGAACATAGGGTCTGTTTTGACTGCTAGATTAAGATACAGCCTAAAGGATGCACTCTCTTATGGAGCGCTCACATTTATGTATAAATCACATATTTTTCGTTCTCACACTGGTCAGTGTTGAACTTGACTAATCTCTGATAGCTGAAGAGGTCTTCTATCAAACGGACGGCTAACGGTATCATTTGTCTGGTTCCTTCCAGCTATTCTTCATGTATGTGGTTGATTTCTTACTGGAAATTAGAGAATGAAAAAAGAATATGGCGTAAAAGGATTTCTTATTATGATGTTAATGTTGGTTAACAATATGAGTCAGAAGAATGCTGGTGCTGGTACTTTTCTTTCACTTGCTTTTATCTGTGAAAGACCTTTTTTTTACTGATTGTATAGAGAGTTTTTAATGAAAATTGTAGGGAAAAATGATCATTTGTTGTTGGTCATGGGCTTTCAACTGTTAGAGAGGGAGCTATTTTGTCTGTGGTGTAACTTACATCTACTTTTGGTTTTCATGTCAAGAGGCGAATTTGTCATTATCGGCAGCAATTGCCCTCATAGAGTACTATGTTATACTATATCATGTCGGCAAAAGTGTTAGTCCACCAATACAACGGAAGTGAGTCTATATTCTTGTAGACGTGCTTTTAGATATCTAACTTCTGTTTTATGCTTTCAATGACTATCCTTTATATTTATTAGTTTGACATTGGCCGAAGATGCCTGGTTGCAGTTTCTGCATTGTTCTTTCTGATCATTGTAGGGAACGCATCACCATTACTTTGAATCATCTCTGTATACGATCATGCACCACCCACAACATTCTTTTAACCAAGGCCCTTTTCCATATACGGGGATCTACTTATGGTTAGCTTGAAGGATTTGTTGGTCTATCTGATAATTAGCAACCCAAGTAATTGGTTTGTTGTGGTACCATAGAATTTTCATTTATTTATTTATTAAGGTATGGTAAATTTTATTAATGAAGTACCAAGCTGGTACAGAAATTACAACATAAAGAAGAACTCAGACCAATCAACCATTACATTCTTCTCCCTAACAACTCTAGGGAATCAAGATATTGATCCATATCCTCTAACAAGCCCTCCTACACCAATAGTACAGATACTGGATACACTTGTTTTTTTTACCACTGCAATGTGACTCTTTTTGCCTTCAAAGCATCTCTTATTTCTCTTCAACCATAGAGTCCATAAAATACAGAGTGGGATTGTTTTCCAAATCTGCTTCAACCTTTTCGTTGTCTTCTGATTCTGCCAGCATACCAACAGGTTCTTAACATTATGCAGCATCACCCTACAGCCAGGTTACACCACATATAAAAAAATAGATTCCAGCACTGCCTAGAAAACTTACAATGGATAAGAAGATGATTCACAGTCTCCTGAGCTTCCTCACATAAAAAACATCTATTACCCAATGCAAAACCTCTCTTTTGTAGGTTGTCTTGGGTTAAACAGGCCTCCAAAGAAGCAATCCATCCAAAGCATCTTGGTTGGAGCCTCTGTCTTCCAAAGCATTTTCCATGGCCACATTACATCTCATTGCCCCTCTTGCTTCTGCAAGTTTTTATAACTACTTTTAACAGAAAATTTCTTGTCCTTGCTAGCAGTCCAAATCAGAGTATCTGCTCTATTGTCCACCAAAACAGTAGTATTTAACTGCTGTTACAATTGACAGGACTCCTCTATCTGCCAGTCATTTAATCCTCTCGTAGAATTGATCTACCATCCTGAATTTGAGTAGAATTTAGCCAGAAATCCTTCCTTGTTTGTTGAACAGCTATACATTACCGGAAATTTTGTTTTAAAGCATTCATTTCCTGCCCAGACATCTGTCCAGAATTTAACCTTGCAACCATTTCCCACCTCTATTCTTATTCAATTCTGGAATTCTGTCCATAATATGCTTATATTCCTCCAAACTTCCTTCTATCCGAAACTGGGACTGGACCAGGGCTCCAGATATCGTGTTTGTCATATTTGGCATCATGGTACCATAGAATTTTCATACTATGAAAACTTTCAGACAGTGGATCTCCACCGTGCATAATAATCATCATCATAGTTTGAATTTGGCAGTTGTTGTTAATAAAGTTTTCTGAAAAAAACACGTCCCTTGATATCGACGAGTAAGAAAGAACACATCTGTTCATATTCAAGCGTGGGGTGCGGGGATTTTTTTTAATTATAAGTAATTAGATTTTAAATAGGGGTATTTAAGTAATTTAACTTTTAAATTTAGGAGTTCCTGGTTTTAATAGAATATAATATAGATTAGTAATCTCTCACATTGCAAAATCTTTTTGAAAAATCTTGCTATGTTAGGGAATTAAGTGCAATATCGCTAATAGTTGTAATTAGGCTACCCTAGTAGTCAGCCCGTGTTAAAGTTCCACGGCAAAAGTACCTTTAAGAGCCCGTTGTGTTAGCGGATTATAAATAGCTGATAAAATTTAAGTACTGAAAAGTATTTTAATTCTAAGTGTTGAAACTGATTTTGTGAATAAACAGTTGCATATTTGGATGGAAGTACTGAAAGTCTGAAACTGATAACAAGCTGTTGATTTATTTGGTAGAAAAATACTGATAAGTGCTTCTTTTGTTAAAATGACTAAAATTCCCTTACAGATATTACAAATAACTTCTTTCTCCATCCCAATTTAAGTGTCTTAGTTTGCCTAGGCGCGAAGTTTAAGAAATAAAGAGACTTTTGAATTTTGTGGTTCTAAATTAAATATGTGTATACAACACAACAACAACAACAACAACATAACCAGTGAAATCCCACAATGTGGGGTCTGGGGAGGGTAAAGTTTACGCAGACCTTACCCCTACCTTGGAAAGTAGGGAAATTAAAGACGTGTGTAATGTGCTGAAATGTCCTTTGCTTATATTTCTTGGCCTTGTGTCTGCGCCTGAGCATGTCTACTGAAATATCTCTCTTCAAGTGGCTTAGTTGTTGATTAGCTTCAACACAAAGAGATACTTGAATTTCATTTCTATGTACGGTTGATATTGTAGACTTTTTCATTTTAACTTTTGATTTTTAATTGTCTCGAAGCTTCTATTTTGCCATAAGTTATCATGTAGTGCAAGGGGTATAGTTAGAGACGTACTGAAGTAGATTTTTTTTATTTTACTTTTTGTGTTCTAGAGGTAAAATGGTTTCATAGACAGAAGTCAAATTCCTGAACTCTAATGGTTGAACGGGGGATTTTAATTTTGCAAAATATTGATTAAGGTCACCATGGTTGCTACTAAAAGATGGCAAGAATCTCTTTCTATCTCTCTGTCTGTCTTTGGTTGATTTGGGATAATCCGACTTTCTTGATTGGGTTAAGCTAAGAAGTCTTTGCTTTCTTGTCTTAATTGCAGTAGAAGACTCATGGGGCATTAGCAATAGGTTGGGCTGGCTTTGAAGAGAGGCAAATACACTATCTGGTATAAAACTATTCTCACAACCCTTAGAAAGTGTAAATGGGCTTAGTGAACTTGTCACTTCGGTTCTTTTTATTTGATGTGCATATAGTGATGATGTCCAATGTATGCATGATTGTCTAATTGTATTTCATCATGCTTTTAGGCAAACACATGCTTTATTTCGTTGAGATAGGATAAAGTAGCTGATCTTTAGCTAAATAATATGCATTGTTGAAGCTGGTTTTACATAGGGTCTGCTTTGACTTCTAGATTAAGATATGGCGTAGAGGAATGCACATTTTAGCTGAGCGCTCACATTTATTTATATGTCGCATATTTTTCCTTTTTTCTCTGGTCAGTGTTGAACTTGTTTCAACTAAGATACAGCAGCTGAATGCTTTAGGAGAGAACCAACCTCTGAGGCCATGGTCTGACTGGTTTGTCATGAGATCCGAAGAGGTCGTCTACCAGACGGAAGATTAATGGTATCATTTGTCTGATTCCTTCCACTGTATTCTTCATGTATGTGTTTGATTTTCTTATTGGAACTTAAAGAACGTAAAAATATATTGATGAAAAAGGATGTCTCATTATGGTATTAATGTTGATTAACAATTTGGGTCAGAAGAATGCTGGTGCTGGTGCTGGTACTTTTCTTTCACTTGCTTTTATCTGTGGAAGTCCTTTCATTTACTGCTTCATATAGTGAACTTTTCTAATGAAAATTATTGGGAAAATGACCTTTTGTTGTTGGTCAAGGATTTCAACTGTTAGAAAGGGAGTTATTTTTTTTGTGGTGCAACCTAGATTCAACCTTTTGTTTGCATGTTAAGAGGCAATTTTGTCGTTATTGGCAGCAAGTGCTCTCCACTCAGGTAATCGGAATGTAATCAATTTAAAATGTGTTTGAAATTACTTTGTCATATATCTAATAAGAAATTAACAAAAAATGAATAAACGGAAAAAATATGATAAAACCGATAAAACCGAAACAATAAAAGAACATTTAACTGATTTGATTTGGTGTCAATATTTAAAAAGTGGACTTAATCGGTTTGATTTCTTGTATAGAAAACAGACCCAGAACCATGAACATTCCTAATTTGGCCAGTTCTGCCCAGAAGCCCTTCTTCTTTCAGGTATACATCCGACTTTCCATTCGTTTCCTTTTTTATTGTTCTGTTCTTTCTCACCGCAATTGCTTTTCAGCATTTCCATTCCGATTCTCGTTTATTATTGGACACAGCATTTCCTTTCAGGCGATCTCGGGTAAGTCCTTTAATTTTTCCTTTCCCCTTAGAGCCCTTTTATGTTGCTTATGCTACTTTTCCAGCATCAATTGATACTTTCAAGCGGTTAAGTCTTCTTAATTAATTAACTCTATATTACTGCTTTCTAGGTCTAGTGTTCTTTCTCACAAAGAGATACTTGAATTTCATTTCTATGTACGGTTGATATTGTAGACTATTTCATTTACTTTTGATTTTTTAATGGTCTCGATGCTTCTATTTTGCTTATAAGTCATCATGTAGTGCTAGGTGTATAGTTGGAGACGTTTTGAAGTAGATTTTTTTTTCTTTCTGTGTTCTAGATGCAAATGGTTTCATAGACAGGAGGCCAATTCCTGAACTCTGGTGGTTTGAACGGGGAATTTTAATTATGCAAAATTTTGATTAAGTTCACCATGGTTGCTACAAAAAGCGGCAAGAATCTCTTTCTAAGGAACAATATTACCAGTTCAGTAATGTCTCAGTGATATCAGCCTCAGGCGCATAGATTCTTCAAACCGGTAAAAAGGAAATATTATCGGTTCGGTATACTCCAAGAGTCGCTTCTTAACATCCCGAATAACTGCCAGCATAAAAGAGTCGTCCTTCCGTTAACCTACCTTCTCAACAGAGTAAGAATGCAAATTACCAGCCGGTAGTCCCTTCACTTTCTCTCCCCTCTCCTTTTTCTTTTCCCTTTTCAATTTGAGAGTTCCATTTAATTGCCTTTTATGTTTGTATATCTTATTCGTTGGATTTTGGGTATAACGTCAGCTTGCTTTGTAAGAATTTGCTTTGGGGGCTTTCTTTATTTGCAATTCACTGTTTTCCTGGTGGTCGGTGTTTTTGGTAATTGTATTGCTTGCAACTTCATTGTTCAAGTTCATCTGATTGTAACCGAATCACTGATTGGCTAATGCTCGTGTTGAATTCCTCCTTCCAGGTTTTAACAATCCCTCTATCAAGTTTTTGGTTCTCTCCTTCAACAATTATACGCAAAGCTAATCTCACCAATTGTGCTTTCTTCTTCAACTGTTCTTTTTAAATTAGTATAGTTATTTTAGTGAAATACTTCACTCATTTGTTATTATCGCATTGAATAATTCGCTATTCCCTTTTGTGTTCTAATTATTTGTAGATTTGTAGTAGAGATGCCGGAGTGCAGTATGAGGGCCTACAGAGATCACTCTTGAAACTTCTAATGGTTCATTTATACTTGAGGTTCTATATTCTTCTACTTTTTTTGTTTTTGTTATTGTGTATTCGGGGTTTTAGGGTAATGAGGGAAAAATTGAAATTCCTACTTTAATAGTAGATGAACTATAAGCATGTGCCAACAACTTGCTGTGATTTCATAAATCTTGCTTGGAGAGGCCCTACAGATATAAGTTCGAGGGCATAACAAGGGCCTACAAACTCCATTGGCTCATTTACATTTGATAGGTATTTATTCTTCTGTTTTAGTTATTTTTCAGTTTGGTTTTCTGTGTAACGAGGAAAGAATGAAATTTGACCTTTTAGAGTAGATGTTTAAAAAGTATGTAGCAACAATTTGTTGTGATTCTATAGAGCTTGCTCCAATAGGATATTAGGATAATGTCAAATTTCACATAGTCATCAAGTTTTTTTTTTTTCCTTATCCTTTTTGGTTGTTAATTTTAGATGACTTCGGATTCTATTTTATATACTCTTTCATTTTACTTTTGATGTTTTAATGGTATCAAAGCTTCTATTTTGCTTATTAGTCATCATGTAGTGCTAGGTGTATAGTTGGCGACATACTGAAGTAGTTTTTTTTTTTTGTGTGTGTGTGTGTGTGTGTTTTCTAGAGGTAAATGGTTTCATAGACGTACTAAGAATCTCTTGCTATCTCTGCCTCTGTCTGTCTGTAGTTCAATTGAGAAAATCCGGCTTCGGTGATTGGGTTAGGCTAATAAAAATTTTCTTTTCTTGTCTTAATTACAGCAGAAGACTCATGAGGCATTAGCAATAGCTGGCTCTGACTATGAAGAGCAGCAAATGCACTATTTGGTAAAAAACTGTTCTGGAAACCCTTAGAAAGTCTAGTTGGGCTTAGTGAACTTATCGCTCCTAGTCTGTTTTTCTGATGCGCATACAGTGATGTTCAATGTATACCTGAACTAATTGTATTTCATCATGCTTTGATTTAGGCAAACACGCCCTTTATTTTGTTAAGATGGTATAAAGTAGCTGATCTTTAGCTAAATACTATGCATTGTTGAAGCTGGTTGAATTTTGACTGCTAGATTAAGATACAGCCTAAAGGAATTGTACTTCTCTACAAGCGCTCACATTTATGTATAGATCGCATATTGTTCATTTTTGCGTTGGTGGCAGTGTTGAACTTGCTTCAACTAAGATACAATAGCTGAGGAGGTCTTCTACTAGACGTTCGGTTAACGGTATCATTTGTCTGGTTCCTTCCAGCGTATTCTTCATGTATGTCAGTATGTGTTTGATTTTCTTAATTAGAGGATGAATAAAGAATATGCGAAAAAGGATTTCTTATTATGATATTAATGTTGGATCCAAATATCAATAATTCTTTAACATTACCAGTTTCAAAAAAGAAAAAATTATGATAATAATGTCAATGGCACTTCTCTATGGTGTCAAATGGTGTATTTCTAATGACTATGACTTAATACTAGCAGAAAGTGACTCAAAACTCCTTGTAGATTGTGTTAATGGTCAAAATTCTACTCCATGGAGAATTCAGAAAGAAGTGGATGAGCTGAAAGACCACATGGAGGCTACTGGGTTCATACTGCAACACTGCTACAGGGAAGCTAATAGAGTAGCTGACAAACTGGCATCTTTGTGCTACACTGATCCTCAGAACAAAGTGTACAAAGTTTTTGCTGACCTACCTTCAGAAGTTAAGGGACTCATGACCATGGATAGATGGAATATGACAGCCTTCAGAATAATCAGAAAGAAGAAGAAGGAGATAACATGGGATCCACCTTGAAGAGTGGAAGCTTGCTGTGCATTTGTAGAGATAGGATTACTCCTGTAAGTCTTGGATACTTTGGATATCATATGTATATGACCAAGTATTCAAGTCATCTTTTTTGCCTTTACCTCATCTCAAATGGGATGCTAGAATCCTCAAAGCTAAGTAGGGAGAAAGTAAATCACTTTTTGTAAACTCCCTCAAATCATGGTGTAATTTTGCTGGAAGATGAATAAAATACAGGAATTTAAAAGCAATAAAAAAAATAAAAAAAAGAGTCAGAAGAATGCTGGTGCTGGTACTTTTCTTTCACTTGCTTTTATGTGTCAGAGAGTTTTTAATGAAATCATAGGGAAAAATGATCATTTGTTGTTGGTCATGGGCTTTCAACTGTCAGAGGGAGTTATTTTGTCTCTGGTGCAACATACATCTACTTTTGGTTTTCATGTCAAGAGTCGAATTTGTCATTATTGCTGTCATATAGAGTACTATATTATACTGTGTCATCTTGGCAAAGGTTGTAGTCCACCACTACAACGGGAGCGAGTCGATCTTCCTGTAGACATGCAGATATTCAAATTCTGTTTTATGCTTCCAATGCATCCTTCCTGTGCCTGGCGCTTAGCTTACAGAGTAATTGGCCTCTGTGTTTTTATCCATTGAATACATTACTAGGAACCAGTGCTGCTTCCGGGGTAAATCACACTGATGAAAAATTGAAAAAAAAACACATAACTCGTATCTTGTATTAGTAGCTTTATTACAACTACCATTTATATTTATTAGTTTGACATTGGCTGAAGATGCCTCGTTGCAGTTTCTGCATTGTTTTGTTTTTCACTTTTTCTTATCATTGCAGTGAATACATCACCATTACTTTGAATCATCTCCGAATACATTCATGCACCACCAGCGACATTCTTTTAACCAAGGTCCTTTTCCATATAGAAGGACCTGTTAGTCTATCCACTAATTGATGAGATATTCTGAACCACCCCTCAAACAGTCAGGTGTGTGATGATATTGTTTTACATTTATCTTCCTAGCATGTTTCTGCAATAGAGACCCGTTCATGGTGAAGGATGTGCTAGTAGTTCTTTTTCTAGGTGACCTGTAGTTTGTGAATCTCTCTGCAGCCATCTCCATGTTTTGGTTAATTCTGGATTTGATTACCTGAATTCATAGTGCTTGCTGGAAAATGCAATGCAGTTTCATCTTTTAGATGTGTTTGGTCCTCAGCGCTGGACGCCAGTTACTTACTGTTTGCTTTCGCCTAAGATACTTTTGAAATATAATACATTTTTTCCTTTTTCATCATGTCTAGGTCAACATTTTAACTACTTCAACTACCTTTCTTATACTTTATGACAAACCGCGCACCCCTAAAAGGGGCATAGAGGAGGGGCGGGAAGAAAATTCTCAGGTGATACAGGTTGAGCTCTTATTAACTAGCCGTTGATTTCTTAACAGATATTTGCACACGTAATCATTGTTCATGTGCCTATCTTTCATCCTTACAGTCCTTTTCATTCTAATTTATATTCTGACGTTTGGTTGCCTTTGATGGATGAACATCAACACCTCACTGTTACATTTGGGCCGCCTTTTCCTGAGCTTGAGACCGGGAAGTTGGATGCAGGGCTAGGAGGGAAAGAATATTATGTTGCCTCCTTAACTGGTAGGTTTTCATTATAACTTAAAGTATTTTCTGCGTATCTAAGGAATAGATAATTGTTCGTTCTCTTTTAAGATATGCTGATCTTCTTGCTCCAGAATTCATGTGTCTTCAAAGAGAAGATTTTGATAGAGATTCTAGGAAGGTCATACCTCAAATATAGCTGGAATTAAATGTTTTGTTAGATTCCACTATGTCTCCAACCATAATCTTCAGGATGATAATACACTATAGTTACTGACTAACTGTCATGTCAATTTTTTCTGTACCCATAGTATGTATGTCCCAACAACTGCAATGCACACTTTTATCATTTACCAACATGTTATCATTTACCAACATGTTTGGCGGAAGATAATATTAGCAATTCTGAAGTCATACACTTGGCAGAGGCATCCTTATTTGTCTACAATATATATATATTTTAATTTTTTAATTTTTCGTACTTTTAGCCGATAGCTTTTTGTCTTCTGGATAAGTTATGCCCGTTAAGGACGGCTGATAATTTAATGTGACCTGGTAACCTTGGGTTCTTTGTGTTGAGTATTTCACTTCTCTCTTTCTTTTTTTTTGTGTTGTTTTCCCGGGGTAAGTAACTGCTTCAACTTTTTTCCTCTTGCGACGTATGAAATTGGAGCTAACATGCAATGTTTGCTGCTAAATGACTATTGGGATTTAGGGAGTTGCCTTAAGAAGGTACCATACCTGTGAGAAATCGTCATTTCTTGATTCACAAAGGACAATAACAATAACTGCTGCAATGAATGGCATAAACCATAATTAAACAGCGGAGAGAGACTGGGGTAATGATTTGCATTTTCAAAGCGAACCGAAAGAGTAAACCACCGTTCGGAAGTTTCTTCACCTGTGAAACAAGAAACAGCAACTTTAAGACTCATGAATCCTAACCTAATTATTCTAGAACTTCCAAAGTTTAAACTTTAAAGGCTTCTAACTTAATTTGTAACTACTGTTGCAACAGACAATCCTATATGAGCTTAAGAACTGATAGAAAACCCAAATGCTTATTGAAATTCTAAAACTCCAACTGGAGACATCATTGCAAATGTATCTCTATCTATAAACTACTTTAAAGTTCTAATCAATTTTGCTTTCTGGCTGCACCAATAACCTTTCCTGTTTGTTTTGCTATCCATGTATCAGCTTCTTTTCTGATCTGCTTCTTTTTCCTCTTGGTTGTAGCTTTCTCTCTGTATATGTTGTCTCAGCTTCTTCTTATTGATACTGTCACTCCTTGAAGCAGTAAAAAGTATATTGGGCATGGCTAAGCTGCTGGATTAGAGGGGAGGCAATAAAAGCCAGAAGAGATGGTGGAGGATTATACAATCTTGCATCTGGTGGACTGTGGGGAGAGAGAGAAATGGCAGATGCTTTGAAGATAGATCCAATTCTATTCAGAAAGTAAAATGGAATTGTATTATATCTTTATTTTCTTGGTGTAAACAACAAAGAATAGAGGAGTAGATTTATTAGGAGCTTTGTAACTTTTTGGAGGTGGCCAGCATACCCTTAATGCTGAGGAATACAACATTACCAGTTTCAAAAAAAAAAAAAAAGTATTCAGGCATGTTTGTCCTTTCATTTCTTCTGCATGTCTCCGCCTTATCTTTTCTTCCCTCTAGCTTCTTATACTTTCCTTTTCTTTATTCTTCTCTTTTATTTCCTTGCATTTGCCTCTAATTTATCAAATCTTTTGCTTCTTCATGGAACCAAAGCAAATGAACTGTTGCAGTTGCCACCCATTGTTAAGTTTGCGTTTCTTCTGTTTCTCTTTTGTGAGTCTGAACGTCTTCTGCACCTGATCTTCTCGTTCTTGGGTTATTAAGGGGAAATCATATGGTTCCTGCCTCAACTAATACTCTGCTTTAAATGGGCCTTTGGGGGCAAGCAAGGCAAAGCTTTGACGCCAGTCTTCTTGCAGATAGTAATGCTACAGTATTCCAAGGTAAATTTCCTGAAGAGAACATTTGATAATGGAAAAGTTTGTTCCCTTACATGTTGATGGATCAAGGGCAATAATCTCGTTATAAACTTCCGCTGAACTTATATAAGTACTAGTACTTCATTCTTTACAGGATGAACTTACTGTTTTGTGTTGCAGAACTTTTGAAAGCGGTAGAAAGGTCCCTTCCGGAAGAGATTTAATACTAAACCTAGAGGAAGAGAAGATAAGACTTTGGATTTAAGGACTCATCAGTTATCACAGCAAATTGTTTCCAAGTTTGGTTCCTCCAGAAGAACTAATTCAGGCCAAGAGATGAGTTTTTCCTCCATTCTTTTAAATATATTTGATGTTGTTAGATCTCGAGAAGCTTCTATTAAATATATACTGATGTTACTGGAATTTAGTTTTTTTATTTTATTTTTTTATTTTTTATTTTTTATTCAAAAGATCCACCTTGCTGGTGAGAGTTAGGCTGTTCCCAACCTGGTATATATATATATATATATATCAAAAACCAACAGTACACAGAGGAGGAAATAAACCTTAGCGTCCAGAATAAAATATACAGTGGTGATAATCCTGTCACATTCCCTTTGACAGCACAACTCTAAGCTAAGTAAAAGAGGTTCTAGCAATAACAGACAGGGACACAGGGATTTGATTTACACTGCTTGAGAAAGATTTTTAAGTAAAATCGAACAATAATCATAAAATGAAATCGGTGTTAGACAACAATAAGAAAGATTAATAAAGATGGCTGCAATTTATGGCCACTGTCTCAAGTCCAAGACAACTCAAAATACAATGAAATAAATCAAGTAGTGTGTGAGGAAAGTACAAAGCCAAAGTGAACTTCTCGTTGGCAAATTATTGTTCTCGGTGTTAGAGAACAATAATTTGACAGATATCGGACTCCTCACAATATGCTTCTTGGAAATCCATGATATAGATCCCTCAACAAAATGTCCAGAAATTTCACCTTTTCGGGTGAAGGATATCATATATTTGGCTTGTTGGTTCACCTGGGTGAAGACAAGTGTGGCGGGCTCGACAACTACATCAACTCCTTGAATTTGAGTGATGTTAACGGCGTAAGTTGACCTTGCATTGCCAACATTTGTAACTGTTCTTGTGCAATTCTGAGTCTCGGGTCCAAGTATAATGGAGAAAGAAGGATAGTTCAGCTCCGCCTCAGATATACTCGATATTAACGAGCAGTTCACATTTTGATGCACAATTAGCCCAATCTCCTCTTTTGTGTAGCCAAGGCCACACAAGTATTGAGTGTAGTTTATGGGCTGGATATCATATATCAGCCCTGGATTACTTGCTTTTGCTGGATTCACGTGGCCAGCACCAATGGCAAATACATCCGCTGGAAGTTTTCTTTCATCAAGGATGGGCTGACCGTTGCGGTTGGATTGATCAGCTGTAGTCATAATTGCAGATTTGATTGCAGCTGGAGACCAATGCGGGTGTGCAGTTTTGAGCAAAGCCGCAATGCCGCTTAGGTGAGGGCAAGACACTGAGGTGCCTGAGACGATGTTAAATGTCCAATTCATGTTTTCCGAGGAGAACGGCCATGCAGCAAGAATATTCACTCCAGGGCCGATAATGTCAGGCTTTAGTATGCCTGGACTTGCAAAGTTCGGACCCCTGGACGAAAACTGTGCTACAGATGGTGTATCCTTAAAGCCAATCGTTGTTCCTTTGAAATGGAGCCCCGCCCTGGCCTCAGAGGATGAGTTAATATAGGCTTTAATCTGTTGTCCTTCAGCATAACCCAAACTAGTTGCTGGAAGGACATGAGCAACTTCAAAAATGGTATTGCCAAAGACCTTTGTATTGACAAAAATCATGGCGACACCACCCGCATCCTTTACCGCTTGGCCTTGATCAGCTGTAGATTTTCTATCATTATCACAAACCACAATCTTGCCTTTAACACCAGTGACTTCCAGCGATTTTGGTTCACATAGGGCTGTCTCTTGATTGTACATGATAGGGTATACCACTGGAAATAATGTAGGAGGGAAGTCTTTAGGTTGGAAAAGTGATACGCCATCGTATGCTTCCCCATTTCCTAGCACGGCTGTTGCTACTGTCTTTCTATCATGGGTACTAGCACCAACTGTGAGAGTCCAAGGTGCCTCATTAAACAATGTAGCACTGCCTGGACCACGGTTACCGGCGGAGGTGATCACAGTAATACTTTTCCGCATTGCTGCGAAAGAACCAATGGCGATACTGTCATCATAAAACTTCATAGGAGGGAAACCAAGGGAGAGAGAAAGTATGTCCACACCATCATCTATTGCAGCATCTATGGCAGCTAATATGGCATCGTTTGCACAGCCGAGTTTTGTACACACCTTGTACATGGCAATATGGGCAAGAGGGGCCACACCGGCTGCTGTGCCATTGGCATTGCCAAGCACACTTGCATCATCAACAAAGTTACCAGCAGCAGTGCTTGAAGTATGCGTGCCGTGACCGTCCTCATCAAGTGGATCCGTAGAGCCACTAACAAAGCTCCTCGCACCAATGAGCTTCTTGTTACACGTTATGTATCCAGCAAACTCACATTTTCCTTTCCATTTTGCCGGTGGAGGTGGCATGTTGTCCTCATGGAAAGAGGGGTGTCCTGGTGTGATCCCACTGTCTATAACCCCGATAATCATACCCCTTCCGTAATTGGATTCTTCCCAAACACCAGTGTTTTGGTGCAACCCCAAGAAATCGGGAGTATGCGTGGTTTGCAAGGCCAACATCTTTTGTGGCATCGCTGAGACAAAACCCTCCTTCTTCACCATTTCTGTCACTTCATCGGGTGACAATCTGGCTGCAAAGCCACAAGCCACGTGGTGGTAGGAGTGAATAATTCGTGAAGGTTCTTCCGAGTCGAGAACAACTTCCGGTAGAAAGGAGCGGTAGTAGCTCTCGCGATTAATATTAGCTTCGGTAGCTGGCAAACTTACATGAATGATGTAAGTTTGCAAATTCTTAGGTTCCGCAATACTGAGGTGGAAACTCACCCAAAGAATAGCTGAAAATATAAAAATCGGAGCCATCGTCACTGGGGGCATTTTTATCGGTACAAATGTTTGTATAAGAATATGGGGACTGATCGAAAAGCTGCTGCTGCACGTATCGCAGTTGGAAGGGAAGAAGAGACTTTCGTCTAATCCGGAAGGGAAGAAGAGACTTTCTTCTAATCCGCCAACGAATTATTAAAATTCTGGCTTAAGAGAACACTAGGTAAGGAACAAATACAAAAGCATAATATGGTCTGTGGGGATCTTTTTTTTGGAAACTGAATGGTCTGTGGGGATCTTAAAGAAGGTAATTTTGCGATGGAGGTGGAAAGGAAGTGGAATGCATGGGTTTAAACCAGAAGCACCTACTGAAGGAAGCAACAGGCAAGACACACCAGTGCAGGAGGATGACTATGATTTCTTAAAAGAAGGCAGAAAGCAAACTGAGGAAAGATTGCAGAAGGCTCTGGCAATGTAGATGGTTCAGTATCCTGAGGCTAGGGACCAGTATATATAGGAGGCTGCTGAATGTTGATCCCGTAAATGCATTTCATTATGTGGTGCCATAGTTCTTTATTCCCAGAAAAAAATAAATGGAAATTCATAATGTGGTGCTTTTGATAGAGAGACTAGCTATATATGTTATTTAGTTTTTTCCTTCTCAGAGCTTGTCTTTTATTCTTAAAAGTTAGTTTTAAACAGTCTGTTGTAGCGGTATGTTTTTTATATGCTTTACCTGAGCTGAGGGTCTATCTGAAACAACCTCTCCACCTTCACGAGGTAGGAGTAAGGCTGCGTACACTAGGTATGTTGTTGCTGTTGAGCCTCATGTTATGATAAATTATAAGACAGGTAGGTGATGATGGATTAACATATATCTGAGGTGAACTGATAGCTACATCTGAGGTGGTCCAAATCAAAACATTAACTTTTTTCCTAGTATTAGCTTACTCATATTTTGCATGCAGTTCATGCAAAATCCCAGATAGAACAAGAGGTAATAAGGCCAATTGGCCAAGTCACCCTCTTCTTTAATTTTCATGTATCTATCTATCATATGGGGGACCAAAATGATCACAAACTAAATAGTAGTAATTAAAACGAAGAAAGCGTACTAATTACCTATCATCATTTCACCAACAAAGTCACTCAACTATTACAATTCATATATAAAGTCACTCAACCAATTCAGACAATATTTCTGGTAGATATTGTTGGCATGATATTTTTTTTTTTAGCCTAACTTTTAAAAAAATAAAAAGCGATTCATTCCGATAAAATAAAAAGCGGGTCAATTTAATTGTTAATCTACTCATGCATATTTTATAAGCGACGTAAGTCTGATACTTAGAATAACACCCTGTATATGATCACGAAAAGTGAAAAAGAGATTTGAAGACCAAATTAAAGGGCAGAGTGGTTTGGGAAAAAATTTAAGGAGATGATGGAAAGGGAAGGAGAGAAAGACAGTGCACTTACTAGTATAATTTATTCATGAATGTTTTAGTTAGTTAGTTGGTCCCCTGATTGTGTAATATAAGCGTTTCAGCTATTATATATCTAGCATGTGTTTGCAATACATCCACGATTCACATCCAGTGTTTTAAGGATTTCCCCCATTTTTGTATCATAGACCAAGGATCTATTTTCATTCCTTGTCTACTCTTTTTTTCCAGTATTTTGATTATGATTATTTTTTAGTATTCTATTTTAGCGTCACAGCAATTAGGAATTGAGAATCTGTATCGGAATTCCTATATAACTTAAGTTTCACAGTAAAAGCTTTTTCTATTCTTTTATTAACTGATTTATGTATCGGATTCCATTCACCCCACGGTTGGGAAACACAAAGAAGGGTAAAAAGAAAAAACAATACAAAAGCAACATGAAAGCAGAACTAGATTTGTTCTTGAAACATTATTTGCTTTTTCAATTGAGATGGACGATGCTTTGAATCAAAGAATGCTCGATAATATCAAGGTATATTGTCTCCTGCTTCGACTGATAAATCCAAACCAAATTACTGTATCATCAATTCAAAGGGGAGAAATGAGTTTGTGGATCCTTGAACTTCTAGGTAAATAACTTAGCTTTCAACCAAGTTCACCACTAACCCTTTTGTAGCATGAGTTTCAGAAGGTAATACTAGATATATTTTTAAGTATTATGCACATAATATACCGAGTTTAGCCGGATGACCATGGGTTCACGTGACCCTTATTTTACACCTAAATTTGGCACTGATTTTAACTATTGTGCAAGCTTCGAGCGCTCGAACCATTTCTTCTGACTCTTTTTCAAATTCGATAAATATTGGTTGATCGTATATTTCGTTATAGTTCTATGATTCAGAGCGTTAGGCATATTTAGGGTGAACAGTTAGACTTGGGGCGCAAGCCTCACAGAAGCCACACGTGAATCTCAGGGCGTATTGTAAGTGCCCCGCCCAGCCACGGGCGATACCAAAAAAGCCTTTTAAAACAGAGCTCACATGACATGCACATTCTCTTGTTTGGACTAAAATTCGACTTTCATATATTATGTTCGTCTAAACCAAAACGGAAATATGTGCGGATTGAAACTTCATCTTAATGACTCTGATTTTCAAATTTTCTTTTGAATTGTCAATAGCAAACCTTCCAAAAGAAATTGTCACTTTTGTCCGCTGTTGGTTAATTAAAAGAAAAGTTGGTACAGCTAGCGGGATTCTTCTTAATTTTGAATACGGTTTAATTACAGCTTAAAGAAGAAGAAAAAAATCACATGCATTAACTTCGTACATATTAGCTTTATTACTCACATTTTTAGCTTTATTACTCATATTTGGCCTTACATTAGCACAGTTTTGCATGTAGATATGCAGATAAGAGAAGAGGTAATCCAAAAGTCAGACCAAAATATATATGAAGATTAGGTTTGTTATCTTTATCTTTTGGTGATATATGAGGACGCCATCAATTTCTCATTTTTGGGAAATTTTAACGCTATATTAAGTTCTGCTAATATATTCAAGAATGGAAATTTCAATTCATTGCTCCACCATTACAAAAAGAATCAATCCTTTCGCCAACTTTTGATAGCTAGCTAGTTAGTAGATAATGCAAAAGAAACAAAAAAAGAAGGAAAGAGCTCAGTTATAGTAACATATAAGCCCGTGATACTTAGGCCAACACCCTATGATCATGAAAAAAGTGAAAAAGAGATTTGAAAACTAAATTAAAGGTTAGTGTGGTTTGGGAAAAAAATTAAAGGAGAAGTTGGAAAAGGAAGGAGAGAAAGATAGTGCACTTAATAGTATAATCTACTCATGGATGTTTTGTTTATATTCTTCTTGATTCTTCTAATTCAATTCTAACTTATCGGTTTTAAACATAATAATAATAGTACTGAATATTACCACTAACAAAAGAAGAATTCACGCATCATTATTCATTGAAAGAAATAAGAATATAAATGCAGAACATGTTCTTGAGAGGTGGTCTTTCCCAAGGTGTTAGAGGATTTAAATTTGGATCTGTATGGTAAGACCTGAATTTTAGATGTCAGAACATGGTATGGCTAGGAATAGTTAGCAAAGAACTAAAGAACAAATAAGCACAATAGCCAATAACTCGTGGAAAAACAAAAAGGAAACAATTATGCACATGATAAGCTAGCATAAACTACTTCCACCATACAACATTCTTTTAAATAGAGACAACTCAATCGTTTGCCAAGTTTATTTAGTTACTGAATCCATCTGATATTTACAACCTTGGCTAGCTCAAAGATAAAAAGAAGTTAGAGTAATCATGTCTGAATTAGCATAATAGCATTGTTATCACCCTCGGAGTCATATTTCTCTGTTCAGCTTAAAAAATTACAACCACAAACTCCGGTTCAACACTTTATCTTAGAAAAATTCTGCTATTAGTAAATGGTTCTCTCTTTACATTCCAACCTTGTATATCAGTATGTATATTTCAGGGCATATTAGAACTTACTAAGAAAAAGAAAATAGCAAAAAAAAAAAAAAAAAACAGTTACTGTAAGTTATTTTGTCCAAAGGCTATTTGTATATCAATCAGTACGTACCCTGTGAGTTATACCTTTTATGCATTGTATATCAAATATGTATACAAATATATTCATGAAACTGATGACTGAATCATTCAAAAAATCTAGAGTAAATACAAAAAGTAATGACAATTGAGATAAGCAGTAAGACATTTATTTCCTTCATAATCATATTAACCGCATTAGGGAAAAAAAAAATATCAACAAAATAAATATTACTAGTATTTACATCCAAAACGATATCAAGTATACTGAACGATACAATCAAATTTTTTTTTTCGCGATGCACCTTCCTTCTCTTGTAGATTCTGTTGGTGAACTCTAGTTCACTGTCAACAACTTATTGTTGTTTTTCCATAATCTCACAGTAATGTGCTGTTTGAAGCAGTATAATTGTCTACACGATCGACCTCTCCTACACACCACAAACCAAATCAGCTACTATGGATAATTCTTTTAATCCAAAACACAATCTGGTTCCGTCTATTTTGACATAAAACAGGTCATCCTGGTCATGAACCAGCTCCCTTCTCATTAGGGAACATATCACTTGGTTTTGGACATGACTTCTGGCATATCAAGGAAGTACCCAAAAAATATCTGCCTAAATCTGTTAACCTGAACTTTGTTAAGTTTTAATCATAATGAATTCACAACCCCCATATTTATATGGGAGCTCCAGCGAGAACTTAGGAATTGCTTGTCTTTTCGGACATAATAACCCCACTCCTGCATAATAAAACCCAAATTCAGCTCAACGAACATTTTATGTACACTAGCATATGTATCCAAATCAGCAGGTGCATAAAATGTGTTTGCAAACCCAACTGAAATATATTGCACAAAGTCTATTGCACAAGTATGTAGTATCAAATCTTATGTAACCAACAGCAGTTGCGACATAGAAACAAAAATGATGCGATGATTTTATTAATAATGCACATGAATACACAAACTGAAATAAAGAACTATTTCAGTATTACACAAAAATTGGACTAAAAATCCTGCATATGGAAACAAGAACTACAGACATTTTAATAAAGTTCCCTCAAGTCTCAAGATATTCCCACTAACTTCTAGAAAAGGAAGATACCAAGAAGAAAGGATTCTGAAATCAAATGTTGCTATAAAAGGGTCTCAAAGAACTTCAATCATGGTTCAAAGACTTGGAAAGACCATTTTATATTAGAAAAGAGATTAAATGTCTAAGCCAATGGACCCTCAAAAACTAAGTAAAGTGTCAAATGTAAGATATAAAGTTTAAGTCAGAATGTTCAACATTTCAAGAGGGACCTTTCAGTAACTAACAAGGGAAATTCCACCATTTCTGTCTACTTTTTCCCATTTTAGTAACTCAGCAAGACTTTACACTTGGACTAGTTTCTCACAACCACCTAATTCAAGGTTCAATTTTGAATGAATGGTTTGAAACTCTTACCAAACTTTTCTGCAGACATTCTACTTTTATCACATTATACAATGGGAAAAAAGAAAAAGAAACCGGAAAGGGGCTTTAAAAAAAGGAGTCTTGGTTTTCCATCAGAAGGAAAGTCCATTTACCAAAAAAAAAAAAAAAAAAAAAAGAAAGAACCTTCTTCACAGAGAACTTTGATCTTTTAATCTAAACTCAATTCAAGAATGGATTTTGAAAAAATCCCAAGTGGAATAAACTGGAAAGGGATTCAAAAAAGTAAAAAAAGATGAGTCTTGGTTTTCCATCATAAGGGAAGTCCATCTACCAAAGGAAAAAAGAATACATTTTGCTAAGTATTTTGATCTTTTACTCGATACTCAATTCAAGAACGGCTTTTAAACAAATCCAAAGTCTAACAAGCGGTATAAAAAACTTTTTCCTTATTTTTTGAAACTAATTTCAACACAAGGGAATCAACAAGTAAAAGAGGTAGCTGTAAATCACATAAACGTGGTAATCTCAAGATGCTGTCAGAAAATCACATTAAAAATATTCAAAATCAAGTCAACATCAGGGTTTGTAGAGACTTTATGCAAAGAGTACTATATGAAGCTAAAACAATCAATTTAAGCAATTCAATCATTCGACACAAACACATTATTACATACAAATTCAATATATTCAATAAATACCTTTAATCGGCAATTTGCGAGTTATGGGTCATCTGGTACTATTTTTAATGGCCCAAAACGTGTGAAATGTCCATTTTGTGCCATCTTCTTAGAACATGGCTAATGTATGCCAATTGTGTGTCTTGGTTAGTACATTGTGCCATTTGCTTTATTTTTTGAATGTGGGAACTGTGGTGGAGAATACTAAGAAGAGTCAAAACATGATGTTCACTTATAATTAGTCGATCCAGCGCTTCTTCGTTGATCCAAGGTCCATCTTCAAGATGTTCACTTGAAATTAGTCGAATTACTCTTTTACGATCGAAGGCTCATTTATCTGGACGAGACTATCTGCTAATTCATGATTGGTTCCACAAACATGGAAAATGGCGAACATTGACAAATCATAAGTTTGGAAAAAATCAACCAATTCATGAGATTCAAGCATGCAGTAAATGGATTCTCATCCCCTTCATATCCATAACCATCAAATATTTTTAATGTGTTAGTTTTATGGCACCTTGAGGTGTTCCTCCATGCATGTCTACATAAGTTCGCAACTGCTAGCTCTCATTTTCTTGGTTTTCTTCTGCACTATTCCTATTGCTTTTCCTAATTCAAATACTAATTCTATTGTACCTAACGTTTCAATAACTCACTACCAAGAAACATTCATCTAATATTACATGGTCACTAAAAGGCATTCTTAATTATAGATGTCACGGCGAAAAAGAAGAAGAAACCCTTGAGAATAACACCAAATGAATGGAGGAGAAACTCATCTTTTGGTCTGAATGAGTGCTTCTGGAGGAACCAAACTTGGAAGCCATTTGCGGTGATAACTGATGAATTCTTAAAAGTCCAAGTCTTATCCTCTCCTCCTCTAGCTTTCGTCTTAAATCTTCTTCCGAAAGGAACCTTTCCACCACTCTCCAAAGTTCCGCACCGCCAAACAGTACGTTCATCCTAAAAAGGATCAAGTATACAAACAACTTCAGCGCAAGTATACAATGAGAATTGCTATTGATCCATCAACATGCTAGGGGAACAAAATTCTCCACTATCAAATGTTCTTGCAGGAAATTTAGCATTCGTATCTACTCGAGGAATAGCCACAAAGCCTTTGATCCGAAGTCAAACGCGCTAATCCACTGTGCTATGCGGTCTTGTTAGGATTAGCCTCAAAGCTTCGCCTTGCTTTTTTTAGCCAGAGCCCCTAAAGGCCCATTTAAAGCAGAGTCTTAGTTAAGGCAGGAACCATATGATTTTCCCCTAATTCCCCAAACGGCCCGCTCCATGTTGTTCAAGCGCGAATAATGCAGAAACCAAAAGAACAAGAAGATCAGTGCAGAAGAATTTTTATAATCATAAAAGAGAAACATAAAAGTCGCAAACCTAACATCGGGTGACAACAACAACGATGATCCCTTGCTTTTGTTCCATACTTCCATGAACAAGAAACACAAAATTGGATAAGTTTGAGGGAAGACAAGGCAAGGCAGATAACACGCAGAGGAAATGAAAGGACAAACATGGTCGATAATTCGATGTTATATTTACCATTTCATAAAGAAGAAGCTGAGACGACATATACAGAAAGAAGCTACCACCAAGAGGGGAGGAAAAAGAAGAGGAAAGAGAAGCGGATCGCAAAAGTAGAACTGATACAAGGAAAGAAAATGAAACAGGAAACAATTTAGTGATGCAGACCGAAAGCAAAGTTGGTTAGAACTTCTTAAAGCAGTTATTTTTCCATAGGTATTAAAACCTTCCTAATCATATGATACACCTAAATGGAAGTAATATGCATTTGTTATGCTCTTTAAAAGACGGGTGCATCCAAAATTGCTCGTTAAACTTTATAAGGATTTCAATAAGTATTTAGGCGTTCTATCAGTTATTAAGCTTTTACAGGAATTCTTGCAGGCATTAGTTACAAATTAAGCAGGAAGTCTTTAAAGTTTAAACTCGGAAGCTGTAGCCATATTTTCTTGTTTTGAAGGAGAAGAAATCTCCAACTTGGAGATCCTCCTTCAAGTCGCTTTGCTACTTGTTTTTGTGAAAGTGTAAAACATTATTTCCCTAATTTCACTTTACTGTTTAACTCTGATCAATGTTATTCATTGCACCACTTATTGATTTTATTATACTTGGCAAATCAAGAAAGCAAAAACAGAAGCAGTGGAGTTAAAAAAGGAGCGTCTACAGAGAAAAAAGCACCAGGATTGAAAACCACAGATGAAAGCATGGAGTCCAAACTCAAGCATACATACACATGCATATGAGATGTTTCCTCTATTGCATGCATCTCCTGTCAACAATATAGAACATCACAGGCAATGACCAGCCACTACCAGACTTGTCAATCTAACCAGAAAAAGGAGGTAACATCAAAGTACACACAATTTCTTTTTATCAGAATTTGGAACGTTAACATTGGGAGGAATGCATCCTCACCTGACAACTGAATTATGTAAAAATTGTAATTCTAAGTATAACGTTGTCACAACACCATCACCCCTCTTTAACATGTACATCCTGACGGATTATCACTTTTGATTCATAGGCTAGGCTGCAAGACTAGCTCACAGAAATGAAGATTGAAGGGAGAGAATATCAAGAAAAATACAAAATACGGAAAGATATGAGGGCGATGAAATGCAGTAAACTCAACTTAGGTCTCTTTAGAAAAACTGAAGTGACAGATGCGAAATAATTACCAGATTCTGACAGAAATGTACTGCTCGAGATGTTGTTGAGCGTAACACCTTATTGGAGAGAATATTCGAGAGTGGAGAGGAATATAATTATTTTTGAGCACTGAATTGTTTGCAAGTCCTAGTTACCTATGATGGCAAGCAGAAGGTCAATGATGTGTTAAATTGCAATGAGGGTGGAGATTCTGTTACATCTTCAATCGGGGAAGTCCAAGCTCGGAGATACATTGGTGGAGGAGCTCCTCTGCTTATAAGTTTTTCACCGAAGAATCATTCTGGTGGCAGGGCTAGAGTTTTTGTTAATAACTGATTTTCCTTAAACGGGCAACATAGTTGCGGAAAAAGTGTGTATTCCATGTTGATCTGAAATTTTCACCTGGTTTATTCATTAGATGTAATATACGGAGAATTGCCAGTTGCTTTCAAGCAGTATTTTATGACATATAGAGGTTGCTCGTTTTCAGAAATTCTGATTGATAACTCCCTGGGAAAATCTTTTATATGGCAAGAGTTGTTGCTTAGGGGCTGTTCATTACAAAAGAGGATTGAGTTTCCAATGTCGAGCGACAAATTCTCATTTTTAAAATATATTGTCAAATATATTATCATATTCTTATTTGATAAGGATATGCTGGGTCTTGGAGTTTTTCCAATGGGGGATGAGCTTTCCCTTCAAAGCCTAGGAGTGTATGCTGAATTTCTTGCTCTAATGATCATGCATTGCAAACCAAAGATTGTCATAACATGCACTGCTTGTGAAATGGAGTCTTAGAGAGAGAGAGAGGGAAGAGTTTAAGGTGGAGAGCAAATGGTCAACAATATGCTCTTTTAATTGCTTTAAAATGGCTGCCAGACGTAGACATTGTTTCACCTTTAGCTGCTGCTACTGTGAGGAAGGGACCTGAAGCTATACATGTGCGGGGAAGTGTTAAGGTTAGTGCAATTGATCAAGTACTGCAGAAGTATTTAACTGGGCAAGGTCTCTTAATTGTTGATTATGCTACTTGTATTTGGGATTCTCTGAATTTAGATGAATTACTTGCTTCTACTAAACCAGAAAATGACAATGTTGTTACTGTTGTACTCTCTGGAAAACGAAATCTTGAGGAACGTGTTCATTTATTGAGGAGACCAAACTATCCTGCTTCACTTCCTTTAATATTTGTTGATGCTGTTACCCATACCATTGACATTGACTTTGAGAAAGAGCCAATTGGCTTGGGAAAGGACGGCAAGAATGTCTACTGCAATATCTGGCCATCAACTAAAGAAATTGCTAAGATTGTTCAATTAGGTGTATTGCCATATATGTTCAAGAGTGATTATGAAGCTATTAAAGAGGGAAGCAACATATGGATTAAGTTATTAGTGCTAGTTGTTAAGCTGTATTCATGGGATCCTAGTTCTGATTGCATTCATGAGCCACTTCTCAAGGATAGGAAGGAAGGGAAATCAAGTGGGTATGATGAGTATCGAATTACTCCACTGGTGGACCATTACCTTGAATCCTTCGGTGTTCTGGAAAGATTTTGGCAACTAGTTGAAGCAGAAAAATACTTTACAAGGCTTCTATTTGAACCAACAACAACCACCTGGGAATCATTAATGAATGGTTCTTGCATTCATGAAGTTATTGACATTGTTGACCAATTTGAGATGAGAACTCTTATATTTGATGACTGTTCACGATTTCCATTTGATCCAGGTGACTGCTGGCTTTTATGCTCTTGTTTGTTAAGTTCCTTCCTTGAGGTCAAGGAAGTTTTGAAGGAGGGAGTACTGATACGATCTAGAAATAGAGCTGTTGTGGGGCGTGTACAGAATGCTTGGGAAGTAGTACATTAGTGCATACAACCTCTTAGTTAAGGTGTAGTTATTAAGTTTTATATATTACATTTCAGTCCCATAAGCTAGTTACTTTTTATCCCTAAGTTCTCTTTATTTTAGTTTAGTCCTCCTCCTATATGTAAGGAAATTGCCATTACGCTGAGGCTATGAATGAGAATATTATCAGTTTCTTAGTTTTCTTTCCTTTCTTCTTAGCTAGCTTAGCTCTTTTCTTGCAATTCCTTTCTTAAATTTCCCAAGTTGTATCATCTACAGAGAAAAAAGCACCAGGATTGAAAACCACAGATGAAAGCATGGAGTCCAAACTCAAGCATACATACACATGAGAGAGCATGCAGTCAACAATATAGAACATCACAGGCAATGACCAGCCACTACCACACTTGTCAATCTAACCAGAAAAAGGAGGTAACATTCAAAGTACACACAATTTCTTTTTATCAGAATTTGGAACGTTAACTGGAATGCATCCTCACCTACAACTGAATTATGTAAAAATTGTAATTCTAAGTATAACGTTGTCACAACACCATCACCCCTCTTTAACATGTACATCCTGACGGATTATCACTTTTGATTCATAGGTTAGGCTGCTAGCTCACGAGAGTCAAGAAACACACAAAATACGGAAGATAGACTGCAGTAAACTCAACTTAGGTCCTTTAAAAACTGAAGTGGCGAAATAATTACCACATTCTGACAGAAATGTACCTCTTGAGCACACTATTTTTCCCTATTTTTCTTTTCAAGTCCAGTTTACCGATGGACAGGAATGGCCATTGGGGCAGGGCAGGGCGGGGCAGTGCGGGCCAAATTCTTAACCGGGCAGGGCAAGGAAAGACTTAAACGGGCGGGGCGGGGCCAAAATTTATATGGGAAAATTTCAGAAATATACAAGTTGGCCACTTACATTGCAAAAAAAATAGCCCAAAACTTACGTTACAAAAAATAGCCCAAAATATACAAATATATACATACACTTATATTAACATATACCAACATATAAGCAGACAGGCAGAGAGAGAGAGAGAGAGAAATTTTAATAACATTCTTGCCCTAATTAACATAGAGTATAATTTTCTCAAATTTATTTTGCTGGACACTTAAACGGGGCAGGGAAGGTGGTGGGTTTTGTAGAAAAATAGTCCCAGGCCCAAATGATGGCAGTGTTATGCTGTGTCCCAACCAAAAAATTGCAATATGGGTCCATGTAATGCTGTGTTCTAACCATATTTCTTAACGTGACACATAAAATAAATTCGTAATTTTCTAACGTGCTATTGTTTTTAGTTTTAATTTCTTTTTTCCTTGTAAATAAAAGCTGTGAGAAAAAGTAGTCGCTAGACGTGTAATTTCAACACTTGTGTGAGGAATAATCCTAAACAAATTGGGAAACTGGGATACGCCACATGAAGAAAAAAAATATTCATACACATGTTTCAACTTTTGGACTCATTGGAAAAGGACGAAAAGGAGAAGGGTTGATTTTTATATTTTCTTTTTTTAAATGTTGATTAAGATGACCAGATAGAGCAAGAGATTCAGAATAAACGAACATACCAAACACCAAGAAACTGAGCAAGAATTCCCCTTAAAGCTTAAAGAACTGCTCTCTTTGTCAGAAGGAAAATACATAAGCTCTATGGCATCTAAATTCTATTCGCTCCGTTCATTTTTACTTGTCCAGTATTATAAAAATAGATTTTCACTTTTACTTGTCACTTTTAGCATATCAAGGTAAGACAATTTATTTTTTTCTGTTTTACCCATAATATTAATTACTCACTTCAAATCATTTTTCAAATCCAATAAAAATATGCATCAATTAATATGGGTACATTGGTAAATTATGTATTTCATTTATTGTTTCTTAAACAGCGTGAAAAGTCCAAAGTGGATAAGTAAAAGTGAAAGGAGGGAGTAAATTGATAATTCCGAAAACAGCAAATTTCCAAATTCCAGCACAGAAAATGATGACAAAACAATTTCCAAATGGGATCATTCTTAAAACTGGTTTTACATTTCCATTTTAAGCTATGATACCAGCAAAGATCGAGAGAAAAACGAAGAGAGTACAAACAGGGCAGGGCGGGGCACGGTTTGATAGGTCAGGGCAAAATTTTGGAAAAATAGTAAACGCGGAAGGGCAGGGCGGGTCAAAGTCTTAGCAGGTGAATTCTCGCCTTGCCCAAATTGCCATCCCTACTGATGGATTAAAGGACAAGGATATCAACTCCAAGTTAGTGATACATGTACATAAACGCGCCTACTGCAACTGAAAACATTTACCTTCTGAGTTATGACCTCCTTTAATCTGTTTTGATCCGTGCACTAGTACAACTAAAGAGCACACACCAACAAAAACAGCAACAGTGACAACAAACGAACGAGATAATACGAACGGAAAAAATAGGAGACGAGATGCTTAAGTGACCTGTTAAGATTACTGTGTGGACAATGAGGTTCTCATCTCTAGGAAATACAATCTTCAATTAACTTTATTCTTTACTCTATTTGTTCTAGTATAGTTTTAATGTGTTAATCGCAGGCTAGTTGTACATTAAAAAAGGGCCATAGGTAGCATTAAATTTTGAATATAGACCAGATATTAAGAAGAAATAGCCATTAAAATTATAATCAATTAGCCCAAGAACATTCCCCCTCCACATTGGAATCTATAAAATAACCACTATCAGATTCTTAGACTGAAACCCTTAAGAAAAGATGAAAACAACTGCTACTACTACACTCCATTCTCAAACAAGTTAGAAGAAAAGACGACAACCTAAAGAATTTGTTGGAAACAAAAAATTATATGATTAAAATAGACCCCAAAACAGGAATTTTTTCTAACATCTATGTAAATTCTCTGGAAAACACAACAAACTCTAGCAGCCATCGCTGAATCTTCTTATGATTACTTATTTCCTTCTTCGTCTCTTAGAACTTTGAAATCTTCTAGTTATTAGTTATTAAAAAAATGACATATCAAAAATTAACGATTCAGAATCCTTACAAGGAAATCAATAAAAACCCAACATTTTCTCTCTTTTTTTAGATCGGTTGAAATAACCCAACATTCTTTTGAAGAATGTGAAATCCCAGATGAACAAATGGGAACTCTGAATTCAGAATACAGTGGCGATTTCTGACCATTATGGCGCCTTTCTAAGACAACTCCCTGACCCTGAGTCCCAACAGTCATTTAGCGCGATCATAGCGCATTGGCTCCAATTTTATACATCCCAACAAGAGGCACAATTTTGAAGCAATTACTTTCCCCAGGAGAATAACATGAACCAAAAAAAGAAAAGAAATACCCAATGCAATAAGAACCCAAGGTTTCTTGAGGTAACATTAAATTAGCAGCCGTTATCTGACGGGTACTTAAAGTTCCACAAAGGTAAAACAACAACAACACCACCTCAGTTCCACAAACAAAATATTGTAGACAGACAAAGGATGCCTTTGCCAAGTATGCAAGCAAATGATATGACTTTAGAGCTTAGCTTATAACATTTCCAAAGACGAGAAAGGATGCATTGCCATGGAAGTCCTATGGACATATATACTATGGCTACAGACAAAAGTTGAGTCAATGGTTTGGCTGCTTAGAATATGAAAGTATGATGAGTACGACGTGGTACCTATAGAATATACACCTCAAAGATCATGGTTGAAGACATAGTTGCTTCCAACAAAGCGTTTAATTCCACCAATACTACAGTATGAACTTCCTAGAATCTCTATATGGACATAAGAATTCCGGAGCAAGAAATATCTAGAAAGAGAATGTACAAACAACTATATATTCCATAAGTAGCTCCCATATAGGTTAAAACTTAAAAGAATGTTACTGGTGGGGCATGAATGTATTCAGAGATGATTCGAAGTAATTGGTTGATGATGCATTCACTGCAATAATAAGAAAAAAAATGAATGCATAAGTAGATGATGTATAGGTTAAAAGAATATTGTTGGTGGTGCATTAATGTACACAGAAATGATACAAAGTAACTGGCTGATGATGCATTCACTGCAATGATACGAAAAACAAATGAATGCAGCAAGGCAACCAGGCATCTTCAGTAACAAAGTTAGTAATAATGAAAATAGACATTAGTTTTGTGAACGCCCATAAATGAATTTTACACAATGAATAATTTCCATGACGGTGATTTAAACTGAAATCTGCTGCTTCCTAGTATCTATTCAATTGATAAAAGCACAAAGGACAATTACCATGTAAGCGACAGTGCGACACACACCGGAGGATGTAGTGAAAGCATAAAACGAATGTAGAAATCTAATAAAGTATGTTTACCAGAAATCTCACCTCATTGTAGTGGTCGACTCCAACCATTGCTAACATAACATAGTACCTCTGAGTACCTGAGAGAGGGGCAATTTCCACCAATAATGACTTCGCCTCTTAACATGCAAACCAAAAAGTAGAATCAACATCACCAGAGACAAAGTAACTCCCTATCTAACAGTTAAAAGCCATGAGTAACAACAGAAGTTCATTTCCCCTATAGTTTTCATTAAAAAAAATTGTCTATATATACAATGCAGTAAAACAAAGGTCTTTCACTGATTTAAGCAAGTGAAAGAGAAGTACCAGCACCAGCATTCTTCTGATTCATATCATTAATCAACACTAATATCATAATAAGAAATCCTTTTTTATCATATAAATTACAGCCAAATACCATTTGGCCATTTAGTAATATGTACACAGTGTATAGGTAGTGTATACTTTATACTAAATATACATACACAACAACAACAAACACAGTGTAATCCCACAGGTGGGGTCTGGGGAGGGTAGAGTGTACGCAGATCTTAACCCTATCTTGTAAAGGTAGGAAGGCCGTTTCCGATAGATCCTCAGCTCAAGATATACATAGACAATACATATAATATACATACCTATACACAACATATACATCCCAAGTGTATAGGTAGTGTATACTTTAGCCATGGTAAACTAGTTTCCCTTCTTTTTTCATCCTTTAAGTTGCAGTAAGAAAATCAAACACATACATGAAGAGTATACTGGAAGAAATCAGACAAATTATACCTTTAATCACCTCTTCAGACAAATATGCGATCCATTACATAAATATGAGCACTCGGTTAAACAGGCTGTATATTAATCTAACAGTCAAAACAGACCCTATGTTACTCCCTCCGTCCATTTTGATTGTCCTTTGTATTAAAAAAATAGACGTCCACTTTTACTTGTCCAATTTAGAAATCCGAGACAGAATTTATCATTTAGTTGCTCATTTACCCATATTTTATTTACTATAATCACTGGTCGATGCATATCCCAAAATATTACATTTATTATATTCAAAGGATGATATAGTAAAATTATCACTCTATTCTTGATTTATTAATATACGCGCTAAATCAATACATGACAAGTAAAAATGGACGGAGGAAGTATTAAAAATGCATATTATTTAGCCAAGGATCAACTACTCTATACTCCCACCGTCTCAAATTATTTGTCACTTTTTTTGTTTAAAACATTAATTAGGAGGGGTATACTAACTTTATAGTACTTATTTTATGTATAAGTTAATATCTCTCCATTAAATGTTTACTCTATTCATGTGTCATCTGACAAAATTCGATAAAATGGGAGAAAATTAATTAATTGTGTCTTGAATGTTAAAACGACAAGTATTTTTAGTAACCGTGATAAATAATTTGAGACGGAGGGATTACTATCTTAACGAAATAAAGCATGTGTTTGCCTGCCTAGAATCAAAGCATGATGAGATAGAGAGAGACAGATTTCTTACTGTCTTTCAGCAGCAACAATGGGAATTTGCCTTCAGTCTATGAAGAAATTATACCTTTGCATTGTCTTTTATGGCCCTATTGTTCATGCTGTCCAAATTACACTGGGATTTGATACTAATCTTAATTAAGGAAGTTCCTAATTGGTGTAAGAGCTATTTTCGGGCCATGCATAAGAGCTAATATATTTAAGAACCAGTATTAGAGTAGACCAATTTTTCGGGAAGTTAAAAATGTTTATTTTAGATAATTGGGGTGCCTTGTCAAGTTTTTAGAAAACAAAAATGTGCTTTTTGAATAATAGCAGAAACTATTTTTTAGAAGTTGAACAAAATATTTTTCCCCGAAATCTAGTATTGTAAAACTCCTTTTCAAATTGATTTGCCAACCTAAACTATTATAGTGCAAAGGTATATTTTTTGATATTTATAATAAAAAGAAACACTTTTAAAAACTAAGATGATTTTGAAAGCTTGGTATAACAGAATATTAGTTATGTACGGTAATCAGAATTGAGGAGAAGTGCACAAATTCTGTTTTGGGAATCTTATTTAAAAAAAAAAAAAAAAAAAGATGGAAGTTTACAAATTTTCTAAAATTTAACCGTCTCAGAATTAATAAAATTCACAGTTATGGGATTGAAGTTGAAAATCACGAGGCTAAAGTGTCAAACTTCAATGCCCCCATAAATAGCAGAATCGTTATTTTTTGGTACACTTGGTAAATAACCTGCTCATATTCTTTAGAATGACGTGCAATTACCTTATTTTTCCCTCTTAATTAAGAGCGGATTATATTGCACAAATTATGCTGAGGGTGATTGTGCTCTCCCTAGTTGTATTTTCCAGTAAAGATGAACTCTTTTTTTTTGGGGTTATAACTTATAACCATATAGTATCCGAAATTTACTGATCCAACTAATTTATATTCGTCATAAACTTTTTCTTTTGTTCAAAGGTCAAAACGACCAAATTAATTTCTTTCAAAAAAAAAAAAAAATCATTTTCGGAGCAAAACCCGAGATTTTTGATCAAGGGTGAACGATCTCATTTATCACATCACATCCTAGGTGGTGAATTGAAGATTAATTCCAGTTGCTATTCTCTCCTCTTTTTTTTTTTTTTGCCCTTTGGAATCCCCACAAAGGGAGAATTGGTCTGAATAGTGCAGAAAAAGTTTGCATTCCTTTATGTTTTACTAGCAATTAAGTGGCAGAGTTTATATCAAATATTAGTCAGATCAAATAGTAACATACATATTACAGTAATTCATTAGAAAAATTACTGGTCAATGTCTTTTGGGATGATTTAGTTTACAAAATATGATCAAATGTATAGGTTTGGTATATTTTATACGTATAATATACATATAATACACATATACTATACATATAATATACATAATAAGTTTTGTATTTTTCAGCCATATTGGTAAATAATTTTGGTTGAACTGTACATATTGGTAAGTTTCCCTTCATTCATTAATGGCCATAAAAAGTTTCTCCAACACGGGAGGAGATGGTCCAATGCAACAAACTTATACGATTATTGCTTGACAAACTCAACTATCAACAAGGATTCCACCACAATGGTGCAACAGAACATGCAATTTTTATCGCATTTCATGCCTATGTTATAAAATTGGCCATTGTAGTTGCAGAAAAACAAAGTGTATACTACTTGGTACTCATGAACATGCAGCAATTATTCTACAAGGTATATAACAGCTCATCTTTAGGTTTTATATATCGTTTGTTCAATCATTTCATTTGTCTATCTTTCAAATTTCTATTGAATATTTGAATGATTTCTATTAGCAAAGAATCTGTTGTGACACTTATACCTGATATTTTTCCTTTTTGCTTCTAAAATCTTTTAATATGGATTACAAAATATAACTCGTGTGACCATAAGCAGAAGTAATTGCCTGATCATGATCAAAGATTAATTGGTAGTTCCTCTTAATTTCCTTTAACTGAGTGTTGAATCAATTTTCATTCATTCTCCATGCTTGAACTGTTAAAGATATTGGTCTATGTGCTAGATATATTTCAGATAACATGATGGCATAATATCAGAAGATTGTAGAATTCTTGATCTCCATTTTATTATTTTAGGATGATTAGGAAAGAGTAAAATCTTTAAAGTCTCATTAAATACAACATTTTTGTAGTTTTCAGCTATCCAGAATAGCTGCAACCTACTATTATTACAGAAACAAACATAAAGATTGCTAGTGTGCATGGGAAATGGCAATCACAAGTCCACTTCCGAAACATGTTATATCCCTTGTAGCCCCTTATTCCAATTTAACAGATATTGGACTTCTAACAACATACTTGTTAGAGATCCATGATATAGCTCCTTGAACAAAACGGTCGGTGATTTCATCCGTTTGGGTAAATGATACTGAATATGTCGCCTGTTGGTTCACCTGAGTGAAGACAAGTGTGGCGGGCTCGACAACTATATCAACTCCTTGGATTTGAGTGATGTTAGCTGCGTAAGTTGAGCTTGCATCACCAACGTTTGTAACTGTTCTTGTATAATTTTGAGTCTCGGGTCCAAGTATAATGGAGAAAGAAGGATAGTTCAGTTCTGCCTCAGATATACTTGATTGTAGCGAACACTTGACAGTGTGTTGCACAAGTAGCCCAATATCTTTTTCTTTGTAGCCTAGACCGCATAGATATTGGATGTAGTTCTCAACTTTGATGTCATAAATAAGTCCTGGATCACTTGCTTTTGATGGATTAACATGGCCGGCACCAATGGCAAAAACATCAGCAGGTAGATCCCTCTGATCAAGGATGGGTTTACCTTCAATGTTGAACTGATCAGCTGTGGTCATTATCGCGGATTTAATAGCAGCTGGCGACCAATCACGGTGAGCACTTTTAAGCAAAGCTGCAATGCCACTAAGGTGAGGACAAGACATTGAGGTTCCTGAGATGATATTAAATGTCAAATCAGTGCTGGTTTTGTTCTCCACCGAGACGGGCCATGCAGCAAGTATGTTCACTCCGGGACCCACAATGTCCGGTTTGACTATGCCTGGACTTGCCAAGTTAGGTCCCCTGGAGGAAAAAGATGATACAGATGGTGAAATCCTAAAGCCTATTCTAGTGCCTTTGAAAAGGATTCCTGCCGAGGGTGTCGAGGTTGAATTTATGTACACTTTAATCTTTTTTCCATCAGTATAACTCACATGTGTCGCGGGAATAACGTGAGGATCGGCGAATGTGCCATCTCCGTCAATTTCTAGATTGACAAGAATCATGGCAGCACCACCCGCATCCTTTACCGTTTGGCTTTTTTCAAGTCTTGCTACACCGCCACCTCTGTCACACACGACAACCTTGCCTTTGACATTGGTGTTATTTAGTGATCCTGATGAACAAAGTGCAGCCTCTTGATCGGACAAGCCAGGATATACCAAGGGCAATAAAGTATGAGGAAAATCTGCAGGCTGAAAAGCTGATTCACCATCGTATTCTTGTCCGTTTCCTAACAAAGCTGTTGCCATTATCTTCCTATCATGGGTGCTAGCGCCAACAGTGAGAATCCAAGGAGCCTCATTAGATAATGTAGAATTTAGTGGACCGTCATTACCAGCAGAAGCGCTCACGAAGATACCCTTTTGCATTGCAGCAAAAGCCCCAGTGGCAATATTATCTTCATAAAAAGGAGCGGAATATCCACCAATGGAGAGAGATAGCACATCAACACCATCGTCTATTGCAGCATCCAGTCCAGCCAATATATCAACATCTGAACAACCTTCTGTACACACCTTGTACATGGCAATGTGAGCAAGTGGCGCCATGCCGGCTGCTGTTCCATTGGCATTTCCAAACACATTTGCATCATCGACAAAGTTACCAGCTGCCGTACTTGAAGTATGTGTGCCATGGCCATCCAGATCAATAGGTGGATCACTTGAGCCTCCCACAAAATTCCTCGCACCAATGAGCTTCTTGTTACATGTCACATTTCCTGTGAACTCGCATTTCCCTTTCCATGTTGCCGGTGGAGGTGGCATGTTATCATCAGAAAAAGAAGGATGGCCCGGAGTAATCCCAGTGTCTAGAACTCCAATGATCACCCCTTCACCGTAATTTGATTCTTGCCAAAACCCATAATTTTGGTACAACCCCAAAAAGTTTGGAGTGTGCGTTGTATGCAAAGCCAAAATCTTCTCAACCCTCGCGGACACAAAACCATCTTTCTTTTTCATTGCTTTTACCTCCTCAGCTGACAATTTGGCTGCAAAGCCAACGGCCACATGGTGATAGGAGTGAATAATGCGTGATGGCACGTCCGTGCCAGCAAACTCTTCTGGTAAAAAGGAGTTGTAGTAGCTTTCTAGATCAGCTGAATTAGCCAGAACTCCGGCATCTGGCTTATTTACATTGACAAGGTAAGTTTGCAAATCGGAACGTCGAGCAATCGTCAAATGGAAACTCAACAATAAAGCAATAGAGAAGATAAAAGTGCAAATCATGGTTGATCTTTGTATCATCATACAACACTTAGAGAAGGTTTATTTTGGATGATTTGGACTTAAAAGGACAATGCTATATATATTATGAGCAGAGGAAAAAAGAAAGTGATAAACTAATATAGGAAAACAAAGACATAGGTAATTTCTAAGGGAGCCGGCTTAGGAATAAAGTTGTATTTGATTATTTATGGCAGAAACAGCATACGAAAATAGGAAGCAAACCAGAATATTGGATTTATGAGGAAACCATAATTGATATTATCGTCAAAGGAGATCATTCCTGTGTTTACGTAGCAAATATAATATTGGTAAAAGAATATTGGATATTTCTCAACACCAATATAGTCCAGCAGCATTTTCTAATTGCTGTATACCTGTATTCATAGTAAGTCATGCATTAGATCGTGGATTATTTATTTCATTGGTTGATTAACTTTGTTACTCTAGTATATTAACTTTGTATAGGATATGATTCTTGATTAAATATGGCTAAATACGAGTATTGATCTTTCCTAATGAGAGGACACTTCAAGAAAAGACGTACTGAACAATTAATATCATCATCATTCCCTCCGTACTTTCTAAATTGAAAATCCTTTAAGACTTTCCAGGGTTACTAATAAGGACAAGGAAGATGATGAATTTCTCATTTGTAAATCTTTAAAACTTTTACAGAATTTTGGTAAGAAAGTAATGATGATAATGTCTGTTACTAGTATGTCACTATTAGGGGTAATAAATTACGCGGGTGGTACTCAAAGTTGAGTAAATTTTTTCATTACAAAATAATTTAGTGACTTTGGTGCTTTTAAAAAGTGAAAGTGGAGTAACCATTCATGAACTAACTTTAGTATGTTGTTACATAAAATCCTATACGTAATGCGCTCCTTTAATTTATTTATTTTCTTTCTCAAACATGAAACAATCAAGCTATGAGGCTAATGGCATAATTTATTGTTTCATCCACATTTTCAAATAAATTAAATACACCTGGCTACTAATTAATTATGCCAGAAAGATAATAAACGTCAATTCATATGTCACAGTGCCGTCCTTATAAAACGAGATATCGATCTTCTCCAATATAGTTGTCATTGTTCTCTCATATGTTTTTTTTAATTTTTTTTTTTTAATTACATAGGGGTAGAGGAAGGGGAAATGGGGAAGGGGATTACAACGTGAGATTTGAACCTTCACCAATAAGGTGAAAGTTCAGAGCTACTAAGTCCCTACCTCTTATATATTTGAGCGCTTGAACTGAAGTTTATGGAAAATGAAGGTTAACGAATTCAGTAATAAAATTAGTGTACTCAACAGAAGCATACTAAAGTAATACTAAGATCTCTATTACTCTGTTAAACAAATTAAGGGGGGTGGGACTTACTAAGTTATGCTTCTTGGACACTTGTGTTCTTATTAATAGTTAAATCTAGCTTGCATAATCTTCCTAATTTACCAATAAGTTGAACCACATAGATAACACCAATAATCAATCGGATCAACATAGATAAGTCCGAGATCAATTGCTTTTGACGGGTTTACATGGCCTGCACAAAATAACTAGTAGTCCCTCCAAGGACATCATATAAAAAAAATGACGAAATATATAGTAAATAAATAGTACTGTACCTGCTGTATAGAGAAAATCAGTAATTAACGAATGAGTACACGATGCTGGTTTTCTATCATTACATGCTCTGGTTTCCCATCTCTACATATATTGAAGCCATTAATTCCTTTAACATTACATATAACTAATGGAAATAGCTATTTCCTTTTTTTTTTATCTTCTTTTAACGGCATAGAAAAACCTTTTAACAGCATAGAAAAACCTAAATAATTTACCATTCACCGTGCTACTAACGTATGAACTAAATCTCATGCTTATTCTATTGTAAAATAAAATGACATAGGCTTTAACTAACATATGAAAAACAGTCGTGCTTCTTACAAGTCTCACAGATGATGAATCTAATTCTTGAACTTGAGTTTTTCAGAAGGATAAACTTTATCTACTTGACGCCCATTTTGTCCATTCCCATATGAGAAATCTCTGCCACGTAACTTCTTACTTTGAGTTCGTCTATTGTCGGCTTCACTGCTTTCCTGTTTGTTTCTCCTACGACTGTTATGTAAATGGCACAAGATTTATGGTGACCAAATATGGGATAAATTGCTAATCAAACGGAGGAAAGGAAAAACAAATGAAATAGAGGAAAGTTCAAGAGTGTGTGAAATACAAACCTGAAATGCAGCAACAGATACAATACACCAACAAGTGCAGTGCCTCTAGCAACTGTTTTCAGCAATGGCCTCTGTCGATGTTTGTCTTTTAATTTACCAGCATCCGTTTCTTGACTTCCCTCTGAAGCATTTTGTTCCAACACATATGAAACTTTATGCGTTCTGTCACCCTATTTAACAAAAAATAAAAGGAAAAATGCCCATGTGATTGAAAGGTGAATTTTAAAGAAAAGTGAGTTGGGAGTTCAAGAAGATTCACAATGAAGAATACTTACATCATCTACTGGAAGTGTTGGTTCACACACTTCACTAGCATCACCTGAACCGTAGACAGAGCAGGAACAGGGTTGCCCCTTTTCAATATGTTCACAAGAAATAACAGAACTCCGATCCATGTTAACACCATCCAAAGTCACGGATGGTTCACATGAACTACTGACTACCTCAGAAACAAATTTCACATCACATCCTTCACTTATGTCAACTAAAGACACACTATTTCTACATGCAGTATCAAGACAAACGTTATCTTTACTTCTTGCAGCCTCCATATCTTCAGCTGGATCAAAGTAATTTGAGTTATTTCTGTGCGACGAAACAAATTTATCTGTACGAGGCTGTGCGGAAGCAGATAGCAATTCATCTGAACATGAATATGTGAGCTCATTGAGACTGGCAGAAATTCTAGGCTTTACTACAGAAGGTTCTTTAGTATCATGAAAAATGACTTCATTACTTGCAACATTCCATGCTTTATGACTTGCAGATGAATCCTTATGCTGACTATCAGGCTCATTTTCCAGCAAGGCACCAGATGTTTCTTGCGTTAAACATTCATCTGCATCAAATTGGTCATCAAAATCCAAAGCATGCACCCGACATAGTACAGAGCTCATGCTAGTGGTTGATGAAACTTCTGCATCTTCATTATCAGAAAATTTATTCTGATGTCCATTCCCTTCACTAGAAGACTCAATTGCCATAAAAAAGTTCAAAATATTTTCTTCACCTTCCCGCAATACAGGCATACTACCATCAGTTCCACCAATAACTGAATCTGAGAATGATAAGTAGTTAGAAATACAACTATCTTCCATTTCGTTATCATACATAGAATCTCCAACAACTGACTCATCATTTTCCACATTAAGGTCATTATAATCAAAGTGTATCCTATCGTTGGCAATAATATATTTCCCTCCATTTCCTCTAGAAGTTCTATGGTGGTCACGGGGACATGAGAGTACACTAATTTTCTCTCTTCCATTCTTGCTAGCAGCTGAATATTCGCCAAAAGAATTGTCTGCATCTGAATCTGCGGCATTATCATCTTCAAGCTGATTCATAGATGAGCAACAAGATTCTTCTCCCACAAACTTGCTCTCAGCCTCGTCAGACTCTGAATCATAGTTTGCTTCAGAACCTGTGATTTTATTTCTCTATAGCATACAGAAGGATACATTATTAGCATCTCTAAGATAAGAGCGTAAACATTTTTATTATAAGGAGAAAGAAAATAGTGTAATATTTCCTACTAATGGTGGGCGCATTTAACCATACCTCCGTAAGTTTTGATCTTCTTTCTTTATATGAGTAATAACCAGAAGAACTTGAAAGGCTGCTCTGTGAAGTCTCCAAGCTTCTTCGAATGCCACCCACCATATTTTTTGGCATGACTACCGTATAGGTCACCAAGTCGAAGTCAGGAACCTAAGGGATACAGACAGGTTTATAGCAGAAGTAAAGGAAGAACAAGAGTTCTATAGCAATCCAGAGAACAAAAGAAGCAGAAATTCTTCAGAAGGAAGTGAACAGTGTCTGCGAGAAGATTTTTACCTTCAATTGTTTGGAACGGGCCTTATTTGAGAGAGCCCTTAAGCAAATGCAAACTTTCCGAATGTTCTTTTTCTCAACGACATCTGATGGGGAGAAGAGATCAATACCATTTAATCCCAGTATTTTGCAGATCTGCCAAAACTAGGGATTACAAGGCTATCCCCTTTTGTCGGTCTCATTAAGGGTTAATAGCAGTATCGTTATTTTGCTGTCGAAATAGAGCCAAATCAGAAGAACTTACCTTCAAAAATGAGTCAACATTAGAGTAAGGCATATATCTCCCACTGCATCTTCGCGAACCAAGTGGTTCATACTTCAAATGTATTAGCTCTCCGCACTTTGCCAATAGCATATTCCATATTACTTTGGAGACTTCAAACCTACACAGGTTATCTCTTTCAAATGTCAAAATACAAGGCCACATCCCCCTGATAATCTGGTAAACTATAACATTTTTCAGACTATAAAGTGGTCTTATACTCCAGATTAGAAAAGATCAGAATGTACATCCAACAATAGGTCAAAGCAGCGGACAAAATAAGAGAAAGCAGTTTGAAAAGGTTTGGTCATGTCCTACAGAAGTTTTCAAATGTACCAATCCATATATGTGACATGATGGTCATTGGAGGTGTTAAAAGTGGTGAGTAGACCAAAAAGTTCATTGACAGAAGTTGTTCCAAAAGACATACGATCTTTTTTAGTTTATGCAGACTTGATTAAGATCATTAACACAATCAAAGTAAAATATCTATATAGGCAATACCAACAAACCGGAATTAAGATTCAATCATTGTTGGGCACTTAAAATTAGACCTGGAGTAGTTAGTAGTTCTTTAGTTTGATTGAGATTTCTATACTAGTGTAAGGATAAATGTGAGATTTAGAGAATTCCTAATTTAAGAACCAGTAACGGGTCTAAAAATAGAACGGAAATTAGATGAAGGATTGAATCCAACTACTTTGGAAGTAAGTCATGAATCTTTGCTGCATCATTGCAGCTTCGAGGGATCCTAAGTTTCCATACACTAAGAACCATACCTTATCAAAAAAAAAAAAACCATTGATTTTTAGGTGAAGTAATACAACGGCCGGTAGACCACAAGGAGCAAGGGCTAGTACAGGTCTAAGGGTTGATTAACCCATCTCTACACCACTTAGAATCTCAATTTCCAGAGGCATACAAAATGGTGGAAACGCAGCCCCTCCTTCGGGTAAAATGAATAAATAAATGCTAATGTCCCCCTTGTAGTTTCCTAATATTGGTAGTTGAAGGATTTAGGAAGCAAGAGAATGTTTCAACGCAACAAGGAGAACTTTAGGAACTTAAAAGGGTTTACTTTGTGTCATTTGGGCTTTTGAGATAAGGAAAAATAACCATTAGTATAGATAGTAGGCTAGGCTTGATAGAACATCAAGAATACACACTCTTCCAAGTGTACAGACGTGATTTTAATGCCATATTGGAGAATTAAAAGATTGATTTTTTATTTCTATATTGGTAGCTTAAAAAAGCTTGAAAGAAGTTTCAGTTTTGATTCCAAAACAAGAAAATATATAACAAAAGTAGGCGCAAAAGGAATACAAAGTCTCCATAATCAACGTGTTTGTTAGTTAGTTTATGCCCACTAAATGCAATTAAGCTTCTCCCTTATTAAACACAGCATTGATGAGCCAAAATGGATACACAAGCAAACATCAAATTAAGCTAAAAAAAAAGTGGAAAAGGAAAATGTAACAGTGTCAAAGTGCAAGAACTAGAACAATAAGGGGTCATTTGGTAGGTGTATCATAATAGTACTGAATAGGGTGTATTAGTAATACTAAGATTAGTTATGCTATTTTTTATCGACTGTTTAGCTTGTTGTATCAAATAAATAGTACTACTGAATAAGGTGTATTATTTTCTCTAATAGCTCCTACCAAACGACCCCTTATTAGTTACAGAGGGTGTACTGAAATCTATCATTCTTCTATAATGAAATACCTAAACAGTTGGAAAACCTCTATTTAGAAAGCAAAAAAAAAAAATGAAAATTTCTTCCTCAAATAAAATTAAGAGGGAAAAGCTTACAGAAGATCCCCATCGGCAAGCAAATCAGAAATATGTAGGTGTTCATCCAACCTCATGTTCAAAACTTCCCCAAGCCATATTCTTGTTTGTGTCTGAAATATACACGTCCTTTATCAACATAAAACACACTGACAGCCGAAAAACGAGAACAATAAAATTAACCACAAATATAATCTAGTGAATTTGACCTGCAAGAACACATCATCAAGTTTTCTGAAGTTAGATTCAGCTGAGGATTTTGAAGAATCGACACTGTAGCCCCCCATTTTTTATTTTTTTTCAATCACTATATTTTTCGTCCAATTGAATTTAGTTCCGAGTAATATTTACACTTGCATAACTTAAAAAGTGTAGCCTAGCTAGGTATTTGACATTAATGAGGAAATTTAATGTGAGGATGGCAGAGCAGACGCGTATGTATGTATGTGAGGGAAATTTAATTTTTGAATTTAGGGCTACAAAACTGAGTATTTTGTGGACTGTGTTTTACTTTTAGTTTTAGGTGTGTGTGTGTGTGTGTGTTGCAAGGTCAGACAAAAAGAAAGAGAAAATTTAGTCCCCCCAAATCTCGGGAATACACACACTTTTTGTTTTTTTCTTTCTCTCTTTCATTCCATACGCTACTTTCCTTTGTTTGAAAGTCAATTTTTTGCACGGATTGCCCTTCTTTCTTTCCATACGCGTTTTTTACTTTCCTTTAAAATTTTGAAAGTAGAAAACAAAATTTAATGAGACATTTTTTTTTTTTTTTTTTTTTAAACTTTTCACTTTTAGTTAAGCTTTAATTAAAAGATACCCCATAACGCATAGTTTGGGCTCAAGGAAAAATTTTTAAGGCAAAACTAAATTATTATAATTCCTTTAGTTTTTTTTTTTGACTTTGCCTTGGACATTTTTTTTTTTTTTTTTTTTAAACTTTTAAAGGCACACTTTAGTTAAGGCATGGGGATAAGGCACCATTACCCCCCGAACTATCCATTTTACGACACACTTACCTTTCCCCGGGCCCTATTACCCCCCTAAACTTATTTAAAACGGAATAATTACCCCCTAAACGCTTGATGTGGCAAAAGCGTGTGTTATTTAGTGAAAAATAAAAAAGGGGAAAACTTAATTTTTTTTTTCTTAAAAATAAAATGAAAATAAATCTATCCACATTTAGTTTTAAAAAAGGGTTTTCCACATGTTAAGAAAATATTATCAAAATTTTATAAAAATTCGGTTTTTTCACATTTTGGCAAGAAAAGCACTTTTCCGGATTTTATTTGAAAAATAAAAGTGTCCTAAGAAAATGAAATCATGAAAATCAAGATTTTTTAAGACATTTGAAAAAAATAATCAAGTTTCCAATTAAAGAAGGAGATCTTGTCAAGATTTTTAACAAATCCATTTTTCCATATTTAAAAAAAAAAATCATTTTTCAGTTTTTTTTTTCTTTTTCAAAAACGGGTTTAAAAAAAAACAAATTTTCAATTTTTTTTTTTTAAAAAGGGTTTTAAAAATCCTTTTTTTAAAAGAAAATTCAGCTTTTTAATCCATGTTTTTAGTTTTTTTTTTTTTTAAAATGGGTTTAAAAAAATCAAATTTTCAAATTAAAAAAAAAAAAGTGTTTTAAAACTCATTTATTTTTAATGAAAATTCAGTTTTTATTTTTATTTTAAAAAAAATTGACACGTGTGAAAAAAAAATTAAAAAAAAAGAAGAAAATAAATTTTAAAATGTCACTCTCCTATACGAGAGTGGGCATCACTTTTAGGGGGTAATTATTCCGTTTTAAATAAGTTTAGGGAGGTAATAGGAACGGAAAGGGGTGTGTCGTATTAGTATTTGACTTTTGGTTACATTACTTGTCTTAAGAAAAATTTTTAAAAAATATATGTATGCCCCCTAGGCATAACTTAGTTTTTCCTTAAAATTATCTCAGAGGGAGGCGTACTTTGCCTTGAGACATTTTTTTTTTTTTTTTTTAACTTTTAGTTAAGGCACTTTTATGCCTTAATTAAAAGTCCGCCCCATTTACAAGGCATAATTCTTAAGGAAAAGTTTTTGCCCCAAGGCAAAACTAAATTATGCCCCTAGACTTTGCCTTGAGACATTTTTTTTTTTTTTTAAACTTTTCAAGGCACACTTTTAGTTAAGGCATACTTTTGGTTATGCCTTAATTAAAACGCCCCATAAGGCATAGTGAGATAATAGTCAAAATCCCCAACGTTTGACCAAAATGCCAACTACACACCGAAGGTCCTATTACCCCCTTGGACAATTTTTTTCAATATTTTTCCAATATGACAACCCCAAATTATTTAGTGCTTGTCCACACGCGCCCGGCCCACGTGCCACATTATTTTTTATTAATTTCCCCCTTCCTCCATCCATTTACTCTCTTCTTCAAAAAAAAAAAAAATCTCTCAATTTTCCACACTCCATTTTCAGTATGAGGATCCAAAAACCCATACCCAATTCTCCTTCATCTTCATCAACATCATCATCATCATCATCTTCATTAGGAGTTGAAAAAAAAAAAATCACACCAACTTCCTCAAATTTGATCCAAAAAAACCCAAATGTGAAAGAAAGCTTCCTAATAGCAAGTAGAACAAAGTTCATCCATTAATTTGATCAAAATTAAGAATTTAAAAGAAACCCACTTAGTGTTCTTCATATCTTCAAATTATTAATTTTTCCCAAATTCAAAAATTAGTGCTTAGCTTAAACAACTCCAACCAAGCAACAAGTAGCAACTCCAAACAAGCAACTTTCAATCAGATTTTCTTTAACAAGATTAGATTTTCAAGTATTTTCGGTTTTTTTTTTCGATTTTTTTTTTTTTGAATTTGATTTGGGAAAAAAATTCAAATGTGAAAGGAAGCTTCCTAACACCAAGTAGAACAAATTTCATCCATTAATTTGATCAAACAATCAAGAATTTAAAGAAACCCATGGTGTTCTTCATAGCTTTCTTCAAATTCCTAACAATGGAGTTTAGTTTTCTCCCTAAATCAAAGAATTAGTGCTTAAACAACTCCAACCAAGCAACAAGTAGCAACTCCAAACAAGCAACTTTCAAATTTTCTTTAACAAGATTAGATTTTCAAATTTTCGTTTTTTTTTTCATTTTTTTTTTATTCTTGGGAAAAATATTATAAGAATAATCACTATCCTAGCTCTAAATTTATAATGAGTATTATTTTGAAAATAATAAATTTAAATTTATCTATGTGGCATCTATGTGGTACGGTCATTGGCATTTTAAAACACAATGCTTTTTTTATTGAAAACGCTCTCTTGTCCACAGCATTTTAATACCGAAAAAAAATTATCCAGGGGGTAATAGGTCCAACGCAAAGGTTAGGTGATTTTGGTCAAATATTTTGACTATTATCTCGGGCATAGTTTTAAGGAAAAGTTTTGCTCCATAAGGCATAACTAAACTATGTCTTGAGTGAAAAGTTATGCCCTCCGCATAACTTTAGTTTTTCCTTAAGTTAGTTGGGAGCCGAACTCATGCGAAATTATTTCTTTATTTTATGCTTGAGCGGGGTTCGAACCCAAAACGGGTATCCAAGCTAAGGGCAAAACTTAAAGACCACAAATACGAAGGGCAAAATTTAAAGAGTATTATGAGGGGCAAAATTTAAAGACAACTGCGAATTGCCCTTTGAAAGTAGACAAAATTTAGAGCCCGTTTGGATTGACTTATAAGTTATTTTTAATATGCCACCTTAAAGTCATTTTACAATATAAAATAAGCCCAAAAAATAATTGGGCCAATTTGACTTAGTTTATCTATATCACTTATAAGCTCGAAAACAACTTATGTTTTTAAAAAAAATAAGTTAGCCTACCCCAACTTATTTTTTTTTACTTTATGTTCGTTTCCCTTATAAATCGCTTATTTTAAGTCCATCCAAATGGTGCTCTTAATGTCTAGCTTTCGATTTAAGATTATAATTCCTTTTTTTTGAGGTCTTTATTTTGATGCACTCCCTCCATTCACTTTTACATATCCACTTTAGACTTTTTACACTATTTAAAAAATAATAAATAAAATGTATAATTTACTAATATATCTATATTAATTAGTGCATATTTTTGTTAAATTTCAAAAATGATTTTTTTAATACTATGGATAAAATAGAAAAAAATAAATTGTCTTATCTTGATATGCTAAAAGTGATAAGTAAAAGTGAAAATCTATTTTTGAAATATTGGACAAGTAAGAGTGAACGGAGGGAGTATTAGTATTTGAACATTACTTGTCCACATTATTAAAAATATATGTTCTAAATTACTCTCTCTGTTCACTTTTACTTGTTCAGTATTCCAAAAAATAGATTTTCACTTTTACTTGTCACTTTTAACATATCAAGATAAGGCAAGTTTATTTTTCCTGTTTGACCTATAGTATTAATTACTCACTTCAAAGCATTCTTCAAATCCAATAAAAATATGTACCAATTAATATGGATACATTGGTAAATTATGCACTTCATTTATTATTTCTTAAACAATGTGAAAAGTCAAAAGTGGATAAGTAAAAGTGAACGGAGGGAGTACTTGTCAATTTATAAAACCAAAATAGAATTAATTAAAAAAATTCCATTTTACTCTTAATATTAAGTGTTCTTGAAAATAATAAATATTGATTAGAGTGTAATTTATTGAAAAGAGATAAGTGTAAAGTAGTGAAAATACATCTTTTATTTATGACAGGGACGTGTAAAGATGAATTTGTTAAAACAATGTAGATAATGTTATATATATTTGTTCAATGTAAAATTACTATTGAGGTGGATCTTTGACCATGTTTTCCGTACATTTTTTCGAAATTATTTGAATTATAAATTGTCACGATTTATAGTACTTTGTACAAACTTGAAAGGTATAAAGTTTGATCCTCGTACTCCGAAAAAGTTTACATAAATTAAAACGGAGGGAGTATATGTGAAATGAGTAATTGAAAGTTCTAAAGAAAGTACAAGATGAATGACTTGATTTTGTTCAATGTAAAATTATTATGGATAATCCGAAGTTTGGACAACTAAATTTATTTAGGCAGGTATGATATGTAATGAGAGAAATCTTGACGTAATTCGTTGTCAACGGGTGATATGATTGTATATAATATAATACTTTCTTATAGATATAGATGATGTTCTTGATTACGTAGAGCTATCTGATGTTTTGGTTCATGTTATGGACCATAATTTTTAGAATTTTGACCGCATCTCAAATCTTTTGTCGGTTCATCATGGCATAGCTAATGAAATTTAGATGATTAATATAACAAACTTAGCCAAGAAACAGATTTTGTATAGGGCAAAGGAAGGAAGAGTGTACCCTTACCAAAGTACATGTTAAGTTATTTCTTTCATTGATTTTCTAAAGAGCTTTTTTAGACTTTACTGAACGATCTTACATCTGATCCACTTACGATGACAAAAAATTATATGCTATAAAATTGAAAAGGACAGAATTATTGTTATTTAAAATCACGAAGTAAGAGAACCAACATGGAAACATCCTTTGACCACAAATATGATGAAAATAATATTATAACAACTGATTAAAATTAACGTAGGAATAAATCAATTGGAAAGTCCACTAGGTGTAGACGTGTAGTAATTATCAGAAAACGAGCTTCTTTAACATGGAAAAAAGAAAAATTTACTTGGGTTTTTAGTTAGAGCTGAACAGCACACCGAACCAAAAAAGCATACTTTTATGAGGAAAAGGGAGGTTCTTGATAACAGAACAGAAAATGGACTAAGTAATTTGACATTTTAGTGTCTACTTATATAGTGTAGTAAAATATGAGTAAATGCTATGTATAAATTTTACTCCTGTAAGGCTGTAACAGTAGAAGCGTATGTTGTTTGGTTTGATGTGGTTACAATTTTAGAGTAAGATATCCCCTTACTCCAATTTAACAGAGATTGGGCTTCTAACAACATACTTCTTAGAGATCCATGATATAGCTCCTTGAACAAAACGGCCGGTGATGCTACCTATTTGGGTAAAGGAAACTGAATAAGTTGCCTGTTGGTTCACCTTGGTGAAAACAAGCGTGGTTGGCTCGACAACTATATGGACTCCTTCAATTTGAGTGATGTTGACAACGTAAGTTGAGCTTGCATCGCCAACATTTGTAACTGTTCTTGTATAATTTTGTGTCTGTGGTCCAAGTATAATAGAGAAAGATGGATAGTTTAGTTCTGCCTCAGGTATGCTTGATTGTAGCGAGCACTTGACAGTTTGTTGCACAATGAACCCAATCTGTTTCTATGTATAGCCAAGACCGCATAGATATTGGATATAATTCTGCGGTTGGATGTCATAAATAAGACCTGGATCACTTGCTCTTGATGGATTTACATGACCGGCACCAAACGAGAAGATATCAGCAGGCATTTTCTTCTGATCAGGGATGGGTTGACCTTCGAGGTTGAATGATCAGCTGTAGTCATTATTGCGGATTTAATAGTAGCTGGTGACCAATCAGGGTGTGCACTTTTAAGCAAAGCCACAATGCCACTAAGGTGAGGACAGGATATTGAGGTACCTGAGACAATGTCAAATGCCAAATCGGTGCCAGTTTTGTTCTCCGCTGAAACGTGCGTTGCTGCAAGGATGTTCACTCCAGGACCGATAATATCTGGTTTGACTATTCCTGGACTTATCAAGCTGGGGCCCCGAGAAGAAAACGATGCTACAGATGGTGCACTCTTAAAACCTATGCTAGTACCTTTGAAACTGATTCTTGCTAAAGGCGTTGAGGTTGAGTTTATGTAGGTTTTAATCATTTCTCTGGCACTATAACCCACATTTGTCGTAGCAAGGACATCAATGTAAGCTAACGTGCCATCTCCATCAATCTCTAGATTGACAAGAACCATGGCGGCCCCACCAGCATCCTTTACTGTCTGCCCTTTCTCAAGTCTGGCTACATGACCACCACTTTTGTTACACACGACAACCTTGCCTTTGACATCAGTGCTATTCAATGATCCGGATGAACATAGTGCGGCCTCTTGATTTAACAAGCCAGGGTATACCAAGGGCAATAAGGTATTATGAGGGAAGTCCGTGGGGTGAAAAATTGATTCACCATCATATTCTTGTCCATTCCCTAGCACAACTGTTGCCACCATCTTCCTATCATGGGTGCTTGCGCCAACTGTGAGAATCCAAGGGGCTACATTTGATAATGTAGTACTAAGTGGACCATCGTTACCAGCAGAAGCGCTCATGAAAATACCCTTTTGGATTGCAGCAAAAGCACCAATGGCCATACCATCATCATAAAAGGGAGCAGTATATCCACCAACGGAGAGAGAAAGCACATCAACACCATCGTCAATTGCAGCATCGATTGCAGCCAATGTGTCAACATCCGAACAACCAGAGTCCCAACACACCTTGTACATGGCAATGTGAGCAAGAGGGGCCATGCCGGCTGCTGTGCCATTGGCATTGCCAAACACATTTGCATCATCAACAAAATTTCCAGCAGCTACGCTTGATGTAAGGGTGCCATGGCCACCTTCTTCAAATGGTGAATTAGTTGAACTTCCCACAAAATTCCTCGCACCGATGAGCTTTTTGTTACACGTTATGTTCCCTGTGAATTCACATTTGCTGCCGGTGGAGGTGTCATATTATAATCACTAAAAGATGGATGGCCTGGATTAATCCCAGTGTCTAGAAGCCCAATGATCACACCCTTACCATAATTTGACTCTTTCCATATTTTGGTAAAACCCCATATTTTGATACAACCCCAAGAATTTTGGAGTATGTGTTGTATGCGAAGCCAAAATCTTCTCAAGCCTTGCCATCAGAAAACCATCTTTTTTTTCCATTTCTTTTACCTCCTCAGCTGACAATCTTGCTGCAAAGCCAATGGCCACATGATGATATGAGTGAATAATTCGCGATGGCTCCTCTAAACCAGCAATGGCTACCGGTTAAAAAGGAATTATAATAGCTTTCCAGATTAGCTGAATTAGCCACTGCTTGCACATCCGGCTTATTTACGTGAACAAGGTAAGTTTGCAAATCAGTCTGAGGTTGAGCAATAGTCAAATGAAAACTCAGCAAGAAAGCAATCGAAAAGATAACAATGCAAGTCATGGTTGGTCTTTCTACCATTATATACAACACCTAGTAAGGAACAGGCTATTTATACTATGAGTTGAGGGAACAAGGATATGATAAACCCAGGCAGGGAAACCAAAACAGAGCTTTCTAATACAACCGGCGTACTAACAGAATTGTTGTATTTTAGGATAAAGGGAGAAACATCATAAGAAGGTAGGAAGTAAACTAGAATGTTGGACCTTTTCAGGAGACCATAATTGTATTATTTAATTCATCGGTTGATTATATTATTAGCTCAATCCTAATCATCTGGAAGCAGAAACTGAGGATTAAAAACGGAATAATTGAATCCTATTTGATGAAATACAATCCTTTAAATTTCTCTCGTCTTTCTTTTTCATTCACAAACATGAACTGCAACAAAACTATGAGGCTTATTTTCTAGTAGATGGAGGCTACAAAATGTCATATATAGTTTCAGCCACATTCTTAAATAAATCAAATATTTCTAATCTAGCTACTAATTATACCAAAAAAATAACAATAATAGTAACGTAAAGATTTTATATATAACAGATGAATAGTAACTAAAATCCAACGAACAAAATCCATATATCAAAGCTTAACATTATTGGAAGAAAAAAAAACTAATCATTCATGGGAACTCCTAGCTAGTTGTCTTTGTTTACCCCGAATTCGGATAATCAATTAAATTTGTGAGTAGGTATATTTTCTCGGGTTTTTTTGGGTTGTTTGGATACGTTTTGGTTTTTTTAAGTCCTCAATCTATTCGATGAAAAATATCTATATAGGTATGATACAAAATGTGAAGAATGACAATTAAAATATTCAACAAAGCTAATATAATTGGTTAAAATAAATATCTAATTAACATAGCCATAAAAGAAAATGACCATAATTAAAAATACTTGATTAGATAGATTTAGGATATGAACAAAATGAACAAAAACTGTATTGAGAGAGAGATTTGTATATATTTGCTAATACAAAGTGTTCTTTTTGTCCCTTGGAGTAAGGGATCATATTTATATGCAATATGCTAATAGATAAAAAATTACGAAAAAAAATTTCCAATTCATTATTGTCAAATAAAATAATGGTACAAATTGGATTTCTTGGGATTAGACCAATTAGTGTTGAGTTGGTTTTGGTTTGGACTTTATGGCAAGACGTTACTAACGCCATAGGATTATAAAACTTATTGACAGAAATTCTAAGTTCAAGCTTGAATAATATGATAATAGATAAAAAATTACCACTAAAAAAATTTGCCAATTTCATAAATGTGCTTTACAAATAAATATTTTTTTATTGTATAAAATGTTATGAGTGAATTATTTTTGGCCTTGACCGTCTGTCGGCGATAAAGGTGGTGGACCAAATGGTGTCCTTTAGTCCCTCCCTTGAAAGGTGGAAAATGACTTTCCTCAATTTTTTTTTTTCCAATATATCGCGCACGTTCCTCTCTTCCTTCCTGGCCCAATTTTTAGTAAATATTTTTTTCGGTTTACTCGGTTATATCCGGTTTACCGATCTTCTATTGTTGTCTTTACACTCAAAGAAGATTATAGTACCTGGCCTTAAGTGAAGCTGGTCCTCGGGCGGCCGGACAATGGCAAACGTCAATTTACATGTCAAATTTTTATCCACCAATTATTTGATTGTTGGTTTTGCACTCTTGTAAATAAAGGTGATAGTATCTATTTTGTATGTTAATTAAGATTTATAAGAGTATGAGTGAATTATTTTTTGGGATACTTGTATTCTTCATGTAATTTGAATTGTATAGATAGCGTGCATAACTCAGTTGATGGGATATCAAATGCGTTTGGTACGAGGGAAAATTAATCATTTTCTAGTGTTTGGTTGTCAAGAAACTTGTTCCACGGGAAGGTGGAAAATGACTTTCCTCAATTTTAGACTTTTTACTTCACAGCTATCTCCGCTCTTAACTTCATATCATTACTCCAACCAACACTATTATCAATTTTTAGTAAATATGTTTTTTTGTAGCTATTTTTAGTCCAAGGGACGGGAAGCCCAATTACTCAATCTTCTATTGCTGTATCAATTTCAGTCAAAGAATCACTTTTGAAGCAATTGAATCTAGAAACACATTGTAAATGACATGACGAGAAACAGGGGCGACATCTTTTTCATTTGCTACTTGTAAGAATATAATCAGCTATTTAATAGGCTCGACATAATGCTGAATTTGGAGTAATTTCACGTAAACTTCAGAAATATACTCGAAAGTCAACTTTACATTATGAATTGGTGTCCTTCTATTACACTCCCTCCCTCCTATATTACTTGTCCATTTTCCCTTTTACACGCCCTTAAGAACTCATAAATAAAAGTATATTTTTACTACATCACTCTTATCTATATTTTTACTACATCACCCTTATCTCTCTCCAATTAATTGCACTCTAATCAATATTGATTACTTTTAAAACAATTAATGTTAAGGCCAAAGTAGGAAAAACTTAATTAATTCCATTTTGATTTTGTAAATGGATAAGTATTTGGGGACGTATATTTATATTAAGCCAAAAAAGTATTGATAGAAAAATGCCAACCACAAATCTATGAGTCAACTTGGCTTTTGCATCATGGCCAACTAAAATATTCATTTTGAATTATTGCCTTCATGTTTCTTCTTTATTAGTTTTTCTCCCTTTCAGCTTAAACATATATTCTCCATACTAATTTATTTGCCTTATTTTGACTAAGCACAATTCTTCTGATTGAGAACCGTTTAAAATATGAATTGCTTAATATTTACTGAAAAATATTCGGTGTAATATTTCCTTTTTGTATTGTTGAGTAATAGAACATGAATATAATTGTATTGACAAGAGTGAAAAAAGACAACATAACAGTAGTTTTTATTGCAAATGAAAAGGAAGAAAACAGAAGAAGAAGAAGAAGATAAATTTATATTGAAAATGGATGCAAATGAAAAATCTTGATCAGTGCATCATTTGAGAGATCAGCTCCTTCATTTGATTTTTCAAACACAGAAGGATCGAACACATTGGGCTCCTAACAATGTGTTTTTAGAAATCCATCTGAGAGATGATTAAAAATGGTATTTGGTCTAGCAGCCAAAGGTGTAAATGTCACTTGATAGCTCAATTTTGTTTCACCTTTGAAAAAAACAAGTGTAGTTGGTTCAACTTTCACATCAACGCCTTTGGCGGTGAATCAATTTCAACACCGTATGCTTTGAGTTGGCTTGTCCACGTTCGTGATTCTTGAATATACTTGAGAGTTGAGTTGAATCGACTTGAATCGAAAACGATGGATAATTTAGTTGACCATCTAAGATGCTTGTTATCTCAACAATTATAAGTTCTAAAAAAAAAACTTGTCCGTCCGTATAATTCAAACCGCATAAATAAGGTGCCAGACTATGGTTCTATGTCATATATCAAGCCAGGATCATTTGCCTTTGATCATTAACGTGGCCTGCACCCGTGCAAAGACATTTGTCAAGGTACATTTCATCCTCGATTTTGGATCCTAGGTTTAAGACAAGACCATTGTCATAATTATGACTTAAATGAAGAGACCAATCAGGGTGAGCACTTTTTTTAGCGCCGCAAACCATGAGTTTGAGGACAAGACATCGAGGTACTTGAGAAATGTTAAACCGGAGTTGGTGTTCGTGTTGTTCTCAAGGAAATATGCCAAGCTGCTAGAATGTTAACATTTGGACCAATAATATCCGGTTTTAGAATTTAGACTTGCAAAATTTGGACCCCCGGATGAAAATGCAGCAACCACTCGGAGCACGATCATCTCCGATTTGGTTCCCTCGAACACGATTGTTGGGTAGGGGTTGTTGTAGAGAATGACTCTTTGGATTTTCAACCTTCATAGGTAATGTGTGTGGATTCATGTGCCTTGCCAATGTTGTGTTCTGGACGTTGATTCATAAGAATCATGGCAAATACCACCAGCCGCCTTCACACTATTCCTTATATAATTCGTGTCGTATTACCTGCAGACTCACACAACACTATCTTTCCCGTTACATTCATTTTGTTCAACAAAGCAGAAATTTTAATGTCACGTTAGGTAAGAGCATTGCTTCTAGGATAGACAAGAGGCAACAGTGTTGAAGGAAAGTCATTAGGTTGAAAGGTTCGATTCTCCATCAAATTCTTGATTGTTTCCAAGCACAGCAGTGGCCTTTACTTTCCTATCTATCGAGCTTGCACCAATCGTGAGAATCCAGTGGCAGCTCGTTAGCTATTGAAAAATTGATGGTCCTCAATTTAGAAGACCGACAAAGATTCCCTTTTCCATAAGACTAAATGCACCCAGTGCAATGTTATCCCGATAGAAATTATCACTAGTCTACCAAGGAAAGTGAAAGCAGACACCATTTTAGCCATATCCATTGCAGCCAAAATGTCGCTCTCAGAACAAGCGAGAGTAGAGCACACTTTGTAAATCAATATTGAGCAAGAGGTGCAACGCCTGCTGCAGTGCCATTAGCATTGCCAAAGATGTTAGCATCTGGCACAAAACGTCCAACAGCCGTGCTAGCAAGAATTAATTCTATCATGTCCGTTTTCATCCCACGGGGTACCGTTTCCTGACGACTGGAAGTACCTCACTCCAATGAGCTTGTTGTTACACTTTGTGACATTAAATTCACACTTACCCTTCCATTTAGCAGGAGGAGGTGGCATCCCGTCATCGCTAAATGAAGGGTGGTCCCCGGAAATGCCCAAGTCAATGACTCCAATGATCACACCTTTCCCATAATTCGAGTCATTCCAACCCCATGTTCTGGTGCAACCCCATGAAATTGACACTATGTGTGGTGTATAAATCAATACTTTTTCAGGTGTGCTGAAATAAACCCCTTCCATTTTTTCTCCATTTCCTTTAGATCCTTTTCCGGGGCGATAATTTAGCCGCAAAACAGAATATACGAATAGATCAAACTTGGCCCTACGAGAACTATCCGAGGTTGTTGCAGGCAAGAAAGAAAGATACCAGCTATCTAAATCTCGATATCTAGTAGCCCCTTGGCCATCAGGGAACTCACAATGAACAATATAGACTTGTGAATTGCTCTGTTCTTCTTCAGGCCTTCGATGATGTTCAGTTGCATTAGTGGTGAATGAAGAGAACACACAAATAAGTCCAATTATAGTGAGAATTAACCTGAATTGAGCCATGACAACTTTAGAAAAATGAGTTTCAGTTATGTCTACAATGGAGGGTTGAAATTCTTCTTTTATTTATTAGTCAGAAGCTATTATAGATATGTGAAATAGTCATGGACATTCTTGGATTAAATAAATACTAAAACAAGACGAAATAGCTATCTACACGCTAACACGTTTTGATTTTATTTTACTTTTTTTTGGTAATGAAGTTGACATAGCAACGGCATATAGGCGAAGAAGTCAATCTACGATATACTTTTCTATATAAGTATTATTCAAGTCAACTTGGACACCTTAACTAATACATCCGACAACTTATTCAACTCGCAACTTGAGTTAAAAAAATAAATACCATGTTACTTAACAATAATGTCATTATCTTTTCCTCCAAATTTTCTAAAATTACACATACATGTAGGGGTGCACACGCCGAATTACCGTATTGAAACTGAAATTTTCGACACATTGGTTTTGATATTACGATATTTGTTACGGTAATTGATATGCATTTTTAAAAAATTGATACTCGGTATTTATAGAAAAAGTATTGAAATAGCGATACCGTACCGAAATACTTAATATATATTGAACTAAATAGCACAAACTAATAAAAGGTTAAAATGCTTAAGTACTAAAATCTTCCTAGCTTTACTACTAAATATAAACTAAATACGTACTTAATTACATATAGTCATATACAACACATATTACTTTGTTTAATTTCCAACCAACACCATGAGTTTCGAAAATTGTAGAAGTCATAATTAATATTCTATTATATATAAGTCAAATTCGAACAAACCGTAGTTAATGACTTACGATACCGCATAAATCGAAATCGAACTTAAATACATGGAACCATACCGAATTAATTCAGCATGGTAATGATAGAGCATTTTTAAAAATTGAAAATCAAAATTATCGAACCGAAATTTCAAAACTGTACTATATCGTACCGTGAACACCCATACATACATTCCCTTATTTTATCCCTCTTAACCAATGGTGAGATAATGAAAGAGAACTACAATAATGTTATAAGCTTGCACCTCATCCAAATTAATGGATCCCAATAGGCTTGATGTTGATTGCTTCTATAATCATATGCAAACTTCTAGTTCTTTAAAGTTTTGTGCTTTGTCAATATTGACAAAATCAAGCACTAAGCTGACCTTTTTAGAATGAGGAAAACCAGGACTTCTTTGTTGGGTCCATCCTTATTTTAGGAAGAAAACACTTCCAGGACTTGCGAAAAAAACAATTTGAAGAAAACATCTTCCTTGTATGCAAATTGTCAATGTTTGCTCGAGTCACCAATGACATCAATAGTTCATCTCACACCTATAAATGGTTTTTCATTTACAAACACACCAAATAGAAGAAAAACAACACATCCCATGTAGGGGTTGTTCCAAGAGAAATATCTTAGTGAAATTTAAGAAGAGCAGCATGAGAGAATTGTGTAAAAATTTTCGAGGACATGTGCCTCGGCCAATGAGTGTTGTAAACACTTGTAATATTTTTCTTTAATAAGATTCATAAGAACATGGCAGTGACCTCTCACAGCGCGAACCACTATAAACGCGCTATGGTGTTATTTATTCTTCGCTACATCACTCGTAAGTCAGGTATTACCTAAGGAGGTTGGTAGACTCACACAACACTCCAATCTTTCCGGGAATGTTACAAAAATGGATTGGGATTTTAAATCCTAACAATCGGTATCGAGCAACAAATGTTGTGATTTAGAACAAGAGCGAAGATGGTACTTCTAGGATAGAAAGAGGCAACATGTTGAAGGAGAATGCAATTGAAGATTAAAGGCTGATTCTCCATCGAATCCCTCTTGATTGTTTCCAAGCACAGGGGCAGTGGATCTCCCCGATTACTTTCCGGGAGTCTATCGTCACAAAAGAACGTTGCACCAACGTGGAGAATCCAGGGCGCTTCGTTAGCCGTTGATGAAACCTTGGATAATAAGGTATTTCCATGCAGAAACTATTTCATCTAAAGACGATGGAAAATTCCTCATTTCCGCACACGTAAATGAATTAATACCAGTAAATCAATGTTATTGATTTCGATGATGAAGAAATTATCAATTTTGTTGGCATCTACCAAAAGGGAGCCAAAGAGCGAAAGCACGTCAACACAATCTTAAAGTTCAACATGTGGATTGCAGCCAAAGTGTCATCTCAGAACAAGTGAGAGTAGAGCACACTTTAGCTGAAAAAGCAGCAATATGAGCAAAACTACAACCGCCTAAAAAGGCTGCAAGTCAAGGAACGGCAGGGGTCAATTGCCAAAAATGTTAGTGGAAATCTGGCACAAGAAAAACGTCCAGGCAGCCGTGCTAGCGGATGTAAAGAATGTCCGGAATTTCGTCCCTTTTTAAGACATATCAACAAGGCATTCCCAGGATGACAATGGAAGTACCTCGCTGGGTGTTTCCAATGAGTTTCATACCACCCCACATTGATATGACGACAAATTCACACTTACCGTTTATTTAGCAGGAGGAAGTGGCATCGTAATGGGAGTCATCGCTAAGATGTCAAAGGATCCTCGTGGAAGATTACCCGTGTCAATGACTCTAAAATGATCACACCTTTCCCATAATTCGAGTTATTCCAGATATGATCCCATTTCTGGTAAACCCAGCGTGGCGAAAGGTGACACGGTATGCGTGGTGTTAAAATCAAGTACTTTTTCGATATGTCGTGGTTGACAACAATAAACCCTTCCATTTTCTCCATTTCCTTTAGATCCTGCGGGATGAATTTAGCTGCAAAATGGCTTAGAACGTTGTCAATACGAATGGATCAAACGTGGTGCCTCGAAACAAAACAGTAAGCTTCTCAAAATGCAGGGTGGAGTCAAGGTCGAAAGATACCAGCTATCTAAATCTCGGGATCTAGTAGCTCCTCTCTTGGAGGATCACACTACTAGGGAACTCACAATGAACAATATAGACTTGTGAATTGCTCTGTTCTTCAACCTTCAGGCCTTCGATGATGTTCAGTTGCATTAGTGGTGAATGAAGAGAACACACAAATAAGTCCAATCATAGTGAGAATTAACCTGAATTGAGCCATGACAACTTTAGAAAAATGAGTTTCAGTTATGTCTACAATGGAGGGTTGAAGTTCTTCTTTTATTTGTTAGTCAGAAGCTATTATAGATATGTGAAATAGTCATGGACATTCTTGGATTAAATAAATACTAAAACAAGACGAAATAGCTATCTACACGCTAACACGTTTTGATTTTATTTTTACTTCTTTTTGATAATAAAATTGACATAGCAACAGCATATAGGCTTCAATGAAGTCAATGCATAAAGACGATATACTTTTCTATATAAGTATGATTCAAGTCATTTGGTGACTTTGGACACCTTAACTAATACATAGGAACAACTTATTCAACTCGCAACTTGAGTTGAACAAATAGACGCTAACCATGTTACCTAGAACAATAATGTCATTATCTTTTCCTCCACTACATTTTAAAATTATTTGCATACATGTAGGGGTGCGCACGCCGAATGAACGAATTGCCGGAAACTGAAATTTCGACACATTGGTTTTGATATTACGATATTTGTTACGGTAATTGAAACAAATTTTAAAAAATTGATACTCAAGTATTTAAATCTACAGCGTATTTGGTAAAGGGCAGTCAAGCCAGAAAAGCGGATTTCAACAGTAGTAGGCATCAAACGCTACAAGACATGCTTAGAAAGTTATCAAAAGTTCAATACGCATTTACGCCAAGCCACAAGATTCTCGGCCGGTACTTTGTCGTGCATCGTATCGCCGATAACCGGCATTTAGAAAGGTTAGACGTGATGCAGATAATGCAGATATCAGAGAGTGCAAAATGAGTCGTCACCATTTATTATGTTAATCCTAAACAAACACCTGAGGTTGAAGTTGATATTCAGAGACCAAAGGTAGCTCAGTTCTACCAGATCTAAAATCGGAAATCGATCGTAAGGTTATGTTAATGCTTCATTAACGGTAGATAATACAAATCAGTTGTCACTACTGTCAGCATCGGGTATGAAACTAGGAAAGAGTCATTGCAGATTTATTAAAAGTGTAAGACAAATTAAATTATCTTCAAGTAGGAGATTTGTCGGGTCCATCCCTTAATTAATTAAGAAACACTTCCTCGGCTTTCGGTAATGATAAAGCACTTCCTTTTTTAAAAATTGAAAATCAAAATTATCGCTTCGAAATACCAATGACATCAATAGGTTATCCACCTTATGCTATATGTTCACGCAGCAAACACACCAAATAGAAGAAAACAACATTCCCTTATTTTATCCCTCTTAACCAATGGTGAGATAATGAAAGTAAGAACTACAATAATGTTATAAGCTTGCACCTCATCCAAATTAATAAGTCCCAATAGGCTTGATGTTGATTGCTTCTATAATCATATGCAAATTCGCTTCTAGTTCTTTAAAGTTTTGTGCTTTGTCAATATTGACAAAATCAAGCACTTCCAATTTGACCTTTTATTTGAATCGGATTTGGATTTTAAAACATGTGTGGTCTAACTCCAAATTTTGGCAAATCCTTGGTAAACAAGGAACAACACAACATCTTTAATTTCTTCTCGGCTTGAACTTCTGTTTCAGAGGCTGCAAGTTTAAGGGGTAAATTTCACATACAATTATGACTTTTTTTAACCAAAGTCATTTAACTATGTTTTCTAACATAAAAGTCAAAATATATTGCCCTCACTAACCCAAAAGTCACATATGCCGGAAAATCCAACTTTCGGTGTGTGATAATTTTTATTATTTTATTTATTTTTAACTTTTTTACTATTTTATATATTTTTATTTAATAAATACAAATTCAATTAAAAATTAAAATTGAATTAATCCAAAACTCATATCGGACAGCTAACAATCTTTTATCCTTTAAAAAAAATTAGAGCATAATAAATACAAATTCAATTAAAAAGAACCGATCCAACCCGGCCCCACCAAAACCCTTATGCAGAAATTACAATACTAAAAGGGTGAATGAATTGTATCACAAAATTATTATTTTCGGTGCAAGTAATAGTAACTATTAGTCCTTAAAATTCAGTTTATTACTCCAACCTTTTATATTCCTTATTGTAAACTAAATAAGATATGCATGAACTTATTTTTTATTCTTGTTCCCCAGTAGATACTTACATTAAAGTAGATAAAAATTTAAGGAAGAGATTTGAACTGGAATGGTTGGATCAGGTATTTTTGGAGTCTCTAATTGAAAAGAATAATAACATATCTTTATTCTTTTCAGATGATCGAGGTAAGAATACAATTTAATATTTTACTAGCAAATATAGATATAACATATGATCTGCTTCTTATATAGCAAAACTCTAAACAAGAATCAGAGTATTTTAGTTTCTACATATGAACTGTGGGTGGGCTGGATCTCTTCTTTTTAATTGAATTTGTATTTATTAGAGACTAATTGTATGTTTTTTAAAAAAAAAAAAAAAAAGAGTAAAAGATTATTACGATCGGATATGAGTTTTAGATTGAGCCGGGTCGGATTTTTAATTGAATTTGTATGTATTAAATTAAAACAAGTAAAAAAGTTAAAAATAAATAAAATTGTAACAAATTATCACATATCGAAAGTTGGATTTTCCGGCATATGTGACTTTGCGTTAGTAAGGACAAAGTTTTGAGACTTTTGCATTAGAATAACTTTTGAGACTTTTGCGTTAGAAAAACTTAGTTAAGTGACCTTGGTGGAAAAAAAAGTTATAGTTATGCGACCATATGTGAAATTTACCCCAAGTTTAAGTACTTGAACTAATTTCATGTTTGTTTTCTTCTCAAGAAATGAAAAAAAACCAAACATGCATTAGGGTGGCGAAGATTTAACGATGCATTTATTCATGAACTAGGTAAATTATGATAAACTACAACATTTTATGTAAGTCAAGTTGGTAGAACTCCACTTTTCTTCAAAGAGAAAACCAACCATTGATTTAGTAAGCAACTACGGTGAAGCAAAAAAGAATCATTTACTCCACTTGTTTTCAAGAAAAAACTTGAGTGATTGACAGTGCTTCTCCTCCCTAATTTTCCAACAGAAAACAGATGTATACGTGAACATCAATAAAATTTCAATAAAATATTAGATTCTAAATCGTAATTTTAAAAGTGTATTTAAGTTCATGCTAAGAAAATGAATATGATTGTATTGACATAATATTTGTTTTTATTGCAAATGAAAAGAAGAAAGACAAAAAAGAAGAAGATACATTTACAATGTAAACAAATGACTAAACACATGCCAATAATATACAAAAGTTAACATGTTGAAGATGGTTTCCACTGCAAATGAAAAATCTAATCAAGCAGGGGTAGCAGGATCACCATTCATTTGTTTCTTCAGAAAAAGGAAAAATCAACACCAACGGAATTCGACAATATGGTTTTCGTGAACTAACCAAGAGATCCTCATTATAATATATTACGGTACTCGGGGTCTAGTAGTCAAGGGTAACATAAATTGACAATCCGGCTTTTGTTTCACCAAAAAACAAGCATAGCATCAACTACATCAAGGCCCTACGGTGAATCAATTTCAACTCGTATGTCGAGCGCTGGTTTGTCCTACATTCGCTACAAGCTCTTCGAATATACTGAAGCTGTCGAAGGATTCTGATTTGAATCGAAACGATGGATAATTTTAGTCAATTGTCTAAGACGTTATGTACATCTTCAACAATTAAGTTTGTGCTGCAAAAAGAAAGCCCAACTTGGTTCCATTGCTCGCGGTAATTCAAACTACATGTCATAAAAATAATCAGATGGTTCTATGTCACATATAAGACCTAGATCATTTGCTTTTCATTGATTAATACATGTTTGCGAATTGCAGCAAAAGATGATTTACCCAGTAAAGGTCTCGATCCTCAATTAATTTGGATCCAAGGTTTAAGACATCGGCCGCTTGTCATAATCGCTTGACTTGACCACGGTGGAGACCGATCAATCGCGCTAACACTTTTTAGTAGTGGCCGCTGATGCCGCTTAGATGAGGACAAGACATTGATGTGCTCAGATCATGTTAAATGTCGAGTTTGTGTTGGTGTTGTTCTCAAGAAATGTGCTTAGCTCTAGAATGTTAAAACGTGACGATAATGTCGGTTTGAGAATTCGAGGACTTGCGTGTATTTGGGCCTATCGATGAAAATCTAGCAACCACCAACGGTACTCCATCTCCTCCGACATAGTTCCTTCTTTAACCATGATTGTTGCGGTTAGGGGTTGTTGTTATGTAATCTTTGATTTCGGACCATCTCATGAGGTAACGTGTCACGGGTAGGACATGTACCTCGGCTAATGTTATGTTAGCCTGTGGGTGGATTCATAAGAATCATGGCAAGACACGCAGAACTCTTCATCAAGCCTTTATCAACTTGCTGTGTCGTTAAGCGACTACACAACACTATCTTTCCCGCTGACATTTGTGTTGTTCAACGGTATGGTATAATAAATAGCGTAGAAAAATCACTAGCATTGCTTCGAGGATAAACAAGAGGCAACAAAAGTGTTGGTGGAAGTCACTAGGTTGAAATGCGCCGGATTCTCACGTTTAATTCTTGATTGTTCCAAGCAACTGCAGAAATGTCTTGATTTTTCCTTGTCGATAGTGTTTGCACCAACGGTTAAAATCCGTATGCCCGTTAGTCAGCGAAAATCGGATTGCCCGACCAGCAGACAACAGCAACACTCCTTTTCCATAGTAACTAAATGCACCAAGTGCAATGTCGTCTTGGTAGAAATGTTTTCGCCCAATTGGGCGGAAAGCGTGAAGCATCAGTTTATCATCTTCATAGCTATATCCATGAAATTTTCCGGGTGTTGCCGCTTCTAACAAGAAGCAGAGTTAATAATTTGTAAACTAAATACGAGCAAGAGGTGCACCGCGAATGCTATTGATACAAATGTTAGCACTGCACGAACGCCCAGCTGTAGAATGCTAAGAAAGATGTAACATGTTCCGCCATTCCACCTGCAAATCGCTTCCCTGATCGACCGGAAGTACCTCGCTCAATGAGCTTGTTGTTACACTTTGTGATATTAATTCACACTTCCCTTCCATTTAGCGGGGAGAGGCGGCATCCCGTCTTACGGCTAAATGAAGGTGGTCCGGGAAAATGCCGTGTCAATGACTCCTAATGATCACGCCTTTCCCCATAATTCGAGCCATTCGAGAACCCCCCGGCAGCGCCTTCATCAAGCCCGACACTATGTGTGGTGTATAAATCAGTACCTTTTCTGTGGGTGTCTTTCAAATAAACCCTTCCATTCTCTCTTCGTTTCCTTCGGATCCTACGCGATAATTTAGGCGCAAGCACTGACTGGAAACGTTGCGATACGAATAGATCAAACGGCGCCTCACGAACTATCCCGAGGTTGTTGCAGTAAGAAAGAACGATACCCAGCTATCTAAATCTTGATATCTGGTAGCCCTGTCCCCATCAGGGAACTCCCAATGAACAATATAGATTTGTGAAATGCTCTTTTCTTCTTCTTTAGGCCTTTGCTAAACAGGATGTTCAGTTGCATTAGTCGTAAATGGGAAGATCACACAAATAATGCCAATTATAGTGAGAATTGACCTGAATCGAGCCATGTCAACTTTACTACTATCGAAAGAGCTGTTATTTGTGCTAATGAGTTTGGATTATATCTAAAAGGGAGGGATGAAGTCAGAAAAATAATGTATTTGCCTAAGGATTTTGGTGAGTGTTTTGGAACTTTGATTGAGGGTATATATAGTTATTGGAAGTATATTTTTTTATTTGCTAGTCAGAAGCTATTATAGATATGTGAAATAGTAATACCTGGAGATTCTTGGATTAAATAGAACAATGAAAAGTGAATTGGTCATCTACAGGCTAAAACGATTTTATTCTATTTTAACTTCTCTTTGATAATGTACTTAGCACAGCAACAGCATATAGTTGAAATAGTACTTGGCATTGCTTTTTGAGTGGATATGGTACAATCCAAATATGGGGTCTAAAAAGTTCAGGTCAGTCTCACGGAAAGGAGAGGAGGAGCGGAGTTACGTGTGTTTGTTTTTATTTTATTTCTGCTGGATAGAAAACATTTTTGAATATCTTCCTTTTTTTTATTGGAGTGTGAGAGTATTGATATTTTTGAAGTATTAAAGATTGATGGTAACGTATAATTGATTGCTTTTCCTTTCACTTTCACGTCTTTTCTGGCATTACATAACTAGTATAGATGCGCAAGTGTGACAGACGCGCATCATATATTAATTATATGTAAAACGTGTATTAATAAAAAAAATCACAAATATAGCGTAAACTTATATTTGAATCAAATTACACCCTCTTGGGAATATGATAAGCATAATTGTCCTCAAAAAGATACTGAATATGTTAAGTTATACTATATTTGATATATTCAAGAAATAATACTATAGTAATTAATTATGCAATATTTATATCACCATTAGAAAGTTCGTTTGCGCTTCACACGGTCATTATAATCAGCTTAAGCTTATGAAATGATCATTACTTTTGTTTATTTTTAATATAAAACCTCCTTGAGGTGGAGGAAAATGTAGCAAAAGCGCCTACCAATAGTATATATTACATCATTAAGAGGAATGAAGGATCCAATCCAGTAAAAAAGTTAATAAAGCACAAAATTAAAATTGAGGGATTCCCTCTCTTACAATTAAGCTCTCGAGTTAACAAATGTGGAACCTGACTCATAGATAGTTCCAATATTTGTTCAATTCTAAATTAGACAATGCCTTTTTTCTGTTTAATTATAAAATAACGATAAAAAAAAAAAAGTTCCAACCTAAATTAACAGGATATTAAGGACAATAACACCTCAATGACCTCACTCTTCATGAATATTTACATATAATATATTACTAACAAATGAGGATATTCTGTGGACTTCTGGAGAGGACCTCACAATTTGCTTAATCCATAAGATTAGAAGCAATTTTCTTCTGCGAAAACATACCAATATATTTGATCAATTAATTGCCACTAAACAATGTTGACACCCACTAATGTTGACATAATAATCTGAGCTATTCAATCGTGGCTTCTCCATGGTTTCAAAACATCAAAAATACAGTATCAATGCCCAAAAATCAATCTGCAAGTTCACAATGCAAATTTCATCATCATAAAGCAGGATTCAAGCACATACCGCGATGAAAGAGAAGAAGAACACATAGACAAAAGTGTCGGTGTTGAATTCTCCCTATATCTTTATAAAAAAAAATCACCACTTGAAAATGGCCTAACAAATAATATATAAAGAACTTAGGAAGATGAAACGGAAGAAAATTAAACAAGGCAAAGGGAGGGGTTTTAGGAAATTAAATGAATAATAACAGTGAGCATGAGAAAGCTAAGGTGGAATGTACCAAAGAAAAAGGAAGAGAAACAAGGTAAACCTAGGGATTTTAGGAAAGGAATAAATAGTAATTATGAGGAAAGAGATATGTGATGGTGTATTTAATTTTCTGCAGATTTCTACATGCATTTATATCTAAGTAGTACTCCTCAGAATAAACTTTTAGGAGTACTTTTCTTCAACGGATGAAAGAGTTCATCAGTAATTTAAATGTGCATATCGTGATTTTCTTTGGCAGATGAGAAAATTCATAAAGATAAGTAATGGCTCTTCATTTGTAACTGCTAACTCATTATAATTTGAACTTCATGTAAAAGAAATGAATGCTATTAGATACATCATTTTCAGAAACCAAAAAAGCCTTACTGAAAACTAATTAATTAATTAATTTGTACTGCCATTTATTAATTTGGTTTGATTCAATGTAGGGTCCTAAATTTCTTTACTGCCGTTGAACTTGTAGTTCAACCTTCATATAATTTAAATATTACTATTTAACATGGAAAATTTCATAAATATACAATTTGATCACTTACATTACAAAAAAAAAATAATCCAAAACTTACATTACAAAGCTTTAACCCATATATAATAATATACAATTTTATAAGCCATATACACTCATATACCCATATACAATATTATAACCCATATACATCCATATACAATATTATACACTCACTACCCCTGCCCTTTCTCCATCACCAACCTCAACCACCTCCGGCGAACCCCATATACACCCATATCATAACGTCACAGTTCACGAGGCCAGTAGAAGCAAATACATTCTCAACACCTTCCTTGAATTCACCAGCGGCATAATATCGGCCTGAATCGAAGAAATTGAGACTAGAAGATGACTCCGGTGCCGATCGGTGATATAAACTAGTCGCCGGAGTCTCAGATGAACTAGCTTGAAGAAAATTGAGAAAGAAAGAAAGACATGTGTTCTGATTCGAGAGAGTTCGGGTTTGTTATGTACGGATCCGCCATTGTATGGATCCACCACCATATCACAAAGTGATCATCTGTTACAGAATTGTATATGTTTGTTGTGTTTGGTGTTGGGTTTCAGCTAGTGTAAAGTTTGACTATGGATTTAGAAGTACACATTTCCGATGGTGTCGACCGCCAGCTCAGGCATCAGCGTTGTTGAGATGCCGGCGAAGCGAAGAAGAGAGAGAGTGGGGAGGAGGATGAAGTGAGTGGAGAGAGAGAGTGGAGGAGGAGGGAGTGGGTCTGTAAGATTTTAAAAAACGGGTCAATTTTGATAGCATTAATATCCTAATTAACATAGAGTGTAATTTTCTCATTTAACATTTAAATAGATTTTTTGTTACATTTTGATTTATTGCAAGGGTAAAATTCTAATCCAACTTTAAAGATAAGAGCTTTCCACTTTTAGTATAATATGATAACATGTCAACTTGTGCTCACCTTAACTAATACACCAGGTAACTTATTCAACTCGCAATTTGAGCTGGAATAAGTACTATGTTACTTAACAATAATGTCATTTGCTTTTCGTCCAAATTTTCTAAAATTACACATACATGTAGGGGTGCACACGCCGAATTACCGTAGTGAAATTGAAATTTTCGACACATTAGTTTTGGTATTACGACATTTGTTACTGTAATTGATTATGCATTTTTAAAAAATTGGTATTCCGTATTTGTAGAAAAAGTATTGAAATACCGCTACCGTATCAAAATACTTAATTACATGTACAATCCATATACAAATAATAAACTAAATAGTACAAAATAATAAAAGGTTAAAATCCTTAAATATTAAAATCTTCCTATCTTTACTACTACTAAATATAAACTAAATACGTACTTAATTATATATAGTCATATACAACACATATTACTTAAATAATGTGTTGTTATAATTTCCAACCAACACCATGAGTTTCCTAAATTGTAGAAGTCATAATTAATACTCTACTATATGTAAGTCAAGTTCGAACAAATCGTAGTTAATGACTTACGGTACCGCATAAATTGAAACGCAACTTAAATATACAAAACCATAGCCGAACTAATACATCATGGTAATGATAGAGCATTTTTAAAAATTTAATATCAAAATTACCGAACCGAATTTCAAAACTGTACGGTATACCGTACCATGAACACCCCTACATACATTCCCTTATTTTATCCCTCTTAACCAATGGTGAGATAATGAAGGAGAACTAGAATAATGTTATAATCTTGCACCTCATCCAAATTAAAAAAGAGATTTTTACACTGTATGCCAATTTAGGTAAAATATTTACCCGATTTGGCCAAACTTTTTTCTTACACGCTGTAGCCAGATCAGTTAGCTGCCGGTGTTGTGTGGTGGAGTGTTGGTTGTGTTGCCGAAGCTCCGGTATTGAGAAGACGAAGAGGGGCTGGTCTTTGGTTGCTGGTTCGATATTCGCCGGAGCTCCGGTGTTGGCTAGTAGGACAAGAAAGCTTTGGTGGCTGTTTTTCAATAGATCGGAACTCCGGAGTCGATGGAGAAGAAGGAAGCGACGCCGTCGCCGGTGACTAGAAGTTGGACCGGCAACAACAATGGAGAAGCAACGCCGTCGCCGGTTTGGATGCCGGTGACTCTGCACTTTCTGCTTCTTGTCGTTGCCGTCGCCATCGCCAGATCTAGGGTTCCGGTAAAGTATTTTTATACACTTTTATACGTTGTAGAAGTGTGTATAAACACCTTACACATTATGTATAAACCTCTCTTATGTATAAACATCTCTTGTATAAGTTTGTATAATATTGTATACTAGTCTTATACATTATTATACACTTAGTTTTATACTCAACCCCTTTAATGGGTGGGCTATGAAATGTTGGGCTGTAGGTTTGTAATTTAAAATATGGGCTATAAATATATAATTTTGACCCATAAATTTTTCATTAATGAAATTTTCCCATTAAAAAATGGATCAAGATTTATAGGATCCCAATAGGCCTGATGTTGATTGCTTCTATAATCATATGCTAACTTCTAGTTTTTAAAATTTTTGTGCTTTGTCAATATTGATAAAATCAAGCATTAAATTGTTTTAAATGAGGAAAAACAAGGAACAACACAACATCTTTCTTGTCGGCTTAAACTTCTGTTTCAGAGGCTGCAAGTTTAAGGGGTAAATTTCACATACAACTATGACTTTTTTTAATCAAAGTCACTTAATTAACTATATTTTCTAACACAAAAGTCACAAAACTCGGTCGCCCTTACTAACCCAAAAGTCACATATGCTTAAAAATCCAACTTCCGGTGGGTGATAGCTTTTTACTATTTTATTTATTTTTAACTTTTTTACTATTTTATTTATTTTTTATTTAATAAATACAAATTCAATTAAAATTCCGACTCGACTCAATCCAAAACTCATATCCGACCTGTAATAATCTTTTGCCCCTTTTTTTTAAATTAATTTAATAAATACAAATTCAATTGAAAAGAACCGATCGAACCCGGCCCCATGAAACCCATATGCAGAAATTACAATACTAAAAGGGTGAATGAATTGTATCACAAAATTAATATTTTCGGTGCAAGTAACAATAACTATTAGTACTTAAAATTCAGTTTCTTACTCCAACCTTTTATATGCCTTATTGTAAACTAAATAAGATATGCATGAACTGATTTTATAAACTTGTTCCCCAATAGATACTTACATTAAAAGTAGATAATAATTTAAAGCAGAGAATTGAACTGGAATGGGTGGATTAGGTCTCTAATTGAAAAGAATAATAACATATTTTTATTCTTTTCAGATGAGGGAAAAATACAATTTTATATTTTACTGGCAAATATGGATATAACATATGATATGCTTCTTATATAGCAAAACTCTAAACAAGAATCAGAATATTTTAGTTTCTGGATATGAATTTTGGTCAGGTTGGATCGGTTCTTTTTTAATTGTATTTGTATTTATTAGACTATTTTTTTTTAAAAGAGTAAATGATTATTACGATCGGATATGAGTTTTACATTGAGTCGTGTTGTTTTTTTTAATTGAATTTGTATCTATTAAATTAAAAAAGTAAAATAGTAAAAAAGTTAAAACTAAATAAAATAGTAACAAATTATCACATCGAAAGTTGGATTTTCCAGCACATGTGACTTTTGTGTTAGTAAGGACAAAATTTTGTAACTTTTGTGTTAGAAAATATAGTTAAGTGACTTTGGTAAAAAAAGTCATAGTTGTATGACCATATGTGAAATATACCCTAAGTTTAAGTACTTGAACTAATTTCATGTTTGTTTTCTTCTCAAGAAATGAAAAAACTGAACATGCCAGCAGTGGTGGAGGTAGCCGTAGTATTATGGATTCAACCGAGCCCATTATTTTTTACACAAGTCATGCTGAAATAGTAAATTAGATTCATTCCAAGTACATAAATTTATGTAGTTCATGTATTAGGAAATTAATGCTAAGATGCATGTATGCATTTATTCATGAACTAGGGAATATAAAAAATTATAATTAAATTATGATACACTACAACATTTTACGTAAGTCAAGTTGGTAGAACTCCACTAATCTTCAAAGAGAAAATCATTGATTGAGTAAGCAACTTGAGTGAAGTAAAGAGGAATCATTTACTCAACTTGTTTTCAAGAAAAAACTTGAGCGATTGACAGTTTCTCCTCCCTAATTTTCCAACAGAAAACAAATGCATACGTGAACATCAATAAAATTTCAAAAAAATATTAGATTCTAAACGGTAATTTCAAAAGTGTAGTGAGTTCATGCTAAGAACATGAATATGATTGTATTGACAAGAGTGAAAAAAGATAGCATAATATTTGTTTTTATTGCAAATGAAAAGAAGAAAAACAAAAAAGAAGAAGATACATTTACAATGTAGACACATGACTAAACACGCGGAATAATATACGAAAGTTAACACCTTGAAGATGGTTTTATTGCAAATGAAAATTCTTAATCAGTGTGTATGAGATCAGCTCCTTCATTTGTTTCTTCAGAAAAAGAAAAATCGAACATCCTTCATTTGTTTCTTCAGAAAAAGGAAAATCGAACACCAATGGGGCTCCTAACAATATAGTTTTCAGACATCCAACTAAGAGATCCCTGATTATAATATATGGTACTTGGTCTAGTAGCCGAAGGTGTAAATGTAACTTGATAACTCAGTTTTTGTTTCACCTCGGTAAAAACAAGTGTAATTGGATCAACTTTCACATCAAGGCCCGGTGGTGAATCAATTTCAACTCTGTATGTTGAGTTGGCTTGTCCTACATTCGTCACAGTTCTTGAATATACTTGAGCTGTTGAGTTGATTCTGACTTGAATCGAAAACGATGGATAATTTAGTTGACCATCTAAGATTCTTGTTATCTCCGAACAATTAACTTTGCGCTGCAAAAAGAGCCCAACTTGTCTGTTCGTGTAATTCAAACCACATAAATAAGGTAAGTAATCGGATGGTTCTATGTCATATATAAGACCGGGATCATTTGCTTTTCTTTGGATTAACATGGCCTGCACCCGTGGCAAAGACATCAGCTGGAAGGTACGTCTCATCCTCAATTAATTTGGATCCAAGGTTTAAGACATCGGCTGTTGTCATAATTGCTGACTTAATTGCAGCTGGAGACCAATCAGGGTGAACACTTTTTAGTAGCGCTGCGACGCCACTTAGATGAGGACAAGACATTGATGTGCCTGAGATCATGTTAAATGTCGAGTTTGTGTTGGTGTTGTTCTCCAAGGAAATATGCCAAGCTGCTAGAATGTTAACACCAGGGCCAATAATGTCCGGTTTGAGAATTCCAGGACTTGCATAATTTGGGCCCCTCGATGAAAATCCAGCAACCACTGGAGCACGATCATCTCCGATTATAGTTCCCTTGAACACGATTGTTGCAGTTGGGGTTGTTGTTGAGTTTATGTAATCTTTGATTTTCAGACCATCTGCATAGGTAACGTGTGTCACGGGTAGGACATGTGCCTCGGCTAATGTTGTGTTAGCCCAGGATTGTGGATTCATAAGAATCATGGCAGCACCGCCAGCTTCCTTCACTGCTTTTCCTTTATCGACTTGTGCCGTTAAGCCACGTTCACACAACACTATCTTTCCCGTGACATTTGTGTTGTTCAATGAAGCAGGGGTACAATATATAGCAGAAAAATCACTAGCATTGCTTCCAGGATAAACAAGAGGCAACAGTGTTGGTGGGAAGTCACTAGGTTGAAATGCTGATTCTCCGTCGAATTCTTGGTTGTTTCCAAGCACAGCAGCGGCCTTGATTTTCCTGTCGATAGTGCTTGCACCAACGGTTAAAATCCAGGGCGCTTCGTTAGCCGTTGAAAAACTGGATGGTCCTGAATTTCCAGCAGCACAGCTGACAAAGATTCCCTTTTCCATAGCACTAAATGCACCAAGTGCAATGTTGTCTTGGTAGAAATTATTTCTTTGTCCACCAAGGGAAAGCGAAAGCACGTCGACACCATCCTCAATAGCCATATCCATTGCAGCCAAAATGTCGCTCTCGGAACAAGTGAGAGCAGAGCACACTTTGTAAACGGCAACATGAGCAAGAGGTGCAACGCCCGCGGCAGTGCCGTTAGCATTGCCAAAAATGTTAGCACCTGGCACGAAACGTCCAGCAGCCGTGCTAGCAGTATGTGTACCATGTCCGTTTTCGTCCCACGGGGTACCGTTCCCTGACGACTGGAAGTACCTTGCTCCAATGAGCTTGTTGTTACACTTTGTGACATTAAATTCACACTTACCCTTCCATTTAGCAGGAGGAGGTGGCATCCCGTCATCGCTAAATGAAGGGTGGTCCGGGAAAATTCCCGTGTCAATGACTCCAATGATCACGCCTTTCCCATAATTCGAGTCATTCCAGAACCCCATGTTCTGGTGCAATCCCATGAAACTGACACTATGTGTGGTGTATAAATCGAGTACCTTTTCGGGGTGTGCTGAAATAAACCCTTCCATTTTCTCCATTTCCTTTAGATCCTCTGGCGATAATTTAGCTGCAAAACCTGTTAGAACATTGCGATACGAATAGATCAAACGTGGCACCTCACGAGAACTATCCGAGGTTGTTGCAGGCAAGAAAGAAAGATACCAGCTATCTAAATCTTGATATCTGGTAGCCCTATCCTCATCAGGGAACTCACAATGAACAATATAGATTTGTGAATTGCTCTTTTCTTCTTCTTTAGGCCTTTGATAAACAGGATGTTCAGTTGCATTAGAGGTAAATGGGAAGATCACACAAATAATGCCAATTATAGTGAGAATTGACCTGAATCGAGCCATGTCAACTTTACTATTAGTGAAAGAGCTGTTATTTGTACTAATGAGTTTGGATGATATCTACAAGGGAGGGATGAAGATAGAAAAATAATGTATTTGCCTAGGGATTTTGGTGAGTGTTTTGGTACTTTGATTTGAGGGTATATATAGTTATTAGAAGTATATTTTTTTATTTGCTAGTCAGAAGCTATAATAGATATGTGAAATAGTAATACCTAGAGATTCTTGGATTAAATAGAACAATGGAAAGTGAATTGGTCATCTACACGCTAAAAGGATTTTATTCTATTTTGACTTCTCTTTGATAATGTACTTGGCATAGCAACAGCAGATAGTTGAAGTCACCAATCAACAATATACTTTTTAAGTTATGTTTGAATCTACTTGCACGCACATTAGTACTATTACACCAAACGATCTCTTCGACTCGCAAATACATCTTATCAAAGTAATCGTGCTCATAAAGGCTGGAGCAGACGACCCGCACACCTTAGTGTCGTAGCTGAATTTTGAACCTGGAATCTCCAGATTGTTGCTCCGATGGCTCAATCACTAGGTGTGTATTAGTATTCAGCTCTCAAGTTTCAAGTTCAAATCTTAGCGGAGGCAGAATCTTTAGGTGATTTCTTTTCATATGTCCAAACTTGGTGGACAGAGTACGTGTGCTGATGGAAGATAGCAGGTACTACGTGAAGTTAGTTGAGGTGTGACAAGCTAGCTCGGACACTATGGTTATAAAAAAAAATAAGTACATGTTACTTAACATTAATATTTTAGCTTTTGCTCCAAATTTCTAAAATTACACTTACATTCCCCTACATTATCTCTCTTAACCAATGGCGAGATAATTAACGCAAGAGAATTACAATAATGTTGTAAGCGTGCACCTCTTTCCAAATTAAAAAAATGGTTATGATATTAGTCATTTCTATATTTATATGCTAACTTCTATGTTTTAATATAAGTTTTGAGCTTTGTCAATATTGACAAAATCAAGCATTACCATTTGATTTGACTTTTCTTTTGAATGAGATAAAACATGAATGCTGCCTCCTTAACTCCAGATTGTTAAATCCTTGGCAAACAAGGAACAACACAACATCTACTTGAATGAGTTTCGTGTTTGTTTCCTTTTCATTTTAAACGCATTTCCAAGAAAAAACCATACATGTCAGCAGTAGCGGATGTAACCTTAGTGTTACGGATGCAACTGAATTTATTATTTCTTACACGAATAATACATAATATAAATGAAAAACAATATTTTTTTATAAACATTAGATTATGAACCATAATTTTAAGGGTGTCACTAGTTCAATGCTTAACACTTTCAAGATTGAACCTATCAAATTAAAATACTGATCCGCATCAGCATGACAGTATGATCTATCTAGTGATATTTATATTCTCAAAAAGTCATAACCTCATCTTCAACAGGACAACATGTTTTTTAAAATTAATTTGTTAAAAGTAAACTTAAAATGTACAAAGTATATCTGAGAAAGTGATATTACACCTGACCTCTTCAAGATAGAATATCAAGATGAAGACAATTCCTTATTATTTTAAAATTACTATGGCTTAGTCTTCTTTTTTTAATAGCAACAAATTTATACGTAGTAATCTGCGCATGACAGTATAATCTATCTAGTGATATTTATATTCTCGAAAAGTCATAACCTCATCTTCAACAGGACAACATGTTTTTAAAATTAATTTGTTAAAAGTAAACTTTAAATGTACAAAGTATATATGAGAAAGTGATATTACACCTGACCTCTTCAAGATAGAATATCAAGATGAAGACAATTCCTTATTATTTCAAAATTACTATGGCTTAGTCTTCTTTTTTTAATAGCTACAAATTTATACGTTAGTAATCTGCATAATAATTTATAAAACTTCGTGGACTATCTTCATTCAGATACCAAAAGATAAATAATTATTTGTAAATATTTACTTACATTTTGCAATGTTCAATGTGATTATGAGTTATGTATTATAATCTACAATATTTTCTTGTTTAAATGTTATTTCACTAGAAGTATGGTGTTGTCACTAAATTGAATCGGTCTAACTATTTGATTTTTCTCTTTAAACTAAATATTTTATGCGAACATAAAATGCAAATAAGTGTTTATGAAAGCTTAAATAAACAATCCTGTAACTTCCTTTAACAATTGGATTTGTCGCCATATTGATCATTCTTGTCGTTAATAGAGTATTCAATACTTAATAATTTTAGTGTCCCCCGAGAATATTTACAATTTGAGGATTGAAGAAACATAATAATATCATACCACACATCTATCTATAATATAAAGCTAGGCATAAATAAGATGAGGTGACACCTCTCTATGGCCTTCATTCATATTTATCTTTTTTCTCTTTTTTTTTTTGTCATTTTCCTTTAACTTTGTATACGGGTAAAACCGAGGACACGGTCATGCTCGGTTTCCCGTTATTACGATTATGCTCGGGCGAAACCCGAGCATCACACCGGGATCGAGAGCTCGAGAACGGATTTGTGCAAGGCGATAATGGAAGGACTATCTGCTGCCATAACGGAAGGCCAAAATATCCGCCCCCACCCGGATATTCCGGCGCCAATCCCGGCAACACAGCTGTCAACAGATTATTTGCTTTATTTAGAGTTGTACTAGGTCATAACTCCTCTACTATATAAAGGGGAGGCCCCCATTCAGAAAGGGGGTTCTGCAATTGAGAAGAGAGAGTTTATCGAGATCAATAATCATAAAGAATATAGCTTTTGTCCCCATTTGTTCATAAGTTTTGTTTCGTTTACATTCCTTGCAAGCCCGTGATAAAGAGACACCAACTTCGGTCTCCCAACTCGAGGTCCTGTGAACCCTGTGTTTGGTTAGATTTGATTTCTTTGACCATTCCATTGTATGTCATTGTGCTCAAATCTTCAATTGAATTTAGCTGTATATCTTTGGCACCGCATATAAATTTAACTGCTTACATATTTAGGGTTAAACAAACTTATTAACAAAAAATCTACTAATTAATTGGATTATCACAAACCTCATAAAGTAAATAGTTAAGTAAATATTATGTTGCAATAATAAGCCCACGTACAACTTTGCAATAAAGCTCAATTAACTCTCCCATATAATCCACCTAGAACGGTAGAAGCACTACTAGGTTAGTCATGTAGTCGCCCTTCCCCTATTTAAGTCCTATTTAATGTCTTCAATTTGTAAATACACTATTAAAATTTAATTGTCGGTTTGGTTTAATTTTAAAAATTAAGTTTTGTAGTACACGTATGACTTGAAATTAAATTTGTACCTTTGGAGTAATCTTTTCAAACAAAAAATAAAGTTAATTTCACTTTTCGCAAAATATACTTTTAGATAATTTTAATATTGAGGTATTATAAAAATTGAATCAAAGGTTTATAGACATGTTTTTATGTTTGCGCGGGCAAATTTACTAGTAAGAGAATATATACAACAGTTGTTGTATTCTTTTTGCGTATGATAACAGGTGAAATTCACAAATAGCCACTTTTTTAGCTACTATAATTGAAAAATAATTATTATCATGAAGCTTCAAATTTACAAGCAAAATTCAAAGACATTATCTTGAAATTTCACCCGTAGAATTTGAAAGTACTTGACAAGAGCTATTTTCCAAAAACATGGTCGAAAGCTGGTCCGTGGACGTTGATTAGGCAATGATGACGGAGCAAATTAATGTCTATCAAGACAAATTAAATGATAAAACAAATTAATACGAATTGGAAGAAGAAACATCTTCCTTGGGCAATGTTGATGCGATCATAGGAAGTTCTCAAATAAGCTGACAATTCAAAGTTAGTATGTGAAAAAGTAATGAAACATAAATGAGGGTGCAAAATGATTTAAGAGTATAGCTAACACAAATTGAAACTGCTCACTATACAAAAATATGTTCATTAACCACCCCCCATGGGTGCGTACTATACCGACTGCAATCTATATATAATATAAAGCTAGGCATAGACAAGGTGATGTGACACCTCTCTGAGACCACCATTCACATTTATCTTTTTTCTCCTTTTTTGACTTTTTTTTCTATTTTTTTAACCATTTATATGTTATATTAAAAAGAACCTCAAAATTCACAAATTAATTCTCTTAATTATGTTGAATCAATGAATTCCCAACCGTTAACCTCATTCTCTACTCTACAAATCATTGACCCATGATATGTTACATTCCCCTCTGCAACCATTGGTTATTCATTGTTGGAATTTAATGTAAGAAATTAAAGGAGTCCATCACGTATTTGCAGGTTATGAAGGAGTTTTTATCATTAAGCTTGAAGGCTACCATATAGATATGGCTATCATTCAGCACATGCTTCTACTTCTAAGCTAGTACAATGCCTTTATTTTCTGCTACTTTCTTAGTAAGCTTAGATTTTTTAAACTTAATTTACTCCATTTAGTTGATTATTTTCTGATTCTTTAGGTGCAAGAAATGGTTGGAATGCTATTGTCTAATTCAAAGAAATGTTTTTGATGTACGTTTGATGTTGCCGAATGATGATCAACTATCTTTGCTCCTAGACGCTACAATGGAAACTATTTTGTCACCATATATTACAATTGAGTTTACATAGGTTTTGTAAGTTTTTGTGTTATTGATAATTGATACTTTCTCTTTGTGTTATGGATTGTGCCGTTTAGATACAAATATTTGAAAATAACTAAACAATTCCGATGTTATGGAAAATTTTAATTATTCATATACCTCAACAACAACAACAACAACATACCCAGTGAAATCCCATAATGTGGGGTCTGGGGAGGGTAAAGTATACGCAGATAGGGGTGTACATGGACCGGGTTGGTTCGGATTTTTTAAACACCAAACCAAACCAATTGCGTCGGGTTTTTAAATTTATACACCAAACCAAACCAATAAAATTCGGGTTTTTCAACCTCGGGTTATTCGGTTTTCTCGGGTTATTCGGGTTTTTTTTGGGAATAGTCTTGATACAAAACATATAACTTTTACTTCAAATATTTCTTTAATCCTAGTAAGATACAACTATGTAATTAAGGTGTTTCATAAGAAAATAACACAAAATGTGAGAAGAGTGATGACATTGTATTAAAATATTCAACAAAAGATAATAAAATCGGTTAAAAAAAATATTGCTAATTAATAAGTCATAAAGAAAATGACCATAATCTAAAAATACTAAGTCATGCTAAAATAAGTACAGTTAATAAGTATTAATTACATGACAAGAAAAAAAAAATTAAGTTATGTATTTTCACTCTCTAAACCAATTATGCAAAAGTAAAGAATAGATATCCAACATTATTGTCATTTCTATGGATAAATTGAAATTCTTTTTGTTAGTATTAGTGTTGAGTTGGTTTTGGTTTGGACTTTATATGAGTTACTAACATCGATAGGATATAAAACTTATTCACATTCAAAATCCTAAGTTCAAGCTTGAATAATATGATAATAGATGAAAAACTACGAAAAAAATTAAGAAATATTTATAAATTACATTACAAATAAATATTTATGTATACAATATTTTAAAAATTGAATACATGTAATGTCGGGTTGGTTTGGTTCGGTTTGACTTTTTTTAGCTAAAACCGAACCAAACCAATTATGGTCGGGTTTTTTTTTCCAACACCAAACCAAGTCAAACCAAACCACTAGTCGGGTTTTTTTCTCGGTTTATCGGTTTGGTGCGGTTTGTCGGTTTACTTTGTACACTCCTATACGCAGACCTTACCCCCACCTTGGGAGGTAGGGAGGTTGTTTCTGAAAGACCCTCGGCTCAAGAGAAAACAAGACAAAAGAGTCAGATCCGGACAAGCATATCAGAGTAATGTGAAAATAAGAAATAACAAGAGCGAAGAAGTCATGATAAAACAATCTGGAAAGACAAGACCTAACAAATATAAGCAGAAATCAAAGGGCAATAAACGATAGAGCAAAACTACGACCACTAGTGCAAAAGAATAAGTGAGACTACCTACTAGCCTTACTATCATTCTATCCTAATATGTGTCCTCCACAACCTCCTATCTAAGGTCATGTCCTCGGTAAGCTGAAATTGTGACATGTCCTGTCTAATCACCTCTCCCCAATACTTCTTTGGCCTACCTCTACCTCTCCTGAAAACGTCCATAGCCAACCTCTCACACCTCCGCACTGGGGCATCTGTCTCTTCTCTTCACATGCCCAAACAATCTCAGCCTCGTTTCCCGCATCTTGTCCTTTACCGATGCCACTCCCACCTTATCCCGGATGTCTTCATTCGTAATCCCATCTCTCCTAGTGTGCCCACACATCCACCGCAACATTCTCATTTCTGCGACTTTCATCTTCTGCACATGAGAGTTCTTGACTGCCCAACATTCTGCCCCGTACAACAAAGTCGGTCTAACCACCACTTTGCAGAACTTGCCCTTAAGTTTTGGTGGCACTTTCTTGTCATACAGCACAGCAGAAGCGAACCTCCATTTCATCCACCCTGCACCAATACGATGAGTGACATCATCGTCGATATCCCCATTTCCTTGTATAATAAACCCAAGGTACTTGAAATGGAGGAGAGATTATATTAGTCTACCTAAACAATTTAATTAAATAATTGAACGATATGATTTGAAACAAATCATCTTAAGAGATTATATTAGTCTACTTATGATTGCTTGAAACGTACTCATATGATATATTTGTGTTATTTACATATATGAGTTTCAAACATTTCTGTCTTCCCTGTCCTCATAAACAAATACACATAGCTTCTCAACAACCAGAGAGTTTGTAAGACAATTTTGTCGCGCGCTCTCTTATTTTCATTTATTTTCTCAGTCTATTTCTTTTTTGTTTCCTTTCCTTTTATTTTGTATTACTTTTTTTGTAAGTTTTATTTGAAAAAGAATGCAAATAATGTTAACCTTATCAAAGCACAAGTTGTCTCAATTCATAACACTAGAAAAAGGCATTAGAGGAAGAAGAAAGAGCAGGACCGCCAGAATTAGGTAACTGGATATTATTCTCTTTGTTTCAATTTATTTGGCACTATTTTCATTTTAATTCGTTCTACTCTTAATGAAAAACTTTTATGATCACACAAATACTATATTTTTAAGACGACAAATTTTTAAAAGTCTTATAGTCACATATATAATATAAGCATATTTAGATCACAAGTTTTAAAAAGCTTCATTTTTTCTTAGACTTCGTACCGAGTTAAAGAAATTGAAATGGAGAAAGTGCCAGTTTTTTTTTTTTTTTTTTTTTATAATTCTTTTTGTTTCCTTTTTTCCTTATCCGGGCATCTATAACTGATTTATATGTGTTCTCAAATTTAACATGTAATCTCTATCCAAAAAAAATTATGTATAGGAAATTAAAGAATCATGAAAAAAATCATAGTTCTAAAAAGATATTTGATTGGTAAAGATTGAGTTTTAAAAATTTATGACTTTAATATGCAACTTTTGTTCTCGACCGCGCGAACTAGTTGATGAATAAAAAAGAAAAGAAAAATGTTCTGTACTTTTCCTTCCGAGAATCAAACTAATTGAATTTTGACTAGCATTTTCAAATGCCTATTATAATTAATTTGACATAAAAATGTTATAATTTTTGTTACTACCTTTTGTAGTTTCTGATTTCTAATTTTATTTTGAAGAAATAAATCTATTTACTCATATACAGCTCTTTGAGTAGATGAAACCAACTTTCCTTCGACTAGCAAAAAATATTAAATTGGGTCATGTATTATTCTACCTTTCCTGAAGAGAAAAGGACACAGTGTGGCCATTAGAAATTTTTATGGCCAAGTTTCACCTTAATACCGGGAAATAGACCTTCGGTCCAAATATTGACGTGAAATAGCTTAGCGGTCAAATCAGTGCAAGAGATCAAACGTTTTTTGTGGTGACCAAAGTCGCTACAAAATCTCATAAAGTCGCCACTAAAGACATTGTGGTGCCGTTGAGATCGTTGCATGTACTGATGTTGCTAAAGGGTTTTTGTGACTACTCCAGAGTCGCCACAAAAACTACACATTTTGTGGCGACTAAGCTTGCCACAAAAATGAAACATATAGGCGACGAAAAAAAAAATCATAATGAGCCTTCAAGAAATATCCCAAAATATGTATAATATGTGTATAATTAATAAGTTTACGTTGATTGAGCCTTCAAGAAATATCCCAAAATATGTATAATACGTGTATAATTAGTAAGTATACATTAATTATACATTTATTAAACATAAATTATACAACAATAATATATTTTCTAAACACATACTATACAGATACATATTTTAGACAACAATGATAGAATTTCTAGATGTATGATACATTTTCTATACATATACAGTAGTGATACATATTCTATACAACAATGATATAGTTTTTATATAGATGCAGGAATTAGTTGAAAAAAGGCTACGAAATGGAATTATTTTTAAAAAGGCTAAAAAGATGTCTTTTAAGTTTCTTGGGCCATCCGGTTGTCAATAATTTGATGACTACTTTTTTCCTTTTCCCTTCCTGATATGGGCAATTCGCAGGAATGCCCTGTCATGCCCTATTTTTAACGGATTAAAACTAGTTCACAACTTATGACTGTATTTCCTCTGATTTTGTAAATTTTCAGAGTCACCACCTAATTTTAGGAAAATATTAGGAAACCATTCGAAAAAATGTGAACTCCATTTTTAGTCTTTGAAACCTGTGAGATTCTAGGTAAGGGTTTTATTTACCCCGAGGGGAAGGTGTTAAGCATCCCTCAGAGCCTATCCGAGGACAGTCTTTAAACTTAGTTTAATTAACACAAGAGGGGGATTATTATTTCCTATTTATTAACACCTATTTAAGAATTGCAGGAAAGGAACTACTCTCTCGAAATTATTGGTATATATATAAAAAAGGGGTTTTAAAGTAATTATAACTATGCGAGCGAATGTATATTTATAAAGGAAATAGTTAGTGCTAATGTGTGCGTGAGAAAATTATGTATGATAATTATTTTTATATAAGAACAGTATGTATAATATGGAAGAAGAGATATATATATATATATATATATATATATATATATATATATATATATATATATATATATATATATATATATATATATATATATATATATATATTTTTTAAGAAAATAACGTATACATGCGATATGTATATCATGGGCAACTAAAAGTAGTTATTGAAGACATGATAGTACTATATAGATGCCTATAACGTAAAGATAACCAAGGGAATTAACGGAGATAAAATAATATATGTGTTAAAAATATAGTGTGTAGGCATACTCATTGTGAAGGGAAGTAATTAATACGAGTTGTAAAATTCTATGCACTAGGGATGTATATTATTTACAAAAAGCACAGGCGTATTTTTTTTTTTTTGAAGATTTGGGTGTAAATACGGTTATTGTATTTAAGGACAAAATATATAACGTAGGGTATAAAAGTATCTATTATTTATAAGAAAATAATATATACATGAAACATGTCTATCATATGTAAAATAGTATAAATAGGTATACTTTTATAAATATCCATGAAAAATATAATAATATGTATAAGTATTCGTGATAGATATAGGTACACACATAGTGTAACGATGATTGGATGATTTAATAAAAGAATAGGATTGTATACATATGTATATGAAAAATAGATATGTACCTTGTAGCTCTCGTAAAATAGCAATATATATATATATATACACTCGGGCCCTAATATAATTTCCTCATTCAAACTTAATGGACCTAACCTGTTCAATATACTAGCATGAAATAGAAAATGATTACCCATAAAATACGCATCTTGTCCCTTTTAAACCCCTACTTAAATTGCTCATTTTGTTAAAATGAATTTAAAAAGGGGAACGTTAATTAACTTTTAAAAAAAGAAAAGAAAAAAAAATAAAAAAATTCAGCCTTCTCTATTAGCTAGAAAATGTTTATAACCTGTGAAATATGCAAAGTTAAAGGGACGTTTATCATTCTTCATCCTAAGCTATCCTTAAACCAAGATCTATATCTAAAGAAAAGCGGCCGATGACAAAACTTAGCCATTCACGAGTTCACAAACGAACAAAAAATAAAATCCTACAAATACAAACCCATAAAAATGTTAGTCGGAGGGTGCAAATAACATATAATAATACAAAAGATAAAAATAAAAAAAAAATCAGGAGAAGAAGAGGGACGGAGACTCTTGACACGAAAGTGGGGGGGACAGCTAGACGAGAATGACATCGCTGCTACTGCTTTTCGGCCTGGGCTGAAATTGGAGTTGCCGTAACTCCAACATTCTCCCAAATGTGTTCATGCAAATAAAAAAAATAGGAGTTAGGAGCAATCTCAATAAAGGAAACACAATGAATAGGACATGGAATTTATACAGCTTTTAATTCCTACTCAACATGTATTCAATATAGTACTGTTTAAGCATGCTTAATCCTTCCTCCATACGTGACTTCATTACAACAAAACTAGCAGCAAACAGATCCTACATTCAAACCCTTCTCTTACAGAGAACTTCTTAAGGAAGAGGACAACTCTCTCTACTTTTTAAGGAAAGAAAACTGGATGTCCAGTTTGGACATTACCCATTAAGCACAAACAAACACATGATCTTAAATGTTCAAACATATGGAGTAAAGTTTTATAAGCATCATAACAATATTAATCAAATATCGTACAAAACACTTACTTAATAAAGATGAAGAACAAAAGGAGATATTGTAAGAAGAGTCATGTCATTAGTTATCATAGCTCTTAAGTTGAGGAAATAACCAAGTGATAAATGATAGTATAAAAGGATATTTAGCTAATGAGTGATGGGGCTTGCATAAATGAAGTGGCTTGATTAAAACCATGAGAGGAAGTATTGCAATTACAGATTTACACAACGATTTAATTTACCAGTTTCAAAGCTTTTGAAAGAAAGGAAAAAAAATGGATAGTTCAACTGGACAGCAAGTTCAGCTGACTTATACTCTTCAGAAAATACATGAAATGCAGGCTATAAACTAAGACTGATTCAATCACGATTCTAACAGTTCTTGTCTTAATTTTATACTCATTTTTGAGGTCTTGATTTCTCAACTCATTGATGACATAATTGCACGCTTACAAGATAGACATTGTTCAGCCAAGACCGATGGAAATTATATTGACAGATAACACTAAGAGAAGACTCATCAGCTTGTCTCTAAATCCACCTATGCCTTTCTTAGTACAAAAATAGGATATTCGAGATGCCATCAGATTTTCCATTAAACCACATGTGGTAACTTATGGTTAAAACAAGAACCTTATTCAACATACTCAGGAGACAACTACAACAACCATCATTTCTTGACTTCTAATGTTCACAAAATACCACAGGTCACTACTTTTGTTTTTTATCTAATTTTACCTACAAACAAAACCTTTTAACCACAAAGCATAAATAGGATGCCACAAAGGCTGTCGCAATAATAAAGGGGCCCGGATATACAACTTCCAGTAATCAAATTTCAAATTCTCAACAAAAGACAACTCAAATAGCACTTTTTTTTTTTTTTTTAGAATCCTAAAAGAAAATGACAGCACAACCCCTAAACTTTAATAAATTAGACACATTATACCATCATTTCAAGGACACATTGCCTATGGTAAGAACAGCCGCAGGATTCATATATGTGTTCAACATTCATGAAAGGGCTAGAAGGAGAAGCAAATGGTTCAGAGAAAAAAGAAGAAGAAATTGAAGCAGTTGATTAAAAGAGAAAAGACTTGCTTGTTCAAACTAAATTTTCATATCAGTCAAAGAATGGACAAAAAGATTCAAACTTTTAGAATGAGAAGGAAAACAGTAGCTTCAATCTAAGTGCTTAATCATCCTACTTAATAGTTTTAGTCATGTACTTAGCCCCTTCTTATTACCCTCGACTACAAATACTAGTTTCTAGTAAAGTCCCGATCTTCACACAGGCCACTAGTTATGCGAGTTGAAAGACTATATGAACACTTAATCACATAATGTTTTCCAACAATGTTATATCAATAGTAAGAAATTTTCATTTTTCACTTAAGCATGGCTGGAGATTTTGTAGTCATATGAAATGGGGAGAACGGTTTAAAATAAAAACCATTGATCACATTCTTAATACCAAACTCTAACCAATGTCATTTCACAACCTTTAGCATCTCATTCTGTTCCTTTTAAAAAATAAAAAAATAAAATGATTAACTACGGGGATGATCGCTCATAAAAACAAAGATTTAACAGAGAGTTACATGTTAAGCTTAAACAACATTTTCAACCAAGGCCAAAGTCTCCCTGCAATCACTTTTTCGGGGGTCGTTATTGTTAAACGACTTAGTGGAATCTTACCCTTAAGCTCTAGATATCCTTGAAGTCACTCACAATCTTAATTTTAGCCATGGCAGTAAGCAAATTCAAGCTTTTGGAGACAGAATTCAGACAATGCAAGAACAAGTTCTTCAAACAGCAATATACTTAGTTGATTAGGCCGGAATTTCAACTAGTCGTATGCATATTCAACAGGTTGCTAAATGCTTCCTTTAAGCATTGTTAATTCATGATGGTTATGTGCATACTGACTCTTAATGAGAGCAACCAGACAAATAATCCTTCGAGGAAGATAGAAAGAATATTTAAAGTGAGCGACGAAGTTGATCACATATTCGACGGATTTAATCAACAACTTTTCCCTAATCAAAATAGTAACCCCTTTTTTTTAAAATCAAAAGAGTAACCCCTTTTCTCTAATAAAAATGGTAACCCTTTTCTCCAATCAAACTAGTAAATTTTTTAACCGGAAAACAGTAGCCTTTCTAGTTAAAAACAGTATTTTTTTTTTTTTTACATATACACATCAAAACAGTATTAATCAACTATGCAAAACTTCAGAAAAAAAAATCGATAAATAAGAGTCATCTTTGGTTAAGAAGGTCTCATGGACACGGTAAAAGAAAAGAGATGTCATATGCACACAAAATTTGAACTAAATCACGTCTCAAATATGATGTGGTGAAAACTAAATGACATCTTTAGCTTAGTATTTAGGCTTGACAATAATCAGATAAGAAAGACGGAAAAATACTACTGGACAATCCATACTTCATGTATGAGAGGAACAAGCGGATCAAGGTTAGATCTTTCAAAAGAAAAAAAAATTGACGAAGCAAAGTGCCTTAGCCAACTTTCATTTTTACTAGTTTGAGAGAAAACACACCAGCAAACTAAACTATGAATGTACTCTTAGCAGCTTAGTGATCCTTCGATAGACTAATCCAAAAACCAACTCCAACTACAAACAATATCAACCCGAAACAAGTGTGTCGAGTGTTCCCAGAAATAGTCCCAGCCAAACAGAAATATTAACATGGCAGTTTAGACTTAAACAACCAACAAAATGAACACTGAAACCAACAAAGTGAAAACTGAAACAAATGGGTTAATAACAGACACTAACTCAACTAATTTTGGAGACGACATTACTCAAAGAAACAATAATTCAAGATAAGAGTGCAGTCCCTATGAACATGGTTTCTAATGCAACAGGTCTCACTCTTCAAATAAACCTACTGTAAAACAGCTTATTCCCATTTCATTTTATCTTCATAGTATAACTTTTACCCGCTAGTAGAAATACAAAAATCCTACAAATAGGATCATAATATTCTACACTTTGAACCATGGTTAAACATGCGCTTATAAAAATAATTGCAGAGTCTAACAGACTTTAACATTCTTTAGCCATTATCTTTAATGCCTTTTTAGTTAAACAAAAAAAAGTACCTTTTTTTTTTCAGACAAAAATCAGTAAGATGATAAATCCTGCTAACATTTAGATAAACAAAAAGCACTTTTGTTCTAAAGGAAACAAATCATATTTCAAATCATGCTAAAGTATAAACCACTAATCAAAATGAAAATACACTTCTTTATATATGCATAGACCTTCAGTTTGAATTCCAAATTATCCCGTAGTGAATCATTACTTCTTGAACACATGTTAGACTAGTAGATTTTATTAAAAGCACCAAAGAAGCACATATTTTAACTTGCACAAACTCATGATCTGAACTATTTCTAGCTGAAGTGGACCACTTTCTAGGCATGATAACGATTATGCAAAGAGTATGAACAAACAACCATTTGAACCTGTCGCTTATTTGCTTTCTTATTTTTTTTTAACGAACGAATAGCTTTCCTCTAAGATCTACAGTGCGTTCGCGATTTTAAACAAAAGAGGTAAAACAAATTCGGATAAACATGTCCAGCAGAGATATACATAATGGCAACATAGTTACACACTTTTTGATGGATTAATTGCTAATTCTACTAAGTGTGATTAGTCGTTTTACACCAGCTCGCAACAAATGAAGAATGAACTCATTCCAGCCAACCAAACCAAGTAAACGACGAGAAATACTTGAACGACTACATTTCTACTTCTTATAAAATGAAAGACGAAGAGAGGACGAGTATGATTACCTTCTCCGTGACAGCGAACTGAGGCTATTATCGTCGTCGAGTCTTCGAATCCGCTCGGAGTAATCCTTGCTCAGCCGAGAACCAAAAGAGGGGATTTCGACAACCCAAAAAAAAACTTAGAATTAGGAATAATACTTTCTGAAAATTCAACTTAGTTTCCGGTTGTGGAGGTGTTTGTTCAAGAGGCGATTTTCAACACTTGAACTTGTCAACGTAAAGGGGGATTTTCTACACTTCAAAAAAACTTTTGAAAGTAAAGGAATTTTTTTCTCGATTTCTTGAAACTTAAGGGGGGTTTTTTAAACTATGAAGAAAAACTTATGAAATAACCGGATTTTCTCCAATGTTGAACTTGTTCTTCAACAGCCCATAGAGGGGTTGTATTTATAGGCAAAGCTGACGGGGGCTTCCACAGCTTCTACCAAGGGAAAATTTGCCTTTAAACTTCGAATTAAAAGCGGGGGAAAAAAAATCTGAAATTTCAAAAGATGAAATGATGAAGAAAAGTGACGGATTTTCACCTTTTCAGAGCGATTTGAAGGCTAGAGGTCCGAATCTAATGGTTTTGCCCATGGTTTTAGATGATCCAAAATGGAACGAGCCTTTACCCTATGGATTGTTGGAAGATCTACCTAGAAACCCAAAGATCCTTTCAGTGTTTTTCGATTTGGGAAAAGAGACTTGGACGAGTGGATCTGTCACTTGAAGAAATGTTGCTGTGGTGATGGGAGGATGGAAGTGACGGGGAAATGGGGTGCCGATGGTCCGACGTTGGGGTGGCGCATGTTGCGATGTTGAAGGGGAGTGGAGGCGTCGTTTGGTTAGCTGTTGGTTTGGAGAGAAAAGGGTTTTCATTTGTTTTTTTTTTTAGTTACTGAAAAGAGGATAGTTGGGGCTTTTAGTTTTAGGTTTTGGGCCGGGTCGGGTTAGTTGGGAATTGGGCTGGGGCTGTTGGGCCACTGATTTTGTGGAAGTAGGAGTAGGATTTGGCCCAAATTTTAGGTAGATGAATTAATTTCTAATCCCCTCTATTTCAATCAATTAATTAAAATATGCTTCTTTGTCCTAATTAGTTCCCAAAAATATATACACCTATATAAATTATAATATCAAGTAATTTAATATACGTATTTAGTTTAAAAATAGAGTAAAAGATGATTAATACGGTAATAAGTAAGATTAAAGGAAAAATGTCAATGCCAATATTGATATACGGATATTAACATTATTATTATTATTATTATTATTATTATTATTATTATTATTATTTCGAATGATTCTAATAAAAAAAATGTTTAGTCCTTTTCAATTATAAAATACGATGTTTTGTCATTTTTAAGAGACAATAAGAATGTTCTTAATTTTAGCGAAGTATATCTCGAAAAATAGTGTAATAATTAGCGAAAATATTCCAAACTCATTTTCGGGGAATTTTCACGACTGAGAAGCATAATGAAATTAATTAAATAAAAAAGAGGGTCAAAATTGGGTGTCAACATGCCCTTCTTTTGGGTGGTCTTTAATTTTTTTTTTCCATTAAATTGGTGGTCTTTAATTTTTGCCCTTCGTTAGAATCTCTTGGTTTCTGGTTCGAACCTCCGCTCAGTCAAAAATTAAAAAAAATTCACAAAGTTTTGCTTGCTTTAGGCAGATTTTCAAACTCTACCTTAAGGTAGAGTTTTGGGTCAGAATTCTGCCTTAAGGCAGAGTTTTGAAGATAAAATTCTGCCTTGCGAAATTTCTTTTTTTTTTTTTTACTGAGCTGAGGTTCGAACCCAAAACCTCGGGGTATTAGGTGAAGTGTAAAAATTAAAGAACACCATAAAAAAAGGATAATCCGCGCAAAAAATGTCCTGATATTCAGTCTAGAAACTTCAAAATTGTTGGATCAATCTTATCATTCGTATTACAGCCCATTTAAAGAGTTCTAAACTTCTAATAGTAGGATTTGCATCAGGTAGAGTTTGAAAATCTACCTGAAGTATGCAAAACTTTGCGAAATTCCTTCTTCTTTTTTTATTGAGATGGGGTTCAAATCCAGAACCTCGGAGTATTAGGCGAAGGGCAAAAATTAAAGACCACCCCAAAAGAAGGACAATCTGCGCAAAAAAAAATCCTGATATTCAATCCAGAAACTTCAAAATTGTTGGTTCAATCTTACCGTTCGTACTATAGCTCATTTTAAGAGTTCTAATAGTAGGATTTGCATCAGGTAACCCATTTTACATGTGATATTTAAATCTGTATCCACTTTTTCTAAAGTATTTAACTTTTGGCTAATGTTGAAACACTTCAGACATGCGGTGCTGCCCTTCCTCCGCTTCCTTTTCTTGTGAACTGTAAATAGCAAAATCTATATCTATACATTATTAAAAAGAGGATAGTTTGCAATAGAATTTGGACAAGTGGCAGCGCAGGAGAATGCCATGTGTAAGTTTTAGGACAACAATTAGTTAATGTTAGTTAATAATTAGTTAATTTTTAATTGTGATATAAATATACTGATTTACAGTTAAAAAATATTAGATAAAAAAGGATGTGTTCCAGAATATTAGAGCCAAGCAAACCCACAATCATCCTATAATGGGGTGAGCACGTTCTATGTTGTTGTTCTTCTTTGTTTTTTTTTTTTTTTTTCAAATACATATTGCTAATGTGTATTTACTTTCTTATTTGATTACTTGAAAAAAAATGTTTTATAGTATGTTTTTTTCCTTTCTTTTTAAGTTACGTTAGATATTATCCACATTTTTTATAATTTGAATGTATAATTAAAAAAATGAATTTAAATATTCACTAAAATCCCAACCGTGTCCTAAATTTAAGCTCATTATACTTTTTTTAAAAGGAGAGTCAAATTTTTTCCCTGTAATTTCTTTTACTATATTTCCTTCAAAATTTTAAAATAGGAATTTTATATATTAGATTTTCAATTCTGTAATTTTTCTTACTATCTTTCGTTCAAAATTTTAAAATAGGAATTTTTTAAATTAGATTTTCAATTTTTACATTTATAGATTATCTACGCGTAGTAAGAATGACTACATTTTGTAGGAGAAACCACAATGAGCAGTTGTAAGGACTGGAATTGTATTAATGATTTGTCAAAAGAAAAATAGATAAATAATAGATTTGAAACTAATTTAAACTTCTCCACACGTTTAACAAATGGATAAATATTATTGCTATAAGTTAGGAGATATTATCTCGAGCAAAACATGAAATTTAACTTTTTGAACAATTTCCGTCACATAAGGAATAACCAGTTTAAAAATTTGAACATTTTTTACCATTCAGTTTTTTAAAATTAATATAACTTCTTATACCTAAACCAACCCCAAGCCCTCACCCATGTTCCCCATTTCCTACCCATTTTCCATTACCACCTCTAACTCAACTGTTTTATGTTTTAATGCACTAATGCTATAACATCAATTTAATATACGATATCTTACATAACTGAGTTGATGAAGATGCTGGAACTAAGGGAGAAGGGTTACGTTTAGGCAGAATCTTGAACGAAATGGCTATTTTGAATGGTTGTTGCAGGCATCAATGGAAACTAAGAAGGTTGATGCAGTATTTATCATTTGTCAAGTATAAAAGTTTTATTACTAGATAAAAAAATAGTACGTTGCAAACTAAAGATAAGTATTTATCATTTGTACATCCAAATGACTCTAGGAGTTTTCATCTCAAATAGACATGTAAGTCAAGGCCTCCCGGTTGCGTTATTATTCATTTATTTTATAATTTATTATTTACTTTGTGTATTCTTGCGTAATTCTCTTTTGTAATTTGGTCTCTTTAATTTGTATCCTCTCTAATTGTTCACATACATATGTAAATGTTAATCTAATGAAGAAACCGTGTAAGTGTTTGAATCACCTTTAGTGTAATAATTATCTATAATTTTTCGTATTGTGATCAAAGCTGCCAAAAATCGGGACTTTGATCCGATAACATATATTAGTACACAACACATATCATAACATTTTAGGATATGTTGTTTCAAAACAGATAAGAAGTACTTGTGCTACAACCAACTCTCTCTCACTTATCACGACTCCTGAACAATCTCATACAATAGTAATGTAATTTTCTTATAATGTTTCAAGGTTCTACAATTCTATTATTGTCATTTAAGCAATGTTGAATGAGTTACCGAATATGAAACTAATTATCCTAAATTTTACACTTAAATCATTCAAGTTTAACAAGGCCACAATTTCATATAATTAATTTCATCAAACATTATCTGCACCGTGTGCGGGTTCTAGGTAATTATGGTGCCAACTTTATATGGATATGAACATGAATCTGTGTTATATATACACATGAATTTGTGATTATCAGTGTGCAACCTTTTTTATGAATCTTTCGTTTTGAAAAAGTTCTATATGGATTATAAAGACACGTGGTGATTTTTTGGAATCATCATTGAGGTAAAAAATTAAAGTTACTATTTCTCCTAAGTATTTATTTCTTGCATCCATCTAATAGATTTGCAATTAACAAAAAATGCAGCAAGCAAATGCACATTTTGAAATGGTATATTTTTCAAACTGTACAGGGCATATCTTAAGGTGATGATAATGGTTTATTTATGTTTTATATTTTTTTTAAGCATATCGCAATTATGGCTTTGTGCAACTGGAGAAAATCACTTGATTTTAACTATATATATGAGTGCCTTTTGAGGATTCTTTATTGGAATTTTGTATGGTTTTGTTGCGGGAATTAGCCAAAGATAATTATGGAGGGAATAAAAAATATTACATATCGGATCAAGTTTTCTTATTAATCTTAAAAAATTAGAATTTTGTAGACGCTAGGTACTCCTCCATGAAGAGTACGATGATCACGAAAGATTTAAAGTTGAACGTTATTATTTAACACTCCTATAACAATAGTGTTCCCTTCTTAGTGGAAGAGGAAAACCAAACATTTTTATCAATCCGTCACTAAGGATACTGTTTATGAATACTTATTTATCTCTCTAGACGAAATAGATGTTTAATTGGTGATGAGATATCATGTAGTGATGACACAGTTTTATTGTGAGAACAGCTAATGCAATAAAAAATCGAAAGTGAATTTACATGCAACTCAAGCCATTTTAGTCAAATTAATAGAAAGTAAGTCGTTGAGTATCTTCGTTGGCTTGATGTTACCATCACTTGAATAAGGCAAAGATGTTAATCTTTACGTGCCATCTAGTAAGTATACAGATGTGAAGAGACGTCAGCTCCGTTAAAGACCCTCTTTCCGAACTTCTTCTACAATGAAGCTATCGTCATCAAGGACGGAATCACTTTTTCTTCTAGAATGGCCGCTCTTGACTTCATATTTTGGTGATGAAAGTGATACAATTTTCATGAATAACAACGGAAGCATGGCAAAAAAAGTTTGCATGAAAAAGGTCTGGTGCTTCTGTTTTTGGCATTGCAATATGTTTTGCGATTTGTATATAGATTTTGGGTACATATTTTTACTGTTGGGTTGCATGAGATAGTTGGTCATAAGCCTTTCATTCGGTCAAATATTAAGATATTAACATCCTCTCTTCAAAACAGAAATAAGTCATATGGGGGAATTTGCATCTAAGTTTGTACATTTCAAAGAGTGATGCCAAGGGGGTGATGCCAAGGAGAGGTGAGTTTCATGAAAATTTATCATCTTGCATATGTGAGGATTCTTAAGTTGAACTATGAATCAAAATGGACCGGGATCGAAAAAAAGTGGTAAAAGTAATGTCGATAAGAGGAAATATGTTGAGGCAGTTGTTCATGATGGACAATTGGTGAAGGCAATGTAATAAGAAATAACAGGCAGGTTTGGGTATTTATTTTCTAAAATGTGTAATTTTTTCTATAATTTTTTTTAAAAAAATGTATATTTATCCATTTCTTATTCCACCGTTAAATGTACATTATTTGGCATTTCAAACAGAAGTTGCAGCTAATATAAAAGAGTCTAAAATATTTGTTCAACAAAATGATACTATTTTATTTCTATTTTCTTATCTTTGTAATTTTTTTTATAAATAAAGAGATAAGATAAGTATTTCATGACATTTTGAGAGTTTGTTAAGCTTAACTGGTAATAACAGAGTATCTATATCATAGAAAATCTTAATGTATAATAAGACTGATCCAAAAAGAAAATAAGAATATAAAATCTGCAATATGTCACACATGGTTCATATACATTTATATCTATAAATCTCTTTTTTTCTTTAAAATAATCCGCGCATCGCGCGGGTACTTATACTAGCATTAATAAGACATAAGGGATCCATTTTGGCTGGCTTCTTTCGAAGTATAGGAACTTTGAAAAAATTGTTAACTTGATTTACTCTACTAACAATCATATTTTTAATTTTTAGCTGGATCGTTTGATTTAAGATATGGAAGGCGATAAAATAGGAATTAGGAAGGATTATTTTATTTGGATTCTGAAGGCCTAGCAGCCACAAAGTTCAGACCTTTTGAGTTGCAAGTTTTCAAACTTTAGACATACGGGTCTGAAGTTGAGAGCCGTCAAGTCTAACTTTAAACTCAAATGTCTCAGATTAGTTTGATAGTCCGTAACTTTAGACCCGTATGTTAGAAGTTTCAAACTTCAGACCCGGAATTTTCAATTTCAAACTCACAGATTTAGAGTTGATTCCGAGACGACTAATTAAACAATAAATGCTTTATAATTTTCGACTATTGTTTAAGCAGTGGTGCTTCAAACGGTTATTTGACCAAAAAGCCCAAAGCATTACCAACCATCAAACGAACAACAAAATACGAAGAGAAAAGATAAAAGGAAAAGTTGACTTCTACCAAAGAGGATATGCTTTGATATTTTTCTGTTGGATATCATTTTTAATGAACCAACATTGAAGCAATTAATATTGATAAAATATCAAAGACAATTATCTAATCAAAAAGGTAACATAAAACATCATATCATATCATCATATTATACTAAAAGTTGGAAACTCCTATCTTCAAAATTAGATTACCATTTTGCCCTACACTAAATTAAAATCTAATTAAATAGGAGTATTATTTTGCTCCTAAACAAAAACAACCTTCAATTGGAAGTGGATCAGTAGTACTTACTACTTTAATTAATGCTCACACCGTCATATAAAATGATAAATTATTATCATATTAAATGATAAATTATTACAATTATAAACGTACACCTTTTCACTTCCCCGCGAAGGACCTTTGACTAGCTTTGTAACCATGCCTTTTTCTTTAGTTAAGAATGTTATCAGCACCTATATAAATGGATTTTTACCTCAACAATCACCATTAGAAATTTTCTTCCTTTCAATTTCAGTTCATCTTACCATGTTGGTTCAAAATCAATCGCAGATAGCATTCAATTTTTAGCAGAATATTTATTTTGTAAGATAATTAATTTTACTTTTCTTTCTTAATGTTTAGTTGGTCGATCTTAACATTCAATATTTTAATCCATCTGACTTGATTTTATTTGATTTTAAACTGTTACAGTAATCGATTTCTCTAGTGATCACAACAACAGATTTTGCCTCTGTGATTTATAGGGGCATCGCCGAAAAAAGAGAATCGTGTCAAAATCTTGTGCTAAGATGTTGATTAGAAGTTGAATAGCAGCGGCATTACATTTAGATTAAGCAAGTTGTTAAACTTTATTGGGATTCTGATATGATTCTTTAAGTCTAAGTGCCTCATTTTCCATTGTTTTTTAATTTTTAATTCTTTTATATTCTTGTGAATTATAGCATTATGTAAATTAATTTCTCCTTTGTAAAATGAAATGCAAGATTTGAACGCTTTTTTGCAGAGCATAATAGCATATGATTTGTTTTAATTTCTCTTTGATTAGGTGTTAACTTTAAAAGATTGCTACAAAAAAACAAAAAAAAAATAAAAAAAAATTAATCAACTCTTTCCAATGAATCTATTTTTTTGTACTCAATGTTTGTCTTTTAAGAAAGATATATAACTAATATAGCAAATATTTCCTCCTTTGAATTAGCTACATAAGATTTGCATTCACCATACTTCTTTAATTTTTAATCTATTACTCAAACACAATTATTTAGGACTCCTATGTACTCCATATTTTAAATTATTTTATTCATCGACACAAGTTACACATGCGGGAAAAATTGAATGACTTTATTGCCCACAAAAAGTTAAATGATTTTTTCACCCGTAAAACAAAAATTACTACAAAAGTGTTTTTGTATGAAGATAAAATTACAAATTTTAATAATTAAAAATAAGAAAAAAAATCAGTATATTCAAGTAGGCACATTAAAGCAACTTTCTCCACTACTTTTATTCTAAATTGGGTCATTAATTAATTTTCTACTGCTCTTTCTATGAAAAAATAAAATATAATAATGCATGACGTTTCTTTAGCACTTGTGAAATCTTTTTGTATTCCCGATCAAACTCATCTATAATGTAATTGGCTCTTTCACTTCTTGTTAGTTTCATACTTCTTCTAGGAGTAAGTAAATATGGACGATTATGTATGAACTCTAAATAAGCATACCGTTAGAACAAATGAAGAGACACTGTCTATATATCAGTTTTGTAATTTAATGAGTAGCAGTTTGCAAGGGCAAAAGGTCTACAATATTAAAGAAAACTCGGTTCCCCTAATGCTCCAGCTTATATGATCGCAACTCTGAAATGCTTGGCGGGAGCTTTATCCTTGTCACATTTGTGTATGCTAAATTGAGATCAATGGAATTGGATTCAAGAGTTAGGATCCAAAGTATAGTTTACCTATGTAATTTTATGTTGTTTTTGCAGCTTTTGGTTGTCTTTGTCGGGGTTAACTTTTTACGCATAGCATCAAATGTTTATAAAATAATTCAATGAGCACTTATTTTCTTATTTTCTTTGCTAAGGTTCTTACTGGTCCAATAAAAACTACTGCTTTCATGGTTTAACTAATTTTATTTTCTCCAATATTGACATCCATATCAAAAGCGTTGGGTAAATATCTCAAAAGATCACTAAACTTTGAGAAATTATGTAGTAAAGTCATTGAACTTTGCTACATATCAATAAAATCACTCAACTTTGGCCTTTTTTCTGATAAAATCACTCAACTAGATGTGTCATAAAAAAATATAACATGGCAATATTAATTAATTTTTTATTCCATGTAGACATGAGCCGCACAAATAAAATAAAATAGATTTAAAATTATAAATATACTGAAATTGTAAACACTATTTTATCTCCTTAATTAATTTTTTGAGAATTCAAAACTAATTCTAAATAATTTAATAACTAATATATCAAAAAAAAAAAATTTAAAAAAAAAAGATACTAAAATTTTACTCATATAAAGAAGGTAGGAAACGGTTTTATCCTACTTTGAGGAATTTAAGGCTTGATTTAAGGTATGTATCCCTTATTTTCTGTTAAAACATAACATAATAATTATGACAAAAAAATAATAACTGTTATTATAAATTTTGAAAAATTTACATGAAAGTTTTAAACTTGAAAAAATAAAATTTCGACAATCTACTGTGCAATTTGATTTGAAAAATTCAATACTTTCTTTATATGAGTAAAATTTTAGTATCTTTTTTCTTAAAAAAAAATTGAAATATTAATTATTCAAATATTTAGAATTAGTTTTGAATTCTCAAAAAATTAATTATGGAGATAAAATAGTGTTTAATATTTCAGTATATTTTTAAAATTTTATTTTATTTTATTTTATTTGTGAGGCCCATATCTACATGGCATAAAAAGAATTATTAATAGGAATTGCCATGTCATATGTTTTTTATGGCACATCTAGTTGAGTAATTTTATAAAAGAAGAAGACAAAGTTGAGTGATTTTACTGTTTGCTACATATATTCTCAAAGTTGAGTGATCTTTTGAGATATCTACCCCAAAAGCGTTAATTTTCTTTCCTAGCTAAGATGTAGGACCTTGTTCCCTTTACTCTGATTAGTGGTACAAGAAAAAGAAAAAAGAAAAAAAGACAGCTCTTTTATTTAGAATTGGAGAAGAAAGACAGATCAAAGTTCTAGGTAAGCAATTATCATTGTCATATTATTACTTTGTTTAAAATTACGGAAAAGGCTCAAATATGCCATCGAACTACCGAAAATGGCTCATTTATGCCATTCGTCAATAGTTTAACTCATTTATGCCATCGCCGTTATCAAAATGGCTCATCCATGCCATTTTTCATTAACGCCGGTTTTACAATGCCAGATATGACACGTGGCCTCCAATTAGAGGTCCACGTCATTTAATTAAACCAACACAAATTAAAACTAAAACTCGATCCATAAATTTGTGTTGGTTTAATTAAACGACATGGACATCTAATTGGAGGCCACATGTCATATTTGGCACTTCAAAACCGGTGTTAATGAAAAATGGCATGGATGAGCCATTTTGGTAACGGCGATGGCATAAATGAGTCAAACTATTGACGAGTGACATAAATGAGCCATTTCCGATAGTTCGATGGCATATTATTTGAGCCTTTTCCGTTAAAATTATAACCATCAATTTCTATATGTCCCTTGAAAAACATAAGTGTGATCTAAATATATAATATTTGTTAATAAATTATGATGGCAAATATAGAAATTTATGCTATTTCACAATTTACTAAAAGCACCTGCACTCTTTAACCTTAAAATATTATTTTATTGACTATTATGTGATTTTAAAAGTTTGCACCGAATAACATGGGATATACGTGCAACACACGTATCCAAAACTAGCATACTGAAAAGAAACAACATTTCACTATAATCAAATGTATGAGTACTATAGGCACTTGTGCATTCGATCCTGAAAGCATTAACACTAGAATGGCTAGTCTTGTAGTTTCACTCGGCAAACACAATTGCAATTGGACTTCTCACAGAGTGCCTATTAGAAGTCCACTTCAAGAATCCCTCAACTACAATGTCTGAGCTATTGGTTGTCTTGGAAAATGTCACTTGGTATGTTAACTTCTGCTTCAACTCGGAGAAATTTAACTCGGAGGGTTCAACTTTCACGACAACTTCTTTTGGTAAAATAATCTCCACCTTGTAAGATGATGTAGCGTCACCAACGTTGGTCACAGTTCTGCTATATGTCTCAGGAGTTGATCCAAGTCCGATTATGGAAAAAGAAGGATAGTTTAGTTGTGCTTCAGGGATACTTTTCACCTCCGAGCAATTCACCTTGCGTTGCAACAGGTTACGTAACTGTCGATTTGTGTAGTTCAAACCACAGAAATAAGGTACATAATCCTCAAATGGAGTATCATAAATTAGTCCTGGATCATTTGCTCTCGATGGATTAACATGTCCAAGACCAATTGCAAAGATATCGGCGGAAAGAAGAGCTCTTCATCTAGTATTGGATTATTGGCAAGGTTTAATGTATCCGCGGTTCGTCATCATTGCGGACTTAATAGCGACAGGAGACCGGTCGGGATGTGCGCTCTTCGGCGGAGAGTTGCTACGCCACTAAGGTGAGGGCAAGACATTGAGGTGCCGATACCATATTGAATGTGGATTTTGTGTTTTTGTTGTCATCCACGGAGGTAGGCCAAAGAAGGATATTAACACCGGGACCGATTATGTCGGGTTTAAGATGCCAGGACTAGCTTCACTTGGTCCGCGAGAAGAAAATGAAGCAACCACGGGAGCATTTTTATCTCCAATTATCGTTCCTTGGAACGTGATTGTAGCAACAGGGTTTGATGTTGAGTTCATATAGGCAAGAATTTTTTTTCCATCTGCAGCTGAAACATCCATTCTTTGGAAGAACATGAGCATCAGCTGATTTAGTGACACCGTAGAGTGGATGGTTGATGATAATCATGCCAACACCTCCAACATCCTTCACGGCTTTACCTTTATCAACCCTTAGAACCCCACCACCGCTCAAACATATGACTATCTTTCCTCTTATACAGCGGGGGTCGTTAGTGACCCCCTAAGGGGATTCATCACTTGCATTTTTTCCAGCATCAAATAGAGTGAAGAATGTTGTGTTGGAGATCTTTGGATGATAAGCAGTTTCTCCTTCAAATTCCTCTCTATTTCCAAGCTTGACAGTAGCTTTTAGCTTTCTATCAAGCGTACTGGCGCCTACTGTGAGAATCCACGGGGCTGCATTTTCTACTGAGCCAGGGAAAGGACCTTCATTGCCTGCAGAGCAACTTACTAGAATACCTCTTTCTGTTGCACTGTAAGCCCCAAGAGCAATTTTGTCATCATAGAAAGGTTTCGCATTTTCACCAAGGGATATTGAAAGAATATCTACACCATCATCTATAGCCGCATCCATGGCAGCTAAAATATCACTGTCAGAACAACCAACTGAATTGCATACCTTATATATGGCTATGTGAGCAAGAGGGGCAACACCAACTGCAGTGCCATTAGCATTCCCAAATACATTAGCACCTTTCACAAAGGCTCCGCGCCGTGTCCTCCGCCATGCGAGTACCATGTCCATTATCGTCTATCGGGGAACCATTGCCAAGTTGGTAAGACCTTGCTCCAATGAGCTTGTTGTTGCACTTGTTTGTGAAATTGGACTCACACACTCCCTTCCACTTAGCAGGCGGAGGGGGCATCCCAACATCGCTAAACGAAGGATGGTCAGGAAAAATTCCACTGTCTATAACTCCGATGATCACGCCTTTTCCATAATTGGAATCCATCCACAAGCCCATGTTCTGTTGCAACCCAAGAAAGCTTGGTGTGTGAGTAGTGTGCAAGGACAATATCCTCTGAGGCTGTGCAGAAACAAAGCCCGGTTTCTTCTCCATTTCCTTCACTTGTGAGGAAGTTAATCTTGCTGCAAATCCTTTCATCACATTGTGATAGGAATAGATCATGCTAGCAGGCTCCTCATTTCCACTTGAGCTAATTGTTGTAGTTTTAGGCAAAAAAGAAAGGTAATAGCTCTCTAAATCCATAGATGATGATTGAGTAGAAATTTGGCTTTGTGGGGATTCAACATGGACTATATAAGTCTCAATATCACTCTGAATACTAGGCCATGGAAAAGAACAAAAGATGAAAATAAGAAGGATTTTCAAGAACCCCATTGCTGCAAATGGGCACCTATAGAAGAACTGAATGATGTATTTGGAAAGTATATTTGATGAATTCCTCTGCTTTGGAGAAAGTCTCTATATATAATGGTTTGTTCTTGAACCATTCAAGTTCATGAGTTTATTTTCCTCCACAAGAAAAATCAACTAAGACAGCTTAAGCATATAATGGAAGGAGAATTTTTTGGTTATTACACGTGAACTCACACAGTTAAATTTAATTGTGCACTTTATTTTGGTTAGAAAATTTGTTGTGGAAAAAGAACTATGTGGAGAAGAAAATTAAAAGTACTAAAGTTTAATGAAAAGAAAGGCCAGTAGTGTGAATGAAACTAGCTAAATTGAATTATATTATATAAAGTGATTCTTTTTTGAAAAAAAAAAAAAAGGACTTCTCGAACAGTTTATCTAATGATGTCTTAGGACGAGTATAATTGTATTTGGATACAGTAAGATTCTTTCATAAGACAAACGTTTAACTCCTATAAAACACTTAGTCATAAAAAGTTGCAAGTGTTCTGTCCAAATGGAATTAACGACTCGTAAGGTAGACAACTAGCTTGATGTTGAAGTGTAGTTTTATCAAAATCATGAAGATATTTAAGATTCTTCTTCGAAGAACTAACTAAATAGGCGACCATTTCAAGCATTTAACTAAAAATAGCAGAGGGATGTCTAATAAATGTATTTAATTCATGTATAATATGTGTATAACCGTATATAATCAATGCATTATGGTGTAAAGGTCTCTTTTTTCTTTTGGGGCAAGATACATATAAAATGCTTCACTAGCATAAAGTGTTGAGTTTTCACATCGACTATTTAGAATGAGAATGTATCTTTATATGGTCTTTGCATCTTTGAGATCCCACATCTTTTGATTTGAGTTGCCATGATTTTGAAAAATTTTTTCATACAAGATCGCAAAATCATTAGAAGAGATAAAAATTGATAAATTACCTTGATCCTTATGTAATTCTTCTAAGTTTTGTTACTTTTTTTGTTATACTTCTCTTAATGGGACAGAGATAAAAAGAATTTCTTATCATAAAGGTCTTAATGGAGTTACCCATCAATTATAAATAATGGGTGGCTTACGCATATAAAACCCAAACCTTATAAAATAAGATTTATATATTTAGCCCATAAATTTAATGTTCATTAGATAAAAAAAACGGCTTCTTTAATCGATAGCGGTTTCACTAAATGAGAATTTCTAACAAATTTATCCCAATTCTTGGTTCACCGGCATGGGAAACGGAAGTTGTCGAGATCCCAATTAATGATTTTGAACAATTTTTAAATTATCTTATGAAATTAACTTAGGCTCAACGTCAATTTCTTATCATAAAGGTCTTAATATAATAAATTCTACAACTAGGGGTGGATTTTTTATCAAAATCAAACCAAACCAAATCAATTAAGATGATTTTTTTAATATTGAAACCAAACCAAACCATTATAGTATAAATTTCGGTTTTTGGTTCGGTTTTTGCAGGTTTTGTGGGTTTTAAGGACTAATTTTATAATGCAATGAAATTGATACAAGTAAGGTACACAAGGACAAAACAAGTGAAGCTAATTCGACACAAAAAAAGTAGTCATTCACTACCTGGAGCGCTCAGTTAGAAACTGAACGAATTTTGTAACAAGATCAAGATTTAATAACTTGTTCTTTAACATGAGAGTTGTTGTTTTTTGTGAATCAAAATTTGCAGCTTATTTAGTGATATGAAAAATCAGTAGAAAAGAAAAGAAGTCGGAGCGCATTAGCCATACAAGAACACCACTAGGACTCAAATGGTCTAATGGATCTCAAAATCAAAAGTAAATCTTGCAGTTCACACAAATTGACCAAACTTTACGTTTTAATTATTTGAATTAGTATTGAATTTCTAAATATATACATATTTTAAATACGTATATGTTTATCGGTTTGGCTTGTTTTTTTTTTTTTTTTTTAAAAATTTATTTAACATTAAACCAAACTAAGTGTTATCGGTTTTTGAAAATTTAAAACCAAACCAAACCAAACCGAGTCGGTTTTCGATTTATTAAATCGGTTTGACTCGGTTTATCGGTTCGGATCGATTTTTCGGTCTCATTTGAACACCCCTAGTCACAACCCAATAGTAACATTGCTTTCCCTAGTTCTTTTTCTTGTGGAAAATACAGCTAAGGTAAAGTTGTTTAATTTAATTTATTTGCAAGACGAACTTGTACATAGGTGATGTTACATTGGTCCCCTTTAATTGTGGAAGCTGGACTTGGTCAGTGACATGTATCGTTGGGAGGCATGTCCTACTTCCTACAAAATTCCATACTTGGCTACAGATTTCTCAGTTGGGCACAATATGTTAAAAAGTGTCCATCTCAATTAAATAAAACGTCTTTTCTAGGAAACTCATAGGGTTGTCTCTATATTAATTTCCTTTCAGTGTCAATCCCTTTTTGCAAAAGGACCAAAACATATATTTCAATTAATTAAAGATTAAATCTACTTTGTCGAATATCATAAGGATTGAGGGACCAAAAGTTCTAGTATTCCTAAAAAGAAAGTCAAGTCTTCGGAAGAGTTGATTAGGTTTCTATGCATATAAAACCCATACCTTATAAAATAAGATTTATATATTTAGCCCATAAAGTTAATACTTCATTAGATCAGAAAAATGGGCTTCTTTAATTGATAGCAATCTATGTACAATTATATTAAATATGTGAGTCCACTAAATGAGAATTTCTAACAAGTTTATCCCAATTCTTGGTTGGCATGGGAACGCGGGAGTTGTTGAGATCTCACATCGGCTAGTATGATTTTGAACAATCCTCACTTGATAAATTAGCTTATGTGATTAACTTAGGCTCAACGTCAATTTCTTATCATAAAGGTCTTAATGGAGCCAATAAATAATGGGTCACAACTAGGGGTGTTCATTTTGATTTATCGACTTTTTATTTAATCAAATAAAACCAAAATTAAGTCATTTTTTTTTTTAAATATTGAAACCAAACCAAATCATTATAGTATAAATTCTACTAGTTTCAGTTTCGTCGATTTTATCAGTTTGGTTCGGTTTTTGCATGGTTTTTTTTTTTTGTGGGTTTTAATTTCATAATGCAATGAAATTGATACAAGTAAGGTACACAAGGACAAAACAAGTGAAGCTCATTTGACACAAAGTGCTCTGTTAGAAACTGAAAGAATTTTGTAACAAGATTTAATAACTTGTTCTTTAACATGAGAATTGTTGTTTCTTGTGAATCAAAATTTGCACCTTATTTGATATGCAAAATCAGCAGAAAAGAAAAGAAGCCGGAGCACATTAGCCATACAAGAACACCACTAGGAATCAAATGGTCTAATGGATCTCAAAATCAAAAGTAAATCTTGCAGTTCACACAAATTGACCAAACTTTACTTTTTAATTATTTGAATTAGTATTGGATTTCTAAATATATACATATTTTAAATACGTATATGTTTATAGGTTTGGTTTGGTTTTTTTTTTTTTTTTTTTTTTTTTTTTTTTTTTTTTTTGGGTTTAACACCAAATCAAACCAAATGTTATCGGTTTTTGAAAATTTAAAACTAAATCAAACCAAACCGAACCGGTTTTCGGTTTATTAAGTCGGTTTGACTCGATTTACCGGTTCGGATCGGTTTTTCGATTTTATTTGAACACCCCTAATTAAGTCACAACCCAATAGCAACATTGCTTTCCCTAGTTCTTGTTTTTGTGGAAAATACAACTTAAGGTAAAGTTGGTTAATTTAATTTCTTTGCTAGACAAACTTGTACATAGGTGATGTTACATTGGTCCCCTTTAATTGTGGAAGCTGGACTTGGTCAGTGACATGTATCGTTGGCATGCCCTACTTCCTACAAAATTCAATACTTGGCTACAGATTTCTCAGTTGGGCACAATATGTTAAAAAGTGTCCCTCTCAATTAAATACAATGTCTTTTCTAGGAAACTCATAGGGTTGTCTATATTAGTTTCCTTGATTAATAAATCCAGTGTCACGTCCTAATTACTTTTTGAAGCCACCAAAGACTTGACTTTCTTTTTAGGAATACTAGAACTTTTGGTCCCTCACTAATTGATAAATTTTTATTTTAATCCTTGGGATATTCGACAAAATAGATTTAATCTTTAATTAATTGAAATATATGTTTTGGTCCCTTTTCGTAAAAGATATGTTATACTCCTTCCGTTTATTTATCTTTAATTATATTTGAAATATATGAAAATTTTGTAGTCTGTAAATCATTCATTGAATTTGTTTTAGGAAATTAGGAAAAGTACATTCATTTACTACTAAAGATATGTTCAAACAAATTAGCAGGGAGTATTTGTAATATTTTTACAATTATATTAGTGTCGAATACAATTAAAGTAATAGTACAAGCTTAACAAATAGCACATAAGTAATTAAGTGATGAAACAATTGGTAACTATGGTAAATTTTGAATATTCACAAGCAAAGGGATCAAAAGTGCACATTTCACAAAGACTAAGATCAAAATTTGCCAACAATTGGGGGACGAAAAATATTGTTAACCCTTCTTTTTATATTTTGGCTTTGTTGATCAATGACGAAGTCTGTATTTTCATTAAAAAGAGTCAAAATATAAATAATTAAATATACGAAGAAATCATTATATGCACTATACAAGTTTTCAACGAAGGGGTAGATCCACCGCGCATCAAATTACTGTCTTTTTTTTGTTTTTCTAATTTTTCATCTTGTATTTGTAGGGCTGGACATAAATATCGAAAGTCAAAAAATCGGACCGAACCGAATTAATTCGGTTTTTCAGTTCGGTTTCGATTTACGTTTTCAGAAACTTCGGTGTTCGGATTTTAGAGTTCGGTTCTTCGGTGTTTCGGTTTAAACCGAAATTTCATTACCTAAAGAAATTAAAATAATCCAGGCCCATTAAGTTTAAGCCCAAAAAATTCAATTGTAACAAGCCCTCTTTTGCTTTTTTATCCCTAATTTTCCACTTCAGTTGAGAAAATCAAATATCTTTAACAACAGAATGTGAATATGATGTGTCTTTTGGATTAATGTATGTCTTTATGTGTTTCTTAATTATTCTTATTATATGTATATAACACTAGTAATCCTATATCATGGTTATGATTTTCTTTGTTTCTTGTGTATCCTGTTTGTTTGATTTTGATTTCAATTTATCAGTTTTATATTTTATTGCTTTTGAGAATATGAATTAGTGTAAATGGGATCGCTTCTAATATCATATCAAAAAAACCAAATTGAAAGAACCGAACCGAACTTCAAAAAACCGAAACAGAAAGAACCGAACCGAACTAGTTTGGTTCGGTGTTTGGTATCCACCTTCAAAAAACCGATATCGAAATAGCCAAACCGAAGTTTGAAAAAACCGAACCGAATAATCGAATGCCCACCCCTAAGTATTTGTAGTCCACTGATCTGATTAATTTCGTATTCATCGCATTGTGTCCACTAAAGACTTCATTGGAGCTTCTACATAAACTGCTTTGTCCTTAAACTGTTTAACTTACTTTTCTTTTCTTCTCCACTTACAAATTTAAATTTTAAGCTTCGATAGAAAGGAGTTATTCACTTGTTTTGCTCATTACACGTCAAACTCGCTATGAAACTTTTTGAATATTTACATTGTTGTATTATTGTATGGGAAAAGAAGAACCACGATTGCAAGAAAAAATTGAATTATTCACATAGAAAAGGTACTACGTAAGAGACAAGGAAAAAGAAAATGACATATCAAAGTTTGAATGTGCAACTCGGAGTCCGATCGGAATTTTACACAAATAGCCGGTTGAATTCATTGTTTACGTTTTCTAACTAGTACTAGTATACATATGTTATATACATATTATACATATATTATACACTTATCGACTATTTTTATTTTAAGTAATTGAGTAGGCGGCTATTTGAGTTAATTCTTTTTTTCCTTTCATTTGACACAACCCCTTCTCCGATCCCACCCGCATCCCATTTAACAGCCTGAGTTTTATCGGGCTAACTCAGGCTGTAATCGGATTGATCCGGCTCAGTAGATACCTATTTACCCCCAAATAGTGGATAACAATTAAATTTGTAAGTGGTAGATAGGATATGTGGTAGATTCAATTATAATATAGGATAGTAACGAATAAGTAATGATATATATTAGCAAATCTATATATAATATAAAGCTAGGCATAGGCGAGGTGATGTGGCCTTTCTCTCTACGGTAGGATTATTTATCTTTTTTTCTCCTTTTTTTGAACTTTTTCTTTCATTTTTTTTTATTCAATTTGCTTAGTAATTAGAAATTGATCATTATCTATTCTATTTGATTTATTGCATCTCATTATGATTACTTCAGTTGCAAAAAACTCTTGACTATTTGTTTTCACCATCATGCTTAAGAGACGTGTGTGTATTTAATTCTGTCGTATTTATTAAGGCCAGGGGCAACGTGCATGGGTTTTAAAGTGCTACTTTTAATATGAATTTTGGAGCAATCTGATATAAAATACCTCTACATGTTAGATTTTCTTTCCCATCTTTCCATGGTATCAGGCTCCAATACAACGTTTGCCCCATTCTGACAGCGAGTTGTCCTACTAATGTATCATTTTGATTTTTAGATGACTTAATTTTAGTTTAATTTGATTTTTTTTTTTGCTTCGTTTATTTTCTGGGGTTTGTGTTTTTCTTTGTTTATTATTTTATGTAAGGATTTAATTGTTTTTTCGTATTGGTGGGTTGTTTACAGTGATTTGACAAGTTCTCAAAGAATATGAACGTCGAGAAGGAATTGTCTCATCGTATGTAATTTGTTGATTCTTTCATTGCCATTATTTCTGCACACTGGAGGTTTAATTTTTGTTTTTGAAAAATAAATCAGTAAAATTATATTTGATCAGGATAGAATTAATATATTGAGAATAAAAACTAACCTTACAAGTTTGAGATTTAGCCGCAATGAGAAAGCATGAAAATTGTGTTTGTGTAATTTACTCGAAATACTCATTTAATTTGTTATGTTTTGAATCGTGTTTAAATGAATAATTTGATAACTAGGAAGACAAAATTATTCAATGACAGCTTTTACAATATATCTGGTTCTTGATCAAATTGGAAACATTATTAATCCAATGCTGAAGACAATTTTCTTTCTTCAATCACTATTAATGCACGAAGAATAAAGACCGGTAACATATGGACCACAATAAGGTATCCTCCCTCTTTTTCTTTTTTTTTTCTTCTTCTTTTGGCGTTTGGACACTGATCGTAGGAGCAAACTTTGAGTATTTGTAGAATTTAGTTTATAACGAAAATGCCTCATTATTTTTGTATCACTGTTATCATATATTAAGTGCTATTTAAATATAAGCTAAGGAAACTAAAACAGACAATTTTTATATAAAGATAATTTGGGAGCTTTTAAATATAGTCATTAGTTAGAGGGGAGTAGGACCATTAGTGAGGAAGTTTTTCTTTGAAAGAATTGTAAGATAATAATTAATTATTATTCTCAATAGAAGTTTACGATTTGAATTGTCTTTTAAAAGAATAATTTGATAACAAGGAGGACAAAATTATTCAATGCATATGCTCTCGACTTTAAGAAATATTTAGAAATTTGGAAAGCTCATTACTGATGTTTTTCCAAATATCAACTCTATTTTATTGCCTAAAAGTACTTTTGCTAATCAAAAGTTTAAATCCATCTATATAAAATTCTATTTTCTCAATATACAAATAAGTGTATGTTAATTAGTAATTGTCATAGGATGAAGTTTATGTATTTTAATATAAATTCACCTTATTATTTCTAATATATACACCTTGAATTATTCATTTTTAATTAGGTAATACTTAAACAAGCTTCATTGAAAATGTATAATTAACTATATATTGTACAGAAATAGATGCCTGAATAATCCTAATGTATGAATTAGTATATGAATATAATCAGCTCAAAATATATGTTGCTTATCATGGTTTTTTTTTTTTACTGAAAAGAGGGATATGATAAATTTGTATTAATTATTTATTTATTGATGATTTCGTAGATACAATAATATAATTTATAATCGTGCGAAGCTCGGATATATTCACTAGTATCTATATAATTGCAGGACATAGACCCGGTGACGTGGCAAGCCCTATGACCAGGAATAACATTTATCTTTTTTCTCCAATTTTTGGGATTTTCTCCTAATTTTTCCCATTAACAGGTTTTAATATAATTGAGAAAGAGCAAGATACCATTTAAAACTCTAATTGTATCACCCTCAACCGTTTCCTCAAATTAAGGCTACAATTGCATCACCCTACAAAAGAGAAAGGCACCGTTTAGAACTCTAAATCCTAAACGTACACCTTTCAAACTTCCAGCACCGTTTGCAACTTATAATTACTTACAGTGGAGAATCATAATCATAATAAGAGACAGACATGTTATTTTTACTCCATCTTCATTGCATACGTGTTTATCAGCCAACCTTCTTCACATGTTAAAGGGCCTTTGGACTTTTGGGGAATAGGCTGCATGATCTGGTGTTTCGAAGTTAAAAACATTTGGAGAAGATGACGTTATACACTCCGTATTTGCAAAGCATGCTATGCTACTGACTTCCATAAGAGTTAGTAAAATTCGTTTTTTAATGATTTGTAGGTTACATCTATTGTTAAAACATATTTGTGTACAACTTTTGAGTTTTGTTTTTGTTATATTCTCTGCTCTCAACCTTGTGTTACAGAGTATCTCTTCTCAAGCATCTTATTTCAATTTTCATTGTCCGTTCTTCTCTGGTGAATAGTTAACATACCTTCCCATTAATCTTTTCATCCTTTTTATATCTTTTCTTCGATTGTCTAATACTTTTCTAATCGTGAACAGAAAAGAGAGTAAATATCTCAAAAGGTCGCTCAATTATGAGAAATTATGTAACAAAGTCATTCAACTTCGTTTTGTATCAATAAAATCACTTAATTTAGAGCTTTTCTGTTATAAAGTCATTCTCACAGTTGAGTGACCTTTTCGAAGATGTCGAAAACTATATATTGTCATTTCTACAGATCTGATGTGTTTCGGTGAGATCTTTCTGTAAAAAGGCACAAGTATACAGACTTAAGTGAGTCAATTTTTATGAAATGTTATGGATGAGTTGAAAGCAATGTCTAAACTTTGCTTCTGCTGCAAAGTTACATAGTGTCCTTGTAAGCTGTTGCCTCTAAGTATCAGTAAATGCATCTGCAGATAGTCCCTTTTCCATTGTACAAAATACATGGTACTAATACTTTATTCAGGGATTGTAGTAAATTACTAAATCGAACTCCATTATTTCTGCAGTTAGCATAATTTTAACAAAGACCAGATGATAATATGTTCACATCAGTTCATGATGGTGGTAAAATTGATAGCGGTAAAGCTGCAATAACGTCGAATTCTCTACCACACATATTTCTGAATATGTTTTTGAGATTGTTACATGTAATCCAAATTATGTACTTCTGATGAAAAAATGGAGTTTGATTAATTTTTCTCTAATCTTCCTTTCCATCTTTTTTGGAATTATACCATTCATTTGACAACTCTCATCCGTTTCCCCTTTTTTTTTTTTTTTTTTTTTTTTTTTTTGGTATTTTTTCCGTTTTTATTCTATATTTTACTTGCTTTAGTTTTTAAACTGATCAAGTGTAATTTATCTATTAAATATGTTAAGGTTTCTTTTCTAAAATTATGGACTAACTGATGAATATGTATACCTATTTTTAGGCATTTTGTAGTTAAACTTTCGTTCCTTCAATAGATAGCTAGAGAATGAAAGGGAAGGTGCAATCGGCAGTCTTAATTAATAATCGTAAACGTTTGAAAATTATTCCAAGGGTTTTAGACCTTTGACTGCTCTTAGGGATCTTATATTGGAGTCTTAGAAATCCTTACGAATTTGGATACTGTCCATGTAAGTTCTCTTTTGCCATTAGGGAAATATAAGCTATATGAAGTTCTTTTTCCCTTTTCCAGGAAACGAGTTAGAATAATTTTTTTTTAAAAACTGGCGTTTTAATTTATTTTCTTGAATATTATTATATCTTTTATTGAGGTAATTTAATGCTTTATGAGTGTAAGTGGTAAAGCCCTCACTAGCAAATTTTGGTGAAATTATGATGTACATTGTACGTGAAGTTGAAGGTTCTATAATTTTAGTGACCAAAGAAATTAAAAATTATGAACGATCCACCAATATTGAAAAGACAACTCTATCAAGGAACAAATATTATCTCTGGTAGAGAAGACAAAATAGATCAAAAAAGATTATACACTTTAACTTATAATTCGAAAAATATTTCTAACACACATATATATATACTAAAAGTTTCTTATCCCAATTTTCTTCCGCTTTTTAGGTGTTATGGTCCTTTCATTTAATATATGTTCGGAGTGTTCTCCATGTTTAAGTTATTAGATGAATTTATTTCTTTGTTATTCTTAATATTTGAATTTGAATATTACGAAATGATTATTTTGTTAGTTCAATGAGGTTTTACGGACCGCGCATAGCGCGGTTATATTACCTAGTTAGCAAATAATAGCAAGGGAAGCTAGAGAAGAAGAGTTGACAAATGCTGCGAATTGGTCCGGTCTGGAAGAAGCCTTTTTTAATCGAGCCAAAATACTTGAGGAAATATTTATGCCGCTTTGCTGATTACAACATGTTGAATGGTCAAAAGCTAACCTAAAAAAGGAAGGGATAACCCTCTATTTATAGGTAACAATAAATGGGCCCTAGTACAATGTAGAAAAGCCCTTTCTAGAAAAACCCTAAAATGGATAAGGGCATTAAGACGGCTCGACACTCGTACTATTGTCATCGCAAGTGGTGGAATGGTTAGATGATGCGTGGCCTGCTCCAGTGGCGGAGTTAGGATTTTTGAGGGGGTTCAAAATATGAAGAAGTAAACATACGAAGAGGGGGTTCAACATCTCTATATATATATAAAAAAAAAAAAATTTAACCTTCAATATACACCGTAATTTTCGAGTAACCTATACACTTGGGCTCCGCACGGCCCCGCTCCATAACTGATTATCCGAACCTATATTGAGTGTGCTCTTTAGGCTCGGATTTCTTTGTCAGTAAATACCCTCGGTGTTAAAGCAGAGTTGAACGCGTTCGTGACCCCTCAGCTCTATCTTTTACTCGGGTTCCCATCGGACACAAGTTTATCCGGTTTTTACCGTATACAATACCCATAACTCGGACAAAAACGTGTGTGCAGTACTGGATCATAGTTGTGGATTGAGCTTAATTTACTTTTTTCCAAAGGAGAGGATTAATGTTTAATTACATTTATTTAGAAATTTTGTATTTATATATACTACTAAAAAAAGGCGTTTTCGACCAAAAAATTTCGACACATTTTTGGTCGAAAAAAATCGACCACACGCGGTCGAAAAATCAACAATTTAATTTTTATTTTATTTTCGGTAGAATTTCGACCACACGGGGTCGATTTTTAAAATGAAAATATAATTTCACATTTCGACCCGTGTGGTCGAAATTAAATTTTGTATAAATAATAAATGGGAAACGTTTAAATTAAAAATAAAAAAAAATAAAAATAAAAACAATTTTCGACCACATGTGGTCGAAAATTGGAAAACTTTTATCTGACCACACGTACATCAAATATCTGCCACTGGTTGGTCTTTACTTTAATTTGAATTGGTCCTTTCTTTTAATTTCTCTCTCTCTCTCTTTCCTCTCTCCCTCTCCTCTCTACCAACACACACCACCTCTCTCCCTCTCCTCTCTACCCACACCACCAGCCCCACCGCCCCACCGACCCAGACCCTTAACCCACCGCCTTCGACCACCGCCAGTCCACGTCGGTGGCGCAGCCCTTACATTTTCAGGTACGTTTTTTTTTTTTCCAATGTCATGAACACTTACCAATGCATAATAATCTCATGTTATTAGCTACATTACCTTCTATATTTAGTAGATTTGATAACTTTATTTAGTGTCCAATATTTGTTTTAGGGTTTATTTTAGGTTTTTTTTTTTTTGGATTTTGAGTTGAAATTGAATGTTATTTTTTGGGCTGTTTTGGTCCTTTTTTTTTTGGGATTATTTTGATTCTTTATTTATGTGCTATTTATTTATTTTGGTTCTCTATTTATGTGCTCTTTATTTATTTTTTATATGCTCTTTATTTATTTAACATTTTTACAACAACCAATATTATATTTTTTTGAAGTAATATCATTAGTTTAAGTCCTTAATAAGGACAGTGAAAATCAGAACTTGCCATATGAACTTGACGGGGGAACAATAGTGTAATCATGATCAACCAATTATCTCTCTTTTGTTGGTTTACTTTGGTTATGTTCTATAATTTAGACACAATTAATTAGGCTCTTCTTTACTTTTGTTTTTCCCCTAGGAGAATTAAATTATACGTATTCTCCATCATCAAGTATGTCAATGGAAAAAAATAGAAGTATATTTACGTAGTCCAAAGTTTAAGTTGTCATTCTTTTTGGGGCTTAAGTTGTCAATTAGCAAAGTTTTGTCAAACTGGGCTGTTTTGGTCCATTTTTTTGGGAGTATTTTGGTTCATTTGGAGATTCACACTACTAAAAAATGGGGCATGTCCGAGAGCGTCTTATGAACACTGGCTAATGTTGGTACGAAGGTATACAAGGGATAATTAATAGGACAGACTTTATTCAAAGCAGCAGGTATTTTATACATCTTGGTCTCATAATCATACTCGTATAAATCATGATAATGTGGCAGGGGAGGTTCTACTAGGAAACCATAATTATAGTGGTCCAGACCCATAATGAAGTTGAATATACAAAAAGTTATTCTTTATCCATTTAAGTTCCAACTTGAGCTATCATTCAGAATGTGAATTTGAGATGCCATTGGAAGTTGCTGACTGTAAAGCACTATTTGAGATGCCATAATTTAGTGTTTTGTGCTGTTTTTTTTATTCTTCATACATAAGTTAAAGAAACTTTGAGTGTAGAAAAAAAAGACACTTTCTTTTTCATAAGTGGATTTGTGTTTTGATCATTATAAAAAATTATCTGCTAATGTCAGTTTAATTAGACATAGACTAATAACCTGATTATAAGTTGAAAACTTTGACTTCTCATTCTAGATGCCTCTTCTATTAGAAATTTAATATGAAGTTCAAAAAATGAAATTGAAAATTGAAAATTGCTAAATTTTGTAACTTTGCTCCATATGATGAATCTTTAAAGAAATGAACTGAAGTATACTGTATCACATATATATTGTAAGATTCTTGATACAGAAACTAGTTCAATCTCTATGCTTGTTTAGTATGTGGTTTGTCAAAAAATGGGTCAAGATGAGATCTTCAAGATTACTTACACGAGGAAAGAGAAGAACGCCGATGGTACAGGCCGATGGGTTGAGCCAAGGGCTGAGCGAACTTGGGTAAGTCATTAGTAACCAATAATAATCTATTTTTAGTACTAAATTAGACTACTAACATTGTATCCTTCAATTTTAACGAATTTCAACAACACTTTGGGGAGTTTCGAGCCACTCGGCCAAGTAGCACACCGATGACCGAAGAGGTAATACGGAATGGATTGAGAAGCATCAAGTTGCTCGGCATTAACAAGAACACTTAATTCCTCGAGGCTAGGATGTTGGGTATGCAAGCCCAAATTAATAGTTTATGATGGATATGTTTAAATGGATATGTATATTATCTTTAAGGGTTTGAATGTAGTTTTAGTTCGAATTAGAAGTACTTTTAAGTTTATAATGTTTAAGTGTTTGAATGATGTTTATAAGTGTTTGAATGGATAATGTTTAAGTGTTCAAGTATTTGAACATTGTTTATGGTTGTTGTGTTGCATTGTTGATGAATTGGATGGCTGTTTTGGTTGATGAATTCCGTTATTTGGAAATTGGCGGTGGGTCGTCAAAAGCGCAAATCTTTGGAAAAAATATTTGATTTTCGACCAGGTGGTCGAAAATCACTCGATATTTCGCAATTTCGACCACGAGGTCGGAAATTGTACGAAAAAATTCAATTTCGACCACATGTGGTCGAAATTTAAAATTCTTGCCGATTTCGACCACATGTGGTCGAAATTACGGGCCCAATTTTACAATTTCGACCATGTGATTGAAGTGCGGGCGCAATTTACAATTTCGACCACGTGGTCGAAATTGTGAAAATAAATTTCTTTTTTATATTTAAATATATATAATGTTTTCGACCACACGTAGTCGAAAAAGTTAAATATAATTTAATATAAAAATAATTTTTTCGACCACATGTGGTCGAAAATAATTTTTCCCTTAATTTCGGTAGAATGTGATTTCGACCACACGTGGTCGAAATTTTTTTTCGACCAAGCTGTTATCGACCTACGCGTGTGGTCAAAAAATTGGTCGAAATAAAGGCTTTTTCAACCTCGTGTGGTCGAAATTTTTGGTCGAAAATTCCTGTTTTTTTAGTAGTGATAGTTTGAGGCGGAAATGGTAGATTAATGCTATATCTGCCTGAATTAGAATATGTCTAGTTGAACTACTGTCTATAAATTGATTTATCTTAAAGACAATTGTTTTTTTTTTCCCGGTCCATTGCCTATAAATTGGTTTATCTTAAAGGCCATTCTTTTTTGTCCGATAAAAAAAAAAAAAAAAAGGAAGAATGGTCTGTAAGATAAATCAGTTTATAGACAATAGAACTCGAAACTTATACTTTTTTCCTGATGCTGGAGGTGCGAATATAGTCCGGCATTAGTAGTTAGTGAAATTCTTTTTTTTTTCTTTTTTTTTTTCATATAAAGTGAAGGGATACTTTGTTATAATATGAGACATTTTAGGGAAATTGTTTAAGCCTAGCTCAGCGATCATAAGATCCAATACTTATTTTATCTGATGATATTTATTGGGAGGACTGATATTTCTCTACTTAAGTATTAGGAATGGCTATATTTGGATTCAACGAGTATCTTTTAGTACTAGGAAGTGACCTTTTGACTGAAATATGAAGACAATAACAAGATTCCCTAACAGGCTAAACCACATATTAATTTCAAAATTAAATTTGCACATTTTTATGATTTTCCCCTTCTTTTGGGACTAGTAGCACATTACTTAAGTTGTTCACACTTGTAAAGGCACTAATGAATAATGGGCCATATACAATTAGTAACAATGCTTTCCCTAGTTCTTCTTCTTGGATCTTTTAGATGTCGAAAATGAAACAATTTTTTATTTTTCACTATGATTCATTATGGATTTTAGTCTACGGAACATCTCTTTGTACGCTTGTGCTAAGTAGGGTAAAGATCTGTATACACTTTATCATCCCCAGCATTCTACTTGTGGAATTCTTTTGATATGTTGTTGTTGTTGTTAATTTATTAAAGATTTTTTGTTAAATATTTGAAACTATAAAAATGATGATTTCTATTTTTATATCAAGTAAAATTTATTTTGAAAAAAAAAAAAAATTAAGTAATCCCTTAGTGGAAGTACGTAAGGAGTCCTAATCACCCATCCGCTAGTGATAAGGGCAATTTTAACAAGTATGTTGACGGAGGGGCATATTTGATCGGTCAGTCTAACAGGGGTAATTTTAATTCATAAACAATAATTGGGGGTTAAATTTGACCCTTTTCCTATTGTTAAATTGTTCTGCTCATTACACATCAAACTCACAATGAAACTTTTTGAATTATTTGCATTGAAGTAATATTGTGTGGAAAAAGAAGAACCGTGATTGAAGGAAAAAGTACTACGTAAAAGATAAGGAAAAGAAAAAGATTACAGTCAAGAAGGAATTGTCAAGAATGTTGAGAATGGATATGATATGTCAAATGTACCCTTTGTAGAGATAAGTAGTCAAATTAACACTAAAGTAAAAAGTAAAGTAGATGTACCATGTGTCAGCTAAAAGTAGGAGTCCGGAACCTAAATGCCCTAACAAAAAGTTAAACGAACCAAAATACTCCAAGAAGAAAAAGAGACTACAAAAGTAACCTTAACGTAGCAATTTGCTGCATTAAGGGACCACGTTATGCTTCCTTTAAAGAACAAGTTGTTGTGTAAAACCACAAACATGGCACTTCCGTTCCACCACCTGGTCCCACTTGCCATAAAAAATTCCCAAAACCACCATTAAAGGATGAGAAGCTCGAGTCCCACCTCAAAAAAAAAAAAAAAAATACCGTTTTCGATTCAAATTTCACTTGGAAAGTAAAGATTCTCGGTATATTCAAGTCAAGGAACAAGATTCGAAGGTTGAATTTTAGAAAAAAATGACGTACAACTCGATTCAAACAGCCCTACGACAAACTTCGCTCAAGGTATATTACTATGAACTTTCTAATTATTTTTGTTAAATACATTATGATCCTAAGCATGATTAACGTTTCGTAGTCTCGAATTTCAAAAAATGGATTGTACTTTTGCTATTTTGGCTCGTTTTCCACTGGGCATTTTCGAACTGGCAATGTTTTTATTTTTATTTTTGTCCTGTTAATTTATTAGTTGTTAATGATTATGAATTGTTTAATTAGAAAAAATATAGTAATTTAATTATGTCATTGTTAATTTATTTATTTGTGAAACTGTTTATCCTATGTTAATTGTTAATATGCTAATTAGTTATCTATTTTTATGTGTTAATTATTTAATTAATTATTAATTAGGTAGTTAATATAATTTCTCGTTAAATAAATTAGTTTGTTATTACTTCAATTGTAGTTATTAGGAGAATAATTAGTTAGCAATTGTTCATTGCAATTAGTTAGTTAATATATTTTTCTGATAAAGGATTAGTTAGTTAACATAATTTCCCGTTAAATTAATTAGCTATTTAATATAAATTTTTAGTTAAAAGTTAATTAATTAAGTAAATTTTAATTAGATATAATTATTCACAAAAATATAATACGACATAATTCTCATAATCCACAAATTTTGAATAAAGAAGGACAAACTAAATCCTGAATAACGAATAACTAACTAAATCCTGAATAACGAACGATAACCTAAATCCTGAATAATGAATGATAAACTAAATCCTTAGTTTTGGATTGAACATCATTAATATAATTTCCTTATAAATGATTAGTTAGTTACTATAATAAAGGATTAGTTCGTTAACATAATTTCCCTTTAATTTCAAGAATAATGAATAATTTAGTCTATACAGATACGACACCTCCATGGATCCCAACGTTCACCCGGAGCCCAACGATAGAGCAGTACGTGCTCTACAAGATAATCATAGGTCCAAGCTATTATGGACTGGAAGTATATATATGGGGGCTTTGCTCCGTCCCCGTAGGTTGAATATGGCATGGATTCTTTTACGCGAGCGGCCCCCACCATCTTGCATCTTAGAGATATTGTATTGGGGCGGTATCTATCGTCGCATCTCTATTGGTTGGGTACATCATTACGTGAGGAGCAGCCAGCGAGAAATGTAGAGGGTCCGTGTTTATTGATTTCGCAGAGTTTCTTATCTCGGTTAGTATTCAAAATACTTATTTAAACCATTAAAGTACTTATTTTAAATAGATGTGGCACTTATTATTTCGTAATTTTTCATATTTTAGGATTTGCCGACAGTAGGTCCATCACAGCCACCCACTCAGGTGTTTTCTCATAAGCCTGCAGAGCCATAGGTGTCTTCTAATGAGCCTGACGAGCCACAGGTAAGATTTTTAGTAAAACTTAATTTTTATTCCAAATAAGTTGAATATTACTTTAATTTTTTTAACATTTATTTGGACCTTGGACAGGACACCGCTCTAGATCTAGTCATACAGGATCCCGTTCACGAGACTGCTTTAGATCCTACTCCATACCTCTCTCAGGAACTCGTCGACACACAAGTTTGATTTTAAACAAAAGTTAATGCATTGAATAAAATTAAAACTAGTACTAATTTTTATATGTTTTTTCAGGTTCATCCTTCGGCGCTACTGACCCGTCTCCCGATGAGGATGATCAGGAGGGCAATGTTGAGGTTGACCGTACTAATCTCAACAGATTGGCTGCGGTCGTAGCAGTCGGCCACAGACATACTATGGTTCGGACTCTGGAGAAGGGGAAGGGCAGGGGGGAAAAAAGTGACGGCCGATCATGTCTTAGAGCACACAACTATTAAGAGGAGGAAGGGGGATGGGGACGATGGCGAGGGTGGTGGCGATAGACTTAGGCCTCGGGATATTCTTAAGTCTACTACATGTGGGACCCATTCTAATGTTGCATAGTTTATGTAAATAGTTTTTTATTTTGCGTATATATTTCTTAATGATAAATATTATCTTTAGTATTTTTTATCGTTTATTATTAACTCGTGTGAAATCCTAAAGTAATAATTTAAAAAAAAAAAAAAACTCGACATATTCCAAATAAAGTTATGCACTAACTAAAAAGTAACATGCTTAAATCTAAACCCTAAAAAATATAACACTTAAACCTAATGATAACAAGTTTCAAACTTACTTCGGGCACTTTACAACCCTTAAAACGATGATCCAAACTATTAGGTATCCTTGATGTATTGATTCTAAATTATTGTTCGCACAAACAAACATCGGGTTCTATTTAAAATATTGACATTCCGGGGTCTTTAGACATGACTAATCTTTGGCCAAAGTACGAAAATGGAGTGAAAATATAGAGTGAAACAAGTGTTGGAAATTGTAACCCTCTTTAACGCAGGAATTTACTGCGTTAAAGAAGGTCCTGGTCCTTTAACGCAGGAATTTCCCATGTTAAGGGTAGTTTGGTAACAGTTTTTTTCTTGGGTTATTTTGGTTCAATAGTGTTTTTATTGGGTCATTTAGGTTAGATCCTATCTATCTCTATTGAGTTTGGAGGATGAAGTAAAAAGAGAGAAAAATGAATTAAGGTATTACATCTCATACTTTTGTACGTCGAGTTTTCCCATAGTTTAATCGAAGTGGACTCGGAGAGTGTAATTATTTTTGCGATTATGAGCAGGGATTTATGATTGACCTTAAGTATACAAGAGTTTAAAACCATGTTTAGTAAGTATCTCAAGGTTTAGAGGTTAAACGAATCGAAGAGAATACGTTTCGATGAAAATCGAATTTGGGCCAAATTTGTACGACCCGTACTTTTGGTGAGGGCCATCGTACCTCAAAAATAGAATCCCAAAATTTTCCCTTGTGAAGTATGGTCCGATGTTGTGTTGAGACCGTACTTTAAGGCGGCTAGGATGTTGTGTTGATCTATTTATTTCGTGGCTTGATCTTTTATTTCATTTATCATCCAAAACAGACCCTAAGAGCTCCCAAACCCTCTCCCTAATTTTCCCTAATAGATAAGACTAAGTCCAAGGTAAATCAAAGTGATTAGTGTATCAAGAAGCTAGGAAACCTTGCTAGGAGTTGAAGTGATCTTGTTGTGTTGAAGTTGAAGCTTTCTTCTTGGTGAAGTATCCTAAGATTGAGGATGTTCTTGGGTGATTGAGTTAATATTACATCTTTTCTCTATGTTCTTGAGTTAGTTTAGTCTTTAGTCAACTTGTTAGATAGAGAAATTTTGGAAGAGAAGTTAGAATACATGCTAGAACTCTAGTTAGCTTTGTGGACTATTTTGGAATATGATCTTGAGTTATTGTGGCTGGATTTTCTTAAGTATAAGTAGGGGTTGATGTTTTTGTCATGTTGTTGTTTCTGTGCTTCTAGAATTTGGGAGAAGGAAGTGTATAAAGATATTGTATACTAGCGTATATTGGGTTGTTTTGTATATACACTTTTGTGGTTGATGGTTTGGGCTCATAGAGAGTAAAGGAGGTTGTGGTTGTTGTTGTTGGTCTTGTTGGTTAAGTTGTGGTTATTTAAGAATAGGGGAAATGTTGTCCGATTCATTTTAGAGACGAGTTATTATTTGATATACGTGATATACTAGTGTCACCTAAGTTAATTCATGTATACCTTGTTATAGGAAAGACATTCTAATGGTGACAAGTTAGTTACTGGATCAAACTGACGACTCGAGGTATGTAAAGGCTAACCCTTCTTTCTCATTTTGGCATGTTTCCTCTTGACGAGCTACTTTCGATTATCCTCACAAAGATGTGCTATTCGTAATAGTCGTACTTAGGTTACCATGACCCTATTGTAGGGAGAATACTGGGAATGATCTCATGATTAGTCAACTTAGCTATATATTTAGAACGATAGAAAACATGACTAAAGAATGCATAGAGTTTTAGTTGGCTTCGATCCTATGATGTTTGCTTTCGAGGCTATGATATGTTTTCCTTCAGGGCTATAAAGCTTACCTATGGGGCTATTACCATACAGACTGCCTTCGGGGTTATACAGATGCACGCTTGCCTTCGGGGCTATACAGATACGCGTTTGCCTTGGGGGCTACATGGAGTGCCTTCTGGGCTAATCATGCATGTCTAAATGCCTTGTATGAGGCTAAGTAGTTCGACGTCGTATTATTGGTTATTAGATGTTAGAGGCAGGCAAGTACAATCGGATTCTTTATTAACTCTTCAGTTATGCTCAGTTACTTTATATTTCATTTCAGTATTAGTTTCAGTCGCTTTACATACTCGATACATTATTTGTACTGACGTCTCTTTACTTGGGAACATTGTGTTCATGCCCTCAGGTTTAGACAGGTTGCCAGGAGAATTGCACCAGTAGGACCTGCCGAATGTCAGCCAGTGTGGTAAGCTCCATGTCATTCGGAGTTACCCGATTTATAGTTTTGTGTATATACAGTATGGATGTGTGTGTCCATGCTGTACATACACAAAACTCTGAACCAGGTAACTCCGAATGACATTAAGCTTACCATACTAGCTGACACTCGACAGGTCCTACTAGTGTGAGAGAGGGCCCTGTCCCGACCATGTTATAGTTACAATCTTGTAAAGGCTTGTAGATCTGTTTTGTCAGTATAATATGTGTATTTTAAGAGGCCTTATCGGCCCTTGTATATGTTTATTTTGTTACTGTTGGTTATAGACGCTTATGGTGGCCTCGTCGGCCTGCATAGCTATGTATATATGTGTCACGACCCGACTAGGGCCGCGCGGGCACCGGGCTAACCACCGAGCACCACTCATTCTATTACGTATCCCGCTCTTCATTCATATTTCTTATCATTCATAATCATAGAAAACTATCATCGTTTGAGACATATTTACTTATAAACATAAGCTCTTCTAGCTTATCAAAATAATATACATACGTGCATATATATAAAGACTGTAGGGCCATACCACACACTGCGTATCTACGAGCCTCTACTAGAGTACTAGACATATGGACGGGACAAGACCCCGTCGTGCCCAATATATATATATATATATATATATACATAAAATACTGTCTCAAAATAGCATCTCTCGGAATAAAGAAGGGGGCTCTCAGAAATGCCGATGCCTCCTATAGATCCGCATCGTCTCCCCGTCTACCTCGTGGGCATGAACGCGTCGTCAAAGAAAAGTGTGATGTCGGTACATGATTTTAACATTGTCTCGATTATGTAAGGCATGAACAATAATAAGGCATACAATAGGAACATAAGGAATAACATAAAATAAAGGAACTCGTCCATGTCTCATAATACCTTTTTGAACATTCGCCGTACGTACTTACCTCTTTGCTTCTCTAAAGATGCACTTGTTACATCCACATACTTATATACACACACACATACACACACACACACACACACACACACATATATATATATATATATATATATATATATATATATATATATATATATATATATATATATATATATGTACCATAATTTACAACATAAAGACAACCCCCCGTACCCGCCCATATAGGCTCGGTACCATTCTTAACATTATTGTACGTCGCATAAGCATATCATGACCTTAGCTTAACTAATCATACCTTATCATCATCTGCGTTTGATAGTGCCGTATCTATTTATACACATTCAAGCATTATCCGTATTCGGGCCGTAGTGGCTCGACAATATCCGTATTCGGCCACGTAGTGGCTCGACAATGTTCGTATTCGGCCACATAGTGGCTCGACAAGATCTCGTATTCGGCCACGTGGTTCGACGATCATATATATGTCTTCCGTACCTCGCCTACGACGAGGCTCCTGTAGATATCTCTTATCATCACATGCATCTCATAAGCTTATCATGACTTTCTATAAAACATGTATTTAAATTAAGGACAATCTATTAAAAATAATATCATTTCCATGACGTGAACTTCATAACATATACCGTATACTTACCATTGTTATTCATCACATATGCATATATATCATCATACCACACATATATCATCATATCAATCATACTTCGTCATAGACTCGTCATTATTAATCGTCTGGTAAGCATATAATGGCACCATCATAATTGATCATCATGATTCATCATAATGCATGCATGGGACTCATGGACGATTATACTTTATCGAGTGGCGTAAAGGTCGTGAACCCCCGATTACATTATGGAGTCACGATGAACATTCCACCTCACCTTGAAAGAAGTAGCACATAAGGTGAGTGTATACAATAATCAACATCAATAAACTATGGATAGCTTCCTTAGCTTTATAGAAACATCATATCATAGACTATAGCATCTCTTAGACTTAGCTTGTCATCATCAATATCGTACTCATCGCATATCTCTTATCTCATATAGCTTATTCATGAACAAGGACTCATAGTTTTCTTGAGGATAGGAAATTCGTAAAGAAGGAGGAAATTCATGTCATAAGATTCATGCCTTAGAAAGAAAGGACTAGCCTTACATACCTTTGTCGTTTACTATTCTATCGCTTGCTCGTTCTCCTTTAATGCACTCGCTTATACCTTAAAGGGAATTCATATCGACATTAGCTAAACAATCATAAGAACGTACTTACTAAAGCTAAAGAAAATTGGGCAGCATTTCCTTTGTTTATACTACTTTCCTCCATATTCCATATCGACTCCCAACATTCATAATAACAATCACAATATCATAAACAATAAGCATCATTCAATTGCATTGCCCATATTTCACAATTTCACTCCAAATTCTCCATAAACATGACCAAAGTTCACTATCGCGTTCTTGCACATATAATACTTATTCCGTGTTTTAAATGTCATTTATAACGCATTTATAATCTAAACATATCCATTTCATGATTCAATCCAAACTACTACTCAACAATGACACTATTCACCCATTTATGACCCATTTTCTATACCCTTCTACAATCCAAGTGTTTCAACTTAACAATACTTCAAATAACATGGAAAAGTCATGAAACTCACCTTAGATGATGGAGAAATAAACCTTGAATGGTAATACACCTTTTTCACCAAAACCCTATTTCACCTTTCTTGAGATTCCTTGAGTTGAATGACTTTAATAAGGTTTCCTTCACTTGATTCACTCCAATTCTTGTTATTGATCTTTGATTTCCTTGGTTTTCTTGTGGATGAAATGTGTGGAAGGTTCTAGAGGTCTTGAGATGTTGAAGACGTGTATGGAAATGAAATAAATGAAGTGAGAATCACATTTAAAGAGTTGGAACATTTCAGTCGTCGGGAGTTCCACGGACTGCTTCACGGTCCGTGGATCATGGTGTTGTCCGTGAAACTGGTCGTGGTTCATGACCAGCCAGACACTACTTCTACTGGCAGTTCCACGGACCCATCCACGGTCCGTGGAATATTATGTGGGCCGTGGAACATGGTCGTGGAACTCACAGTTCCACCGAAGTGGTTCCCGTCGTTTCGTTTGATCTCTAATCCTTATGGAACCTTCTTAACACTTGTTTATCACTTCATTAGCAATCTAAGGAACATTATAACTCTTCTCCAAAACATCATTAAAACATCATTAACTTGATGCTCGTAATTTGCCCGACACACGACTTATAACTCGCTTTCCTTAACAACTTTCTTTCCTTAGCTCGAATGGCTTTGGAAATCATAATTAGGACCATCAAATACTATTTCTTACTTATCCAAACCTCGTATACACCATGCCCTTCGTTAGTCCATTCATTGTACGCTAAGGGGAAATTTCCGAGGTGTAACAATATGTTTTGGGTGTGTATGCCCTCCAGGTATGATAGTTGTTATTTACAAATGGTTTACGACGCAGCCTTGTCAACCTTGGTTGGTATTTTTCTGCTTGCAGGTAGGCCCGTTGGCCTAAGTTGAGGGTTATCCCTCCAGAGTTACAGTTATAGAGTGATTCGCTCGGGTTGAGTACGGCACCGGATGCCGGCCACGCCTCTCCAGATTTTGAGCATGACATAAGACCCATGTGAAATGTGTGTGAGAGGGTGATAGATATGGATGGAATCTATCTACTTTTTAGCTTACATATAGTACATGTACTTTACTTTTACTTTTTAGTTTAAAATGTAGATTTGACTATCTCTCTCTACAAAGGGTACTATGAGTAAGAAAAATTTATTCTTGACATCAACTTGGAGTGTGAATGACCCAAAAGAAAATGGCGCATCAAAGTGTGAATGAGCAACTCGGAGCCAGTCTCGGGGTCTAATCGGGATCTTTATAGAAATAGCTACTTAGATTGACTATTTATTTCTTAACTGGTATACATAGATTGTATATATATATATATATTGTGTATATGTATATATATATAGGTTGTGCGTCCACCAAATAATGTATGAGGGACCTGATTGTGTACCAGTTCCCTTATGCAGTGCAGTAAGTAAAGAATGCATGATTTTACAGTAGAAAGCTCCTTACTCAAGGGATTAAAAATCACGACCAATTCCAGTAGGATTTCAACTCCATTACACCAGCAACTTCAGGTTACAACTCTATCGTAAGCTAGGAACTAACTCCCATAATTCCTCACCCTTATAATAACGATTATGCAACCTAGGAACTAACTCCCGCAGTCCCTAAACCTTTGCAACTCACTAATTGCAAACACTTCCACTTGACTAACTCTAGCCAAGGAAACTAATACACCTAGGCTAACTCTAGCCTAGCGTACCACTAAATGTTCTTACAAAGATACTCTTCCAACAAGAAACCTTTGAGAATTCAACTAATACAACTAAGCTAACTTTAGCCTAATGTACCACTTAAGAGTTTGTGGAAGCAATCTTGAGAATGTAGAACACCTACAAACAACTTCATTTTTGGGAAGAGTAGGTTTACAGTTTAAGCACAAGTAAACAAAGACTCATAACAACCTAAAGAACATAAATAATAGCTTGTGTCTAGACCAGGTTCTTCGGCTTGTCGATGACTTTGTTCGTAAGAGCACTTGAGAAACTTGTGCCAGTAGATTCTGTACGATTTAGATTGGGTTTTTTCAAGGCTACTCAATATATTGCCATCATATTGTATATATAGTGGGAGCCTGTGGGATGGTAGAGACCACTCATTCATTTTGACCTAAAGAATGGGCCAACTCACCATTTTGTACTTGTGTGTAGCAAGTGGCTCGGCTTTACAACTGTTCTCTACTGACGATGCACAGAGAGCGGATTACAGACCAAGTCTCTATCTGGTTCTAAAACAGTTTGACAATCATCAAAACACGAATGCACTTGGAACTATTATATATAATACATTATTGGCTATTTTTATTTTAAGCAGTTGAATGGATGACTATTTGTGTTAATTTCCTTTTTATCATTGACACTTCCATATTTTGTGTTGATTTTTAAGTTTGCCCTTCATAACAAACAACTTTTTTCAGGGGCATAAGTTTTTATTTTCGCATCATGATATCCCACCCGCTTGACTTGTTTCCTTAAAAAGCTTATGCTCTACTAGGCATATGTTTGATTGCTAAAGGTCAAAAACTAAAGACCAGCCCATTTGAAGGGAAAAATTAAAGATCAACACAATTTTCCCTTCATATTTTTCACTTCAAGTTTTCGAAAAATATTTTTCAATTTTTTCATATTTTGTTAATTAAAATGTTTTCAAAGTTATTGATTTTAGGAAAATAAGTTCCAATAGTAGGGAAAACAAGTTTTTAAGTGTCATTCCACACTAATTGTTTCCTGTCTGCCCCCTTAACACCCTGCTCGCCCTCGGTCCCCATTGCCCGCACCTCTTCCCTTCCCCCCCCCCCCCAACCCACCTACCCTTCCAGGGGCTCCTCTCCCCTGGCCCTCCATGACCCACCTCCCACCCCCTCGTCCCCACCCCCTACCAACCCCCGTTCCACCTGACAAATAAAGGGAAATTTGTGCAATTTTGACTGGTCCCATGACAGATTGGTGATATTTCATGACAGGATGAGAGGATCTTGTAGGCATTTTGTTTTCTTTCAAAAATGAACTAGATGACTATCTTATCTCAATCTCATTAACGACATGTCTACATCTATTGTTTTTTGTTTTCCTCCTTTTTTTTAGTTTTCCATCCGATGTTCGATACCCGTATTGGAGCCCCGACTAATCCGGATTCGTGCCGCGTAAGGCCCATTTAAGGGAGAAGCGCTTTCTAACAAGTTTTTTCCATACTCATGGCTCGAACCCGAGACCTCCCACCACAACCCTTGTCGGTTCTACATCTATTGTTAACTGAACATGCAAATCAATTCAATCCATGTTTGTCAAATTGATCCCCAAACATATTGTACTTGTTTGATATTTTCTGCATCGTGTAAAAGAGAGATCTGCTATAGAATATAGTTCAATTATAGAGTCTGTGATGTGTTACAAAGATATCATACCAACTTTATAGTATTTGTTACTATATCATTCACAAGTCTTGGAGATAAATGAATTTATCGTATTTAGTACTTCCACTAGAGTTAGGCCCATACTAGTCTCTTTCACACTAGTGGCCTTTCTTTTCGTTATCCTTCAGTAGTTTTTCCTCCCGGCATAGTTCGTATTCCACAATGAATGACACTAACCAAATAAAGGGCCTGCTTTTGATAAACAATTAATAAGCTTCACACTGTGAGTGAGTTCATCAAAGTGATTTTGCAGGTGGAGCAAAACAAAAATGAACTTGAATAGTCAAAGGACAAAGCACTGTATATACAGATAGTTCTAAATCTGAAAAGTTTATCTAATTCATATTCCAATTACAACATCAGTCTTCTATTAAGTACACTATTTTCACTCCATAGTTGCCATGGGATTCTTGGAAATCCTTCTTATTTTCATCTTTTGCTCATTCCCATGGCTTAGTATACAGAGTAATTTGGAGACTTACACAGTCCATGTTGAATTCCTACAAGGCCAAATTTCTACTCAATCATGATCAATGGATTTAGGGAGCTATTACCGTTCTTTTTTGCCTAAAAATACAGCAATTAGCTCAAGTGGAAACGAAGAGCCTGCTAGCATAATCTATTCCTATCGAAATGTGATAAAAAGGCTTTGCAGCAAGATTAACCGCATTAGAAGTGAAGGAAATAGAGAAGATACACGGCTTTGTTTCTGCACAGCCACAGAGGATTTTGTCCTTGCACACTACTCATATTCCAAGCTTTCTTGGTTTGCAGCAGAACATGGGTGTATGGAAGGATTCTAACTATGGGAAAGGTGTGATCATCGGAGTTATAGACATTGGAATTTTTCCCGACCATCCTTCATTTTGCTATGTTGGGATGCCTCCCCCGCCAGCTAAGTGGAAGGGAGTATGTGTTTGAAATCTGACAGAAAATACTTGATCACGAACACTGTAGGAATTCTTGAAAGCTTGAGGCATGTCATTAAAGATATTTCACCCGGTATGATGTATCCTAGGATTCAACAAGCTCTTTTAGTATAAAACTAAGAGCCAAAATCTAACAAAGATTTCACAAGATAGAAATTCAGCAAAAGAAAATGAGATGAAAAAAGGAATTTGGTTCTTGGTTACACTCCCCAAGATGAATACACAAGATCATATGTATAGGTCAAAGAAGAGATGAAGTCTAAATGTTTTTGGTTATCTGCCAACGTTCCACTAATTTAACAGGGGTCAAACCCATAAAGGCAATTAGCAATAAAGACTACTCAGATGAAGTCTAAATATTTTTGATTATTTGCCAACGTTCCACTAATTTAACGGGGTCAAACCCACTAGGGATCAAAGCCTTATTTTTTAAAGTTCATATTTTATTCTCTATGAAGTCTTATTAATATATATATATATATATATATATATATATATATATATATATATATATATATATATATATATATAAACTAATAAAAGAGGAGTAAGGGTGTGTTATATAGTACCATGGAGGAAAACATTTTCTAGAAAATGTTTTCTAATAATTTTCTCATGTTCGTTTCGTCAAAAAATTTGGAAAACATTTTCCTCAAAATTGGAGAAAATGACTTTCCTAATAAAAGTAGGGAAAATAAGTTCACAAGTTCATTCCACCAACCACCCAACCCAACCCCAACCACTCCAACCCCAAGGGTGGTCCCATGAAGGAAAACATTTTCCACCCCATGTTTTCCCCCTTCCCCATACCTCCTCCCCGTCAAAAATAATTTTTTTTTGGAAAAAAAGTTTTAACATTATTTTTTTTTTTGCACCCCCACCCAAACCCCAACCACCCCACCCCCCCCCCCCCCCCCCCCCACACACAAAAAAATTATTTTTTTTGAAAAAAAAAAAGGTTTTGACTTTTTTTTGCACCCCAAAACCCACCCTAAAAAAAAAATTATTTTTTTTGAAAAAACCTAACCCCTCCCGCACCCCCCGAACCCCCCCCCCCCCCACAAAAAAATATTTTTTTTGAAAAAAAGGTTGACTTTTTATTTTGCACCCCGACCCCACCCAGCACCCTACCTCACCCCCGCACCCCCCAACCCCCTACAAATTTTTTTTTTTTTTTTGAAAAAAAGGTTTTGACTTTTTTTGCCCCCCCCCCCCCCCCCAACATTATTTTTTTTGAAAAAAAGGTTTTGACTTTTTTTTTGCACCCCCACCCCTAAAGATCCCCCTCATTTAAGCCCCCCCAACCCCCACCCCACCCCCTCCAAAAAAAATTGAAAAAAGTTGACAATTAAAAAAATTGAAACTTTGCGTGGTTAAAAATTAAAACTTTTGGAGGGTCATGGGTATTGGGGGGGGGGGGGGGGTGGGGCGTGGGGTGGGTGGTGAAAAGATTTTTTTAATTGGGTAGGGGGTGTCTGGGAGTGTAGAAACCCGCAAAAGATAAAAAAAAACTTCACAAAAAATGTTGGTGTTGGTGTGGTATGGGTTCCACGCAAGGTGGGAGGGGGTGACGGGGATGTGATCGTGTAGAAAATTCAGAAAAAAAAATTAAGAACTTCAAAAAAAAAAAATGTTGTGGGGGGAGGGTGGGTGGGGCTAAGGTGCGGAGGAGGGGTGGTGTATGGGTTATGGGAGTGGTTGGGGGTGGGGGTGCAAAAAAAAAATAAATAAAAAATGGGGGGGGACGGGCATGGGGGAGGGGGAGGGTGGGGGGTATGGGGTTGGGTTGGAGTTGGTGAGGGTTGGGGGTGGGGTGCAAAAAACAAAAACAAAAAAATCAAAAGAAATTTGTTTTAGAAGGGGGTGGGGGCGTAGGTGGGTGGGTGGGAGTGGGTAGGGTGGGGTGGGGGTATGGGGTTGGGTTGGAGTTGGTGAGGCTTGGATGAGTATTTTTCGGAAAACATCTTCTATCAACCAAACGAACATGAGAAAATAAGTAAAAAAATTCACTTATTTTTCACTACTCAAACGAATATGAGAAAATAAGTGAAAATTCACTTATTTTCTAGGAAAACATTTTCCATACCGAATACACCCTAAAAGCCATAAGGCAATTAGCAATAAAGACTATTCATTTGATCAAATTGAATAGTAAGAAACGTTGGGCAACAAACGTATTTGACCAAAATGAATCATAAACATTAAAGAAATTAATAAGATGATATTTTATTCTTTTTGAGATGTAATATTTTTTCAACAGTATGTGAGTCCAATTTCACCACAAAGTGTAACACCAAACTCATAGGAGCGACGACTTACCAACTTGCCAATCGTTTCCTGATAGATGATGATGGACATGGTACTCACACAACGGGCACAGTCGCTGGAGCCTTTGTGAAAGGTGCTAATGTATATGGGAATGCTTATGGCTCTACAGTTGGTCTTGCCCCTCTTGCCCACATAGCCATATATAATGTATCAAGGGCGGAGCTAGCCCTTCGGGCGTGGGTTCGACCGAACCCAGTAGCTTTTGCCCGAATCATATATTTATATTAAATTTTTTGTCAAATATGTACAAACTATTAACTTAGAACCCAGTAGCTTTAAAGAATTAGAACCCCGAACCCACAAGTTTCGAATTCTAGCTCCGCCTCTGTAATGTATGCAGTTCTGATGAAGGTTGTAAAGAAAGTAATATTTTAGCTGCCATGGATGCAGCTATAGATGATGGTGTAGATATTCTTTCGATATCTCTTAGTGGAAGCTTCAATCTACCTTTCTATGATGACATTATTGCTCTTGGGGCGTACTGTCACGCCCCAAAACCCACCCTAGACGTGACCGGCATCCGACGTCATGAACAACATCGGAAGAACCTAAACGATACAATAATAACACTTGAACCCGCTTTGGTTCAACATTCGCCTCCAACGCTTATAAAGTAAATGTAACAAATCATGAATATATAAATTAAATTAGCGGAAGTCTTTATTCACCAAATACTTAGTCAAACGTAATAACGTGCCCGAGAGTTAATCAATAACTCAACAACTACCCACAAGAACGTATACTATGGAGCTTCAAGATAATGATGAATGTCTAAATCATCGGGACGCGGCCCGAAACAAAAAGGCGAAAAGTAAAGATAGAATGGTGCCCCACGAACAATCATGTGGGCTCACCGAATAGTCTCGTTGTGCAAGTTCTCTTAAATCGTAGGCGTATCACTAACCTCGCTCTCAATGATACCTAACATACCATCAAAAACAACAATGGTATGCTCGATGCGGGTAGAGTGTCTCGGGGACAACAAATATTATAAAAATAAAATATAATAATACATAAAGAAATCACCTTCGAGAAGATGGCATAAAAAAATCATTCCACTTTTTGATTCTTAATATCATTTGGCTTTACAAAACCATTACTCAATATAAGACAAGTAATCAACATGTGTATCTTAATAAGAATTATTAAAACCGATTATAAAGTCTTTTGTCAAGTTACAACTTTCAAATATGCCTTTCAAATTGATCAATTAAGATAGTCATCAACAATTCCATAAGATAATAAGAATGTCACATGCCAATACAGCCCAAGAATAAATCACATGGGATCCCCATAGGGTTCCCTTGTCACAGACCATACCGGATTATAAAATCCTCGGTGACCACTCATCCTCCCGAATGTCTAGGCATAAACACACCGAATATGAAATCCTCTGACCACTCATCCTCCCGAATGAGAGCATAAGCACACCGGAATATGAGATCCTCGGTGACCACTCATCCTCCCGAATGGCTAGGCATAAACACACCGAATATGAAATCCTCGGTGACCACTCATCCTCCCGAATGGCTAGGCATAAGCACACCGGAATACGAGATCCTTGACCACTCATCCTCCCGAATGGCTAGGCGTAAGCACACCGGAATATGAGATCCTCGGTGGCCACTCATCCTCCCGAATGGCTAGGCGTAAGCACACCGGAATATGAGATCCTCGGTGACCACTCATCCTCCCGAATGGCTAGGCATAAATCACACCGGACTATGTAGTACGCGGTGGCTATCCTTCCTCCCGAATAGCTAGGCATACATCACACCCCGTGTAGCGAACCCGGCCGTGGCCATCCTTCCCCCCGAATAGCTAGGCTTGAATCACACCCCGGGTAGCGGGTGTGGGCCACTCTTCCTCCCGAATGGCTAGGTAATTACCACACTAGGATCCATAGTGGCTACCCTTCCTCCCGAGTAGCTAGGCCAAACACAACAACAAAGTTCGAGCATAAAAGCCGATTCACAATTTGTCTCAAAGTAGTCACACCATAAAATAGCATTAAAGCTCATTATGCCATTACGAAAAGTCATAATCTCATAGATAATCATCAAAAGGTTTCCACTTCTTTAAGTAATATTACTTTATCATAGTTCCTTTGTAAAATCATCAATACCAAAAATTAACCATCATCACTGATCATCTCTTATAGAAGAAAATGATTCATAATATCACATACATATATAGGGTTTGTTACAATCTAGATTTAATGTGGGCTTGTCCCCTCACGCAAATTAACCATTAATCAAAACATGTAATAAATTTCGAGAGGGTAAAACCAATTCAGCATATCATTCAAACATGCTTTTATAAAGAATCAATCTTTCAAGAGAGTTTGCAAAAGAGACATATAAATGACCTTTATATTCAAAAAGGGTTTTATTTTTAAAGAGACATACAAATCACCATAAGATTTTTAAAAGGGAGACATACATTCAAAATAAGGTTTTTAAAAGGGAGACATACATTCAAAATAAGGTTTTTAAAAGGGAGACATACATTCAAAATAAGGTTTTTAAAAGGGAGACATACCTTAATATGTAAACAAGGTTTAACAAATCACTTTTCTAATGAAGAACACCCAAACCCTAGCTTGAATCACTTTGGAAAGAATTATGTTGTAAACCCTAGGTTTTGGTCATAAAATCATGTTAGAAAGGGATTAGGAACTTGGATTCAACCTAGAATCATGATAACACTTACCTTTTAGGGTTCTTGAGGCTTGGGACTTGTTCTTACTGACTTTAGGGTAATCTTTCGTGAATGGGGTGCTGGGGAAATAAACCCCAAACCTTAAATATAACTTAAAACGCGTAAACCCGACCTTTTTGACCCGAAATCGACCCGTTTTGCGATGGGTCCGCGATGCGGGACCATCGCGATGTTCGCAGCTCAATACTTAGACTTGCATGATGTCCCGCGATGCGGGGCCATCGCACGCTCTCCCACGCACCCTGAAAAGTCGGCGTGCCTGCACGTTGTTCGGTAAAATGGACATAACTTCTTGTACGTAACTTCGTTTGGGTTGGGCGACCTACCGTTGGAAATCTATTTCAAAGATCTAAAACTTTCATTGAGGAAGGTTTTCCAAATTCACAACACATTTTCATGAAAATTCGACGTACCTACCAAAACTTAGGCGAATTCTAAGAGGCCTTAAGAACTTCACTAATTGGTTTGACTTCAAAACGACCATCTTCCACCCGAATTCATCAAGAATGGATTCATATCGACATAATATCATCTTAATACTAGATTTTTGCATGTTCACACCTATTTCAAGTTTACGGGGTGTTACACGTACAGTGCAACGGAAAGAGGTATTCTTGTAAGTTGCTCTGCCGGCAATTATGGTCCATCTAGTAACTACGTAGAAAACACAGCCCCATGGATTCTTACAGTAGACGCTAGCACTGTTGATAGAAAGCTAAAAGCTACAGTTAAGCTTGGAAATGGAGAGAAATTTGAAGGAGAATCTGCTTATCCAAAGATTTCCAACTCAACATTCTTCACTCTATTTGATGCTAGAAAAAATGCAAGTGATGAATTTGAAACACCTTATTGCAAACCAGGATCACTCACTGACCCTGGTATAAGAGGAAAGATAGTATTATGTCTAGAACATGGTGGCGTTCCCAGGGTTGATCAATGGTAATCAAATGTGAGTACTTTCATTTGGTTTGTCATCCATATTTGATATTTGTGAATTGATCACTAAACATTGTTCACTTGTTTGGTTCATTTTTTCCATTATTTTTAGGATTTAGCTGAAGGCATGTTGTTTAATATTTATCGCATCGTGTAAAAGAGAGATCTGCCAGAGTATGTGATGTGTTACAATAAATTACACCACCTTTGGCTTTGTTATTATGAATTTCTACAATATAGCTCAACTAGAGTTCTGTTCTAGTCTCTTTCTATGTTGCTCCGACTCTTCACTTTCGGTGCCACACATGTGTCGACACGATAGGGGGTGAGTGTGGGTGTGGGATCCGTACCCAATCTGGTCAACCAATTTTGGATACTTCGACCAAAATCGAGGGAGAAATTCCAGACAGATTCAATGATTTATGTAATCAACACAAAAGCTATGGTAAAATTGAAGAAAATGGAATAACTTGTATATAGAAATTTCTATGTCACTCGTTTCGCTTTTATCTCCTTCCGAGATTCTCCTCTTGATCAATATTTTCTCCTCAAGTTTTTCACATAATATCTCATAATTTAGATTTTATAACTCTATTTTTAGAATTTTGAATTATTTTTTACCGAATTCCCGCACCCGTGTCCGTACCTGGATCCGTACCCACGAATCTTAAAATTTAGATCCGTACACGTATTCGACACCCCCACCCGAGTCCGAGCAACATAGGTGTCTTTCACACTAATGGCCTTTCTATTTGTTATCCTTTGGTAATATTCTTCCCGACATATTTCGCATTCCACAATGAATGATACTAACAAAAATTGGGGCCTGCTTTTGATAAGCAATTAATAAGCTTTCAACTGTAAGTTCATCAAATTGATTTTGCAAGTGGAGCAAAATAAAAATGATAGTGAATAGTCAAAGGACAAAGCACTATATATATAGATGGCTCGAAATCTTAAAAGTTCATCAAATTCATTTTCCAATTGCAAACTTAGTTTTCTATTAAGTGCTATTTTTACTCTGTAGCAGCCATGGGATTCTTGAAAATCCTTCTAATTATAATCTTTTGTTCTTTCCCGTGGCCCAGTATTCAGAGTGATTTAGAGACTTATATAGTCCATGTCGAGTCCCCAGAAAACCAAATTTTTACTCAATCATCTATGGATTTGGAGAGCTATTACCTTTCTTTTTTCCCTAAAACTACAACAATTAGCTCAAGTGGAAACGAAGAGCCTGCTAGGATGATCTATTCTTATCACAATGTGATGAAAGCATTGCGGCAAGACTAACTTCATCACAAGTGAAGGAGTTGAAGAAGAAACCGGGCTTTATCTCTGCACAGCCACAGAGGATTTTGCCCTTGCACACTACTCATACTCCAAGCTTTCTTGGTTTGCAGCAGAACTTGGGCTTTTGGAAGGATTCTAATTATGGAAAAGGAGTGATTATTGGAGTTATAGACACTGGAATTCTTCCTGACCATCCTTCGTTTAGCGACGTTGGAATGCCTTCCCCGCCTGCTAAGTGGAATGGAGTTTGTGAGTCCAATTTCACCACAAAGTGTAACAACAAGCTCATTGGAGCCAGGGCTTACCAACTTGTCAATCGTTCCCCGATAGATGATAATGGACATGGTACACACACAGTGGGCACAGCTGCAGGAGCCTTTGTGAAAGGTGCTAACGCATTTGGAAATACTAATGGCACTGCAGTTGGTGTTGCCCCTTTTGCCCACATAGCCATATATAAGGTATGCAGTTCTGATGGAGTTTGTTCTGACAGTGATGCTTTAGCTGCTATGGATGCAGCTATAGATGGTAGTGTAGATATTCTTTCACTGTCCCTTGGTAGAAGTACGAAACCTTTCCATGATAATAATATTGCTCTCGGGGCGTACAGTGCAATGGAAAGAGGTATTTTTGTAAGTTACTCTGCAGGAAATAGTTGTCCATTCAGTCATACTGTAGCTAATGAAGCCCCCTGGATCCTCACAATTGGTGCAAGTACTCATGATAGAAAACTGAAGGCCACTGTTAAGCTTGGGAATAAAGAAGAATTTGAAAGAGAATCTGCTTATTATCCAAAGACTTCCAACTCAACATTCTTCACTTTAATCGATGCTGGAAAGATTGTGAGCGATCAATTTGATGTCCAATATTGCAGTCCAGGCTGGCTTTCTAACCCTGCTATCAAAGGTAAGATAGTCTTGTGTTTGCAAAGTGCTAATCATCGGTGGTTGATCAAGGACAAGTTGTAAAGGATGCTGGAGGTGTTGGCATAATTCTCATCAATGAACAACAAGATGGTGTGACTAAATCCGCTGAAGCTCACGTCCTTCCAGCATTGGATGTTTCGTCATCCAGATGGAAAGAAAATTCTTGCCTATATGAATTCAACATCAAACCCTGTCGCTGCAATCACCTTCCATGGAACTGTAATTGGAGATAAAAATGCTCCTATAGTTGCTTCATTTTCTTCTCGAGGACCAAGCGTAGCAAGTCCTGGCATCTTAAAACCTGTCATAATTGGTCCTGGTGTTAATGTCCTTGCTGCTTGGCCTACCTCCGTGGATAACAACAAAAACACAAAATCTACATTCAATGTTATATCCGGAACCTCAATGTCTTGCCCTCACCTTAGTGGCATAGCAAACCCCATCAAGAGCACACGCCGATCGTCTCCACCGCTATTAAGTCTGCAATGATGACAAGCACTGACACTTTAAACCATGCCAAGAACTCAATACTGGATGAAAAGCTCCTTCCTGCTGATATCTTTGCAATCGGTGCAGGACATGTTAATCCATCGAGAGCAAGTGATCCAGGACTAATTTATGATACACCATTCGAGGAGTATGTACCTTATTTATGTGGTTTGAACTACACAAATCGAGAGGTAGGTAAATTGTTACAACGCAAGGTGGATAGCTCAGAGGTGAAAAGTATGCTTGAAGCGCAACTAAATTATCCTTCATTTTCCATTAGACTTAGATCAACTCCTCACACATATACCAGAACTGTGACCAACGTAGGAGATGCCAAATCATCTTACAAGGTAGAGATAGTTTCACCAAAAGGAGTCGACGTGAAAGTTAAACCGTCCAATCTAAATTTCTCCCAGTTGAACCAGATAGCCATATATAAGGTATGCAATTCTTTTGGATGTGCGAAAATTGATATCATAGCCGCCATGGATGCAGCTATAACTGATGGTGTAGATATTCTTTCTATGTCTCTTGGTGAACGTAGTACGGGTCCTTTCCATAGTGACAATATTGCTCTTGGGGCTTTCCGTGCAAGAGAAAGAGGTATTCTTGTAAGTTGCTCACCGGCACGACGGTCCATCCAATGGCTCGGCATAAAACACGTACCTATGGATTCTTACGTAGGTGCTAGCACTCTCGATAGAAAGCTAAAAGCTATTGTTAAGCTTGGAAATGGAGAGGAATTTGAAGGAGAATCTGCTTATCATCCAAAGATTTCCAATTCAACATTCTTTAGTTTGTTTGATGCTGGAAAAAATGCAAGTGATGAATTTGAAACCCCTTATTGCAAACCAGGGTCACTCACTGACCCGGCTATAAGAGGAAAGATAGTATTATGTCTAGAAGATGGCGGCGTTCCCAGGGTTGATAAAGGACAAGCGGTAAAGGATGCTAGAGGTGTTGGCATGATTATCAGCAACCGGCCAGGTGACGGTGTCTCTAAATATGCTGATGCTCATGTTCTTCTAGCACTGGATGTCTCGGATGCAGATGGAATAAGAATTGCTGCATATATGAACTCGACATCAAACCCTGTTGCTACAATCACGTTCCAAGGAACAATAATCGAAGATAAAATTGCTCCCATAGTTGCTTCATTTTCTACTCGTGGACCAAGTGTAGGTAGTCCGGGCATCTTGAAACCTGACATAATTGGTCCTGGTGTTAATATCCTTGCTGCTTGGCCTACCTCCGTGGATGACAACAAAAACACAAAATCCACATTCAATATGCTGTCAGGCACCTGAATAGCTTGCCCTCATCTTAGTGGTGTAGCAGCTTTGCTGAAGAGCGCACATCTTGATTGGTCTCCTGCTGCTATTAAGTCTGCAATGATGACAACCGCTGACACATTAAACCTTGCCAATAATCCAATACTAGATGAAAGGCTCCGTCCTGCTAATATCTTTGCAATTAGTGCAGGACATGTTAATCCATCGAGAGCAAATGACCCTGGATTAATTTATGATTCGCCATTCGAGGACTATGTACCTTATTTATGTGGTTTGAACTACACAAATCGAGAAGTAGGTAACCTGTTACAACGCAAGGTGAAATGCTCGGAGGTGAAAAGTATCCTAGAAGAGCAACTAAATTATCCTTCATTTTCCATCAAAATTGGATCAAGTCCTCAGACATATACCAGAACTGTGACCAACGTAGGAGATGCCAAATCATCTTACAAGGTGGATATAGTTTCACCAAAAGGAGTAGTTGTGAAAGTTCAACCCTCCGAGTTAAATTTTTCTATGCTGAACCAGAAATTGACATACCAAGTGACATTTTCCAAGACAACCAACAGCTCAAACGATGATGTTGTTCAGGGATTCTTGAAATGGACTTCTAATAAGCACTCTGTGCGAAGTCCAATTGCAGTTGTGTTGGTCTAGTGATACTACAAGATCGGCAGTTCAATCCCAAATGTAGAATAAGTGCATAAAGTACTCATTCAATCATGTCTTGCATGTATAGGTATATGAATACTTCTTCACGCAAGCATGATTGTATTTGGGTTAATGTAACATCTTTAATGTAAAATAGCAATCTTTAATCACTAAATCGCTTTGTTCAAATGACCTTTTGATTGAAATAACAAGATGTCCGAGCTGACCCTACACCTGTTTGTCAAAATTAAATGTGCACATCTTTATTATGATTTTTATCTCTTTTGGAACAAAGTAGTACATAAAGTTGTTTATCGTTTTAAAGATACTAGTAACCCTATATCAATAAGAATAAACTTTTTAAAACATACATAAATAATGCCTATTAATGCCCTATTCTTGGTAGTTTTTGAATATCCAAACAAAATTACCTTTCACTACAAAAGATGTAATAAACTGTAGTCAAATGCCTAATATGTCATTTGTTAATGGTCTCTGATTACCAGGAAAAAAAGAAAAAGAAAAACAAGAGGACTTTATTTCATACTAAAAAATGAGTGTTTCCTAGCCAAAATACAAACAAATATATACAGTTTCATGATACTTATAGAAATTTATAGGGAAAAAATAAACGAACTTACCTGATTTTTGTTGCAAGAGGTGAATAGCTAAGCTTAATTAAATTTACAGATTTCTAATGGAAAAGTATAGTATTCAATTGATTTCAGAATCTACTTATATAAGCGTTTTTTCAATCAGAATTTAATTAGTTATTGAGATAATTCATAAACAATTCAATTGTGTAAATTATGATTTTCTTCAACGTAACTGATGAGTGAATTCATGAACATAACTTTTATTTTCAACAATAACTGCTCTGCCCATTAAAATATGAAAGGTTGCACTTTTAAATGCACCATCATTATTGTAGAAGCCATAAATTACTTAAACTTAGATATACTTTTGCATATGGAAAGCCAAAGGTCTTATTAATAAAAGCTGACTATCCGAATGGGTTGTCTTTTTTTTTCAAATTTTTTCCTTGTAATCTTTATTAGGATGTGTAATTCTATCTTGGTACAAAAATATTATTATAATGTTATTTGCTCGAAGGATAAAAAAAGTCGTTCAATATTTAATGAAAAATTTAGTAATTCAACTTTCCACCTTTGAACTTCTCACTTTTAGAATAGTATGATATGATTCATAGCACAAATGAATAATTGGCCTTTATACTTGTGCTTTGTAAAATTCATAAGTGGGCAACATGTGAAACTTCAAACTATATAGGATCCGGCTCCTCTCCATTTCCCCCAAATTATACCCTAGATGGATGACACATGTCCCATTTTAATATCCACGGTGTAGATTTAATTAGCTAAATCAAAGTACTTAACTACGGTTAGGAAAATATATCTTTACATATTTAAATCTAGAAAATCTTGCCTTCCTATACATTAGCAGTAAATTGCCCATTAATGTTAATTATTTTTTCAGTCCCACCTCCAATACTGAGTCATGTTATTTAACTTTTTACTCTTTAATTATACGTATACACATTTCACTGTCGCCAATTTTATATAAAGAAGATGTGATTATCTTAGTTTTCTAAATTGATAAGCAGGAATCTAGTTCAACGACTGGAAAAAAAGGGTAAAGCAAACGAAAGCAAACTCTTCAAATTTGGAGGCTTAATTTTGTTGTTGAATTGCTGATATATTGTAAATAATAAAAAATAGTTATTATAATGTAAATTCGGCTTCCATAATTATCGTGGGATTTTATGGGAGCAAATATATGGAATATATGGAAGTATCATTATAATAACTATGGTTAAGATCCAATTTCATCTAATTAAATCTACACCATGGATATTAAAATGAGACGTGTGTCATCCATCTAGGGTAGAACTTGGGGAAAATGGAGAGGAGAGAAATGGAGAGGAGCCGGATCCAAGTATATATATCCATCGAAATTGAATACAAAGATCTTCCCACAATTTATTTCATTGACCCGTTAGATTAATGAAAAACATCATATTAGTGTAAGTTAATCATAACATGTTAATCATCATTATTCTAGATTCTCCAATGATGCTTATTAAATAGAATTACATGTAATATAATTACCTTTTAAGTGATTTGATTATGTAATTTTTTTTTGTTGCCTTAAAGTCGCTACTCACTCACATTTCAATCCACGTTTGATTGATAGCTGGATATCCCATTTTTGCCAAACTGATCCTTAAACATTGTTCATAGCTTGTTTGGTTTATTTTGATCCATTTCAAGATTTAGCTAATGACATGACTGTCTAAAATTACATATACCTTAGGCAGAAATGCTAACTTCAATTTTATATACTTGAACTTCAGGTATAAATGATTGCATTCAGTCTTTATCTGAAGTTAGGCTTTAAGTAAAAATAGACACATATGGTTGAAATTGTTCCGAAATGGACAAACGTGCATATTTTCATGCACTACAAATATAGCTTAAATAGAGGTCCGAAAATCGGGTATCTATGCACTTTGGCCTATTTTGTTGAAATTAAGCTTCAAAACCGATCTTAGATGAGCCCAACAACCTCTGCAGTCACATCAGGGAAGATACCAGTCCAACAAAAGGAGATGTTTTGCGCGGATTGTTCTTCATACGGACTGGTCTTTCATTTTTGCCCCTGCTTCTCATTTAATGAAAATTTGTGGCTCAAAGTACCCTAATTCGCTAGTCTTCGAAATCAGATATTCTAGGTTCGATCCCAGCAACGTCAGAAAAAAATTAAATTTCACAAGGCAAAATTTCATAATCGAATAAAGTTTCTTTTTTTGTTTTCCAATGTCAGAGATATTTTTGATCACTTTTTTGTTACTTAAATAGCCGAAAAGTAAAAGTTAAAGACTAGCAATTTGAGGGACAAAAATTAAAGATCACCCAAGATAGGGACATTCGCTCGAATTTCCCATAATACGAGGGGCAATTCGCAGGAATGCCCTTATTTTGGGGTGGTCTTTAATTGTTAAATTGGTGGTCTTTATTTTTTGTCCTTTGTTAGAACCTCTTGGTTTCGGGTTCGAACCCCCGCTTAGTCAAAAAAAATTTAAAAAAAAATCACACGGCAGAGTTTTGCCCAAGCACTTCATTTTCAGCGGTATCCTGTGTAGCAAGCCTTTTTGACCGCTTCAATGTCTTCTGGGGTTCTTCTTTTGTACCTTTGCTTCTTGTTTCGTCATCATTAGCATTCAAGTTTCTTTTCTCCTACAAAACAACAACTTCATCTCTTCTTACTTTCTCCAAAGAAGGACCAACAAATTTCCCCCTATTTCTTCTGCCTCTATCAAGCACTTCATTTTTAGCAATATCATCGTTCACCAATATTGAATCTTCATCTTGTGTAGCAAGCCTCTTTGATCGCTTCAATAGCTTCTAGGGTTCTTCTTTTGTGCCTTTATTCCTTGGCTCATCATCGTTAGCATTTAAGAAATTTCTGCCTTCAGGTAAAATTATGCCTGCCTTCAGGCAAAATTTCGCCTTGCGAATCCAAAGCCTTGAGAATTTTTTTTTTTTTTTAATTGAGTTGGGGTTCAAGCCCAAAACCTCGAGATATTAGGCGAAGGACAAAAATTAAAGATCACCAATTTGAGGCACAAAAATTAAAGTCCACCCCAAAAGGAGGACAATTCGCGTAATGTAAAACAAGGGGGTGAGTGGTTCAGTGGCCCAATAAAACTTGAAACAACCCAATTAGCCAAATACAGGAAACAAATGAGAAGAAATTGCATAGGTTGTCCTTCGAATGGACTGGTCTTTAATTTTTGTCTCTCGCTACAAAACTCACGTTTAGTGGTTGGGCATAAGTGTTCCAAGAGATGATAAAAGAGAGAAATACTGCTTTACGAGATGAAAAAGACTGCTAGGCGAATCTGAGAAGGAATGAATAGGTCCAGGGTTCTTCCTACATCAATTGGTTGGAAAGGCGAAATCACGTACTTCTGAGGAGGTCTGACTGACAGAGCTTGGTTTCCAATCAAAATATTTTCTATCTAGATTTCTTTCTATATATAGAATATTACCTTTTCTTAGATAATTATTGATATCAAGATTGCCGGACATATAAAAAAAGTTGTGTTTGGACGTGTTTGAATTATAAGAAATTTCGAGAGTCACATGGGCATAACTTGTAATATATTATGACGTGAAAGTATCAATTTATGTCCCAGAAAAATTATTTGTTATAAAGGACAAACATTAAAAAACCAGCACAAAATAGGGACAAAAGTGCAAATAACCCTACAGATGATTCTAGAATTTAGATTGCGTTTCGACTCTCTCTCGAAGTGTTAAAAACATTTTTCTAACTAATAACCAAACTCTGAACATATAAAAAGAGTGTACAAAATGGCATTTTTAAGGTCAATTGTGACTGCAAAAACAACCGCCATTGCTGCTGCTATTCCAGCTGCTGCTTTTGCTGTTTCTTCCATTTCCCCATCTTCTTCATCGCACTTTGAATTCCTATCGAAAAATCTAAAATTTAGCTCAATTTGTAGTTGTAATAATAATCCGATTCTCCAATTAAGCTTATCGAAGAATCTACAAAAACCGAGTCTTCCATTAGCTCTTCATATGGATACACCTTCTTCAAATCACCAAACTTCCACCGAGGTACAATTTTACCCTCAGCTCTTAATTAATTGAATTCCTAGCTGATTTAACTTATAAGCAGTGGATGCACCTCTATTACCTCGGACTAAACACACGTGATGCACTTAATGTCATTAGATTTTAGATCCACCTCTATTCCTAAGTCACAATCACAAAATTTAAGTGTGTTACGTTCCTAAAAAAATATCTTTTTTATATTTACTAAGTTTATAATTCAAACATCCTAGATAGCAAATGACATTTTATTATATTATACATATCTTTAATTTAGGACAATAAAATTCAAAAGTCTCTCTTTATTCCTTAAAACTTCGTGCCCGCTCAAACTAAGACACTTAAATTGGGACGGAGGGATTTTTTTTTTTATTTTTTTATTTTTTTTTATTTTGGGATTATTCATTTGGCAATCAGTTGATGCTATAGTTTCTAATTCAGTAATGTGATTTTTGGTTTGCAGAATGGCGCTGTTTTGCCTGAGTTGCTGGTAAGTTCTTTTGTAGAAAAGTTTTCTATGTACATAGTTTTCGATTTTAGATGGAAAAATGAGAAAATGTTGGTGGTTTTTTGCATATCTGGATTACAATAAATACGGATTTTTGTACTTGTAAAGAAATCTTTATTACGGTAAATATGGTATCTGTGTACTTTGGATAGTACTATTAGTACAGTATTTGATATAAGGAAAGGCACAACAGAGTAGTACAATATCAATCTTGGACAAATCTTTTTTCTCCTTTGCTTTAGGTAGATCAACAAATAGGCAAAAGTCATACACATCCTCTCAAACTTAGCCACATTTTTTTTTGGAATACTTAAATCCAGAGTTGTATCTATTGGATATCTAAATTCTCTGAATTTGTACCACATAAATATCTTTTGCTGATATGGCAAAAAAAATGAATCACACTTTTCTTGGACGCGTGACCAACTCAGAAATGTTAATTTTCTTTTTCTTTTTTTGATTAAAAACTTACCTCTTTGACTTTAATTAAATTTAAGAAAAAAAAAATATTGGCCCCACTCTTCATCACCTTCCCCCCTTGCGTCAGTCATCTCCCCTCCTTCCCTAGTCTTCTCCACTTCTGTCTTCTTCAGTTCTTCTTCTCTTTTTTTTCTTTTTTTTTAGTTTCTTTATATTTTATTTATAAAAATTAACTTAAAAAAAGGAGGAAGACAACTGGACCGGTCGTCCTCCTCAATTCTTCCATCTAATTATTTTCCCACCCCTCCATTTCTGGCGATGCTCCATTTTTTCCTTCCTTTTTTTTTTTTCTCTTCTTCTTCTTCTTCTTCATTATAACACTTCATTTCTTTTAATTATTTATAGAAAATTAATTTGTGAATTGGATGTTATTTTTTACCACCATTTTTTTTATCCTTTTTAGATCTGAAAAGTAGCATTACCATCTTGTTCACCGAAAAAAATGGGGATTCACCATTACTATGACTCTTTTTTTTAATCTCATCTTTCATCTTGTAAAGGCATTGATAGATCTAAATAAGAAAAGAAAAGGGGAATAGATTATTGGTGGGGTGGGGGACGGTGGTTGGGGTGGTGGTGCAGCGGCCAGTGGTGGGGGAGCAGCGGCGGTTTCTTGGCGAAGGAGATGAAAATTTTTGGGAGGGTGTATAATTTATTTTTTAATTATTATGATGGGAATCCATCAATACGTGTCACGTTTTCATTTGATAAAGTTAATACGCGTGAGAGCGTAATACACTCTCTTAATTTCGCCGATTATCGTGAAAAAAGTCATCTAATAGGGATCGAATTTGATTCGTTTGTTTGAGTCAGGTAAGTCTGTTACAGATTTAGGAATGCGCGAAAAAATGGTATCTATGACTTTTGCCTCAACAAATATCTAATGTAAGATGATAGGTCATAGCCTTATATAGTGTTGCTACAAGCAATATTTCAGTTGTCAATAAAATTCTATAGTTCTGCTTTTGAATTATCTTGCCGATAATACAAGAGGATTTTTTTCTCCTTGATCAATTGCTTAGGTAATTTGATATTGTGCTGGCTATGATGTGATTAATTTTTCAAGGATGATGACCTTTAATGGGGGTTTTGCCCTTCAATTGGGGTATCTTATAATGTTGATGGGTTAATGCACTAGTTTAATGTACAGTAGATTCTTTTGGTAGAAGGAATAGAAATAGAGACCTAAAAAAGATTTGGCTAGCAACTTTTTGTGCTCAACATTAATTGTGTCGTGTTCTTTTACGACTGATTTGGTGTTTCTTCTGAATCCCTATTGTGGCGACTCGAGAGAAGATTAAGATGAAGAACCTGATGTTAGGTTTAATTCAATGAAATGTTTTTTTTAATTGAATATTACTCTACCTCCTTCTTTCTTTGAAGTATTTTTTCCATGGTCCAAATATTGGTGAGATCTATAATTCAGTAATCGGTCAAAACTTTATGATGGAGATTGGAGAAGATGTTGTTTGCTGGGCTTTGGGTTGGCGAAAAATAGTCGGAGGATCCTCTTAAAGTAATTGTGTATGCGTAAATTAAATTGCTACAATAATTTCTAATATTTTTTAGTATGATTCACATTGATTAATAACGCAGAACAGACGTTTCGTGAATCAGATTATACTTAAAAGTTGGAAGCTTCTATCTTCAAAATTAGATTATCATTTTGCTCCCAAACTAAATTAAAATCTAATGAAATAGGAGTATTATTTTGCTCGTAAGTAAAAACAACCTTCAATTGGAAGTGGATCAGTAGTACTAGGGCTCGTTTGGTGGGGAAACAACTTATCCCGGGATTAGTTATTCCACCCTCAAGGTGAGATAAAATAAGGCTACAATTCCAGAATTAGTTATTTCGGATTTTTATTCCAACCAAACATGGGATAAAGAGGCATTAAAATTTTATCCCAAAATTATTTTTGCTTACTACTTAATTTAATGCTCACACCGTCATATTAAATGATAAACTATTACAATTATAAACGTACACCTTTTCACTTCCCCGCGAAGGACTTTTGGTTAGCTTTGTAACCACGCCTTTTTCTTTAGTTAAGAATGATATCAGCACCTATATAAAATGGATTTTTACCTCAACAATCACCATTAGAAATTTTCTTCCTTTCAATTTCAGTTCATCTTACCATGTTGGTTCAAAATCAATCGCAGATAGCATTCAATTTTTAGTAGAATATTTATTTTGTAAGATAATTAATTTTACTTTTCTTTCTTAATGTTTAGTTGGTCGATCTTAACATTCAATATTTTAATCCATCTGACTTGATTTTATTTGATTTTAAATTGTTACAGCAATCGATTTCTCTAGTGATCACAACTAGGGGTGTACATGAACCGAGTTGGTTCGGATTTTTTAAATATCAAATCAAACCAATTGCGTCGGGTTTTTAAATTTATACATCAAACCAAACCAATAAAATTTGGGTTTTTCAACCTCGGGTTATTCGGGTTATTTTTCGAAATAGCCTTGATACAAAACATATAACTTTTACTTCAAATATTTCTTTAGTCCTAGTAAGATACAACTATGTAATTAAGGTGTTTCATAAGAAAATAACACAAAATGTGAGAAGAGTGATGATATTGTATTAAAATATTCAACAAAAGATAATAAAATCGATTAAAATAAATATTGCTAATTAATAAGCCATAAAGAAAATGACCATAATCTAAAAATAAGTCATGCTAAAATAAGTACGGCTAATGAGTATTAATTACATGGCAAGAAAAAAAAAACTTAAGTTATGTATTGTCACTCTCTAAACCAATTATGTAAAACTAAAGAATAGATATCCAACATTATTGTCATTTCTATGAGTAAATTGAAATTCTTTTGTTAGTATTAGTGTTGAGTTGGTTTTAGATTGGACTTTATATGAGTTACTAACGTCCATAGAATATAAAACTTATTCACATTTAAAATCCTAAGTTCAAGCTTGAATAATATGATAAAGATGAAAAACTACAAAAAAATTAAGAAATATTTATAAATTACATTACAAATAAATATTTTTATGTATAAAATATTTTAAAAATTAAATACATGTAATATCGGGTTGGTTTGGTTCGGTTTGACTTTTTTTAGCTAAAATCAAATCAAACCAATTATGGTGGGGTTTTTTTTTTCCAACACCAAATCAAGTCAAATCAAATCATTAGTCGGATTTTTTTCTCGATTTGACTCGATTTATCGATTTGGTGTGATTTGTCCATTTCAGACACCCTAATCACAATAACAGATTTTGCCTCTGTGATTTATAGGGGCATAGCTGAAAATAGAGATTCGTGTCAAAATCCTGTGCTAAGATGTTGATTAGAAGTTGAATAGCAGCGGCATTACATTTAGATTAAGCAAGTTGTTAAACTTTATTGGGATTCTGATGTGATTCTTGAAGACTAATAGCCTGTTTGGCCAAAATTATTTTTCCCCTAAAAATACTTATTTTTTCAATAACTGTTTATTTGAAAAAAAAGTGAGGTGTTTGGTCAAGTTTTTGGGAGAAAATAAGTGCTTTTAGTACTGAAACGCTTTTTTAAGCTAAAAAAAACTGCTTTTGCCCAAAAGCACTTTTTTAAAAAGTACTTTTGAGAAAAATACAAATAGAAACACTTTTTAAAAGCTTGGTCAAACACTAATTGCTGTTCAAAAGTGTTTTTTTAATTAATTGGCCAAACACAAACTGTTTTTCGCCAAAAGTGTTTTTTTGAAAAATACTTTTTAAAATAAGCTGATTTTAGAAGCTTGGCCAAATAGGCTATAAGTGCCTCATTTTCCATTGTTTTTTAATTTTTAATTCTTTTATATTCTTGTGAATTATAGCATTATGTAAATTAATTTCTCCTTTGTAAAATGAAATGCAAGATTTGAACGCTTTTTTTGCAGAGCATAATAGCATATGATTTGTTTTAATTTTAAGAGATTGCTACAAAAAAAAAAAAAAAATAATAATAATAATAATAATAAACAACTCTTCCCAATGAATCTATTTTTTGCTACTCAATGTTTGTCTTTTAAGAAAAATATATAACTAATATAGCGAATAGTTCTTCCTTTGAATTAGCTACATAAGATTAGCATTCACCATAATTCTTTAATTTTTAATCTATTACTCAACCACAATTATTTAGGACTCTTATGTACTCCATATTTTTAATTATTTTATTCATTGACACAAGCTACATGTGTGTAAAAGGGAAAAGTTGAATGACCTTATTGCTCACAAAAAGTTAAATGACTTTTTCACCCGTCAAATAAAAATTGCTACAAAAGTGTTTTTGTATGAAGATAAAATTATAAATTCTAATAATTAAAAATAAGAAAAAAAATCAGCATATTCAAGTAGGCACATTAAAGCAGCTCTCTCCACTACTTTTATACTAAACTAGTTCTCGAACACGTGCGTTGCACGTGCATCCCATACTAATTAATACAATTATTTGATAAATATTACAGTAAGGGTGGGATGAGTTGCACAAGAATTAAAGGGAATAAATAAAAGCTCAAACTGATGAAACGGTGAGCGTATTCGCTCAAAATTCATTGTCATTGCAAACCATAATCATACTAAAAAATTGTTATCAAATGAATTTGAAAAGTAATGTTCTTACGACTTCAATTATGCAATTCGTATAATGTATCAAGTATTCAATTTGATAATAATTCCTTTTTTTAAATATCAACAACAACTAATTTAAATGTGGAATTGAGCAATATCGGCTATGATTGCGAATGTTTCACATCTTAAAGTTCTTGCCATATTTTTCTAAAAATTGTAGCCTCCTTCTTATACCCGCATACATGTCGTTAAATTGTTGTCGAAAGAATGTTTTGTAAAAGTTGTGTTGTAGTCGATCAACATGTGCCTTCCTTAGAGTGTAGTAGATCGTTGTCAATTTCATGGTATACACCTACATAGAAATAGTAGTTATTTGTGTTAGCCATAATAGTTGCTAAAATATTGAATTGGTTAATAAAACATAGTTACACATACATGTGCCCTTTGTCTGATTCAAAATTATGAGTCATTTCATTTGTGAATTTAGCAAGAAAAAGTTTAATTTTATAAAAGACCTTGTTTGAAAATGTCAGCAAATAATGGAGGTTTATAACTTCCTCAAATTGCAATTTTGACCCCCGCAAATTATCAGTTTTTTTTATAGTGATGCTGCATGTAGTTTAATTTGTTAATTGAGTAACGTGAAAAGTAGATTGGATTGCACTAAGAATATTATGACTCAAAAAAATGTAGAGGGTTTTGAACCAAGAATACCTTCACGCTTGGTAAAATGTAAACAGGAAGAAAAAGACAAACATATGGATTCTACAAAATTTGAGTACACAAAATCGAAATATTCTGGCAGAAAGTTAATATATACACATTAATTCATACACATAACATAGCAGAACCCAAATGAAACATGAATTAGCCATTAGTAAATGAAGATATACTATTTTATTAAGTATACAACATTATAAGAGAAGAAACTAAATGAAAAGAAACAAAAAATTAACCTGTGACATGTTGCAGAATGAAGCGCCGCAAGGAAAGAACCAGTGAAAATTTAGAGGGAAAAGGGTCAAAAATACTCCTCTACTTTGGGAAAAGGGCTAAAAAATATCCTCCATTATAAATTTGGGTCAAAGATCTGCCCTCTCGTCATTAAAGTTTTCAAATAGATTCCCGTCTTAACGGAAATTTCCAAAATAACACGATTTCATTTTTCAACCCGCTTCATTTAAATCCGACCCAACTAAATAAAAAACCCATATGAGTTACCCGCTCCTGTACCTAGTGGCTCCAAATGTGTAGACTTAAACAAGTTGGTCGCATTTGAATTTTTTATGTAGTTAGGTCGGATTTGAATGGAGCGGGTTTAAAAATAAAATCAGGTTATGTTGAGGATTTTCATTAAGACAAGAGTATATTTGAAAACTTTAATGACGAGAGAGGTATTTTTGACCCAAATTTATAATGGAGAATATTTTTAGCCCTTTTCTCAAAGTAGAGGGACATTTTTTACCCTTTTCCCATTTTTAGAGAAAAGAGAAATTTTTAAGGTAGCAAAAGAAATCTGATACTCATCTTATATAGGTTTAGATAATCTCATTGAACAAAATTGAGAATGTGGGAAGACTGCAAAGACATCCCACTACTGTGGATGGAACGAAACAAAATTGATTTGTGCTTCTAAATACATAATTATTAAATTTATAACTGAAAATCTATTTCTTTCTTTTGTTCAAGGATAAAATGGTCACTCAATTTTTAAAGGCATTTGGTATTTTAACTTTTTATTTAGAGTGTGCTTACTTTTAAGTTGTGTGTGTAATTCATATAATGAATATAATTATTTTAATAAATTACATAAGTCATATAGTAAAACTTAGAAAGTATGTTTAAACAACTTTGATTATGCAGTTTTTCTAACATATCAAACATTTAGCTTGACACTTTTTGTTCTTTTAATTTCAATAACACAGTTTACATATAAATTTTAGTAACATTGACTATGGTTGCAAATACTTTACATCTGAAAGCTTCTGTCTTGTCTTCAAGAAAATATAGCCTCTTCTTTCAGCATATATATCAAGAAGTTGTGGTGGAATAAAAGCTAGTCTTTTGTAAAAGTTGTACAATAATTAGATCAAGTTATATCTTTTTAAGAATGGCTAAAGATCATTATCAATTCTATTGTATACACACAAAGAATTAAAAGGTAATTGTGATAGAAATACTTTATATTTACTGACATCAAAAAATTCAATTTATATATGTAAAGCATTGTTGCACGTACGTGTGCCTTTTGTCTGACTCAAAATTATGAGTCCTGTCATCCACAAATTATAAGGAAGAACATTAGTTAATCTGTACAAATAATAAACGTAACACTTAACTATGTTAGGTTGAAAAGATTATTTTTTGTCTTGTCTTGAAGAAAATATAGCCTCTTCTTTCAGCATATATATCACTAAGTTGTTGTGGAATAAAAGCGAGTCTTTTGTAAAAGTTGTACAATAATTAGATCAAGTTATATCTTTTTAAGAATGGCTAGCAGATAATTATCAATTCTATAGTTTACACACAAATAATTAAAAGCTGTACAATAATTAGATCAAGCTATATCTTTCTAAGAATGGCTAGCAGATAATTATCAATTCTATAGTTTACACACAAATAATTAATAGGTAATTATGATAGAAATACTTAATATTTACTGACATCCAAAAATTCAATTTATATATGTAAATCATTGTTGCACGTACATGTGCCTTTCGTCTGACTCAAAATTATGAGTCCCGTCATCTACAAATTATAAGGAAGAACATTAGTTAATCTGTACAAATAATAAACGTAACACTTAACTACGTTAGGTTGAAAAGATTATTTGACTGAAAGAAAATTTAAGGAATGGTAGAAAAAAATCTATTTAATAAGACCTTACAACAACAGATTTACAATTTATCAATAGTTTGTACCTGCCACCAAATCGGAGGAGCAAAAGACAACAAAACTCCTTTTTTATGGCAGAAAAAAGGGACAATATTTGACACAAGAAGGTATTCTAGAAGTGAAATGAAGTGGCAATATATTATGCATTTTATAAAGAATGCACAAAATATGAAAAGATTGTGAAACAATGGCTTTGGTAGCTAGTTGAAGCTCAGAGGAACAATCAGCCAAACGTGGAATTCAGTTACCAAAAATGAATAGACCTTTAATTAGGATTTGATTCAATGCAGCCAAAAAATCATTACTGCTACTGAACGTGTATTCAACTTTCATGTAATTGAAAGATTATTACTACTTGATATTTAATGAATTTGATTAGATGTTTTATTTTATTTTGATTTACAATAGGGACAAAACTGTAATCTAACTTTGAAGATAGGAACTTCCCACTTTTAATATAATATGATTGGGTTATTAATTAACGGAAAAGGGCCAAAAATACCCTCAAACTATTGAAAATGGTGCAAAAATACCCTCCATCCACCTTTCAGCCCCCAAATACCCTTATCATCCACCTATTGGGTCTAAAATACCCTTATCACCACCTATTGGGTCTAAAATACCCTTATCACTAACAGAATCTTTTCATTAAACACGTGTCATTTTTCTATTGGTTGGCTTATAAAATTAATTAAACTAATTAATTTTTGCAATATTGATTCGAGATAGTGCCCCCACCCCCATCGACCCCCCCCCGTGAAAAAAATATTTTTTTTGAAAAAAAGTTGACTTTTTTTTGCACCCCACCCATCCCCGCACCACCCCTCCCCCCCCCCAATGCAAAAAAATATTTTTGAAAAAAAAAAGTTTTGACGTTTTTTTTTGGGTTTTTTTAGCTGAGGGGACGGGCGTAGGGTGCGGGGTGGAAAAAAAAAGTCAACTTTTTTTTTTCGGTGGAAAGGGGGGCGTAGGGTGTGGGTTTGACCGGGGGGGGGTGCAAAAACCCAAAAAAAAACGTCAAAACTTTGTTTTTCAAAAATATTAATTTTTTTTGCGTCGGGGGTGGGGGGAGGTGTAGGGTGCGGGGTGGGGTGCAAAAAAAATATTGTTGCGCTTCTTAACTTCCTAGTAAAAAGGACAAGTACTGTAAAATGTCTTGATAAATTAAAATGTATAATGTAATTGAGTTACAAAAAAAAATATATCTCACCCTAAAAAACATGGTATATTTTCAACCAAAAATCTAAAAGGCACAAGTGTAGACTACAATTTTTTTTTTCGCACCCCACCCCGCACCCTACACCTCCCCCGCACCCCTACCCCCCTCCCCCCCCGACGTAAAAAAAATTAATATTTTTGAAAAAAAAAAGTTTTGACGTTTTTTGGGGTTTTTGCACCGCCCCCTCAAACCCCGCACCCTACGCCCCCCTCCCCTCCCGACCGAAAAAAAAGTTGACTTTTTTTTTTTACCCCGCACCCTCGCCCTCCCCCCAACCCCCAAACCCCGCACCCTACGCCTCCCCTCCCCTCCCAGCTAAAAAACCCAAAAAAAAACGTCAAAACTTTTTTTTTTCAAAAATATTAATTTTTTTTTGCGTCGGGGGGGGGGGGGGGGTAGGGGTGCGGGGGAGGGTGGTGCGGGGTGGGGTGCAAAAACAAGTCAACTTTTTTTCAAAAAAAAAAAAAAAAAAAAAAATTCACGGGGTGGGAGGGGGGTGGGGGGGGGGGGGAGGGGGGTGGGGGGCACTTGGGTTACCTGGTCAATTAGTTTAATTAATTTTATAAGCCAACCAATAGAAAAAATGCCACGTGTCTAATGAGAATACCGTTAGGAATAAGGGTATTTTAGACCCAATAGGTGGATGGTAAGGGTATTTGGGGGCTGAAAGGTGGATGGAGGGTATTTTTGCACCATTTTCAATAGTTCGAGGGTATTTTTGGCCCTTTTCCGATTAATTAATTTTCTACTGCTCTTTATATGAAAAAATAAAATATAATAATGCATGAAGTTTCTTTAGCACTTGTGAAATCTTTTTGTATTCCCGATCAAACTCATCTATAATGTTATTGGCTCTTTCACTTCTTGTCAGTTTCATACTTCTTCTAGGAGTAAGTAAATATGGACGATTATATATGAACTCTAAATAAGCATACCGTTAGAACAAATGAAGAGGCACTGTCTATATATCAGTTTTGTAATTTAATGAGTAGCAGTTTGCAAGGGCTAAAGGTCTACAATATTAAAGAAAACTCGGTTCCCCTAATGCTCCAACTCATATGATTGCAACTCTGAAATGCTTGGCGGGAGCTTTATCCTTGTCACATTTGTGTATGCTAAATTGAGATCAATGGAATTGGATTCAAGAGTTAGGATCCAAAGTATAGTTTACCTATGTAATTTTATGTTGTTTTTGTAGCTTTTGGTTGCTGTCGGGGTTAACTTTTTTACGCATAGCATCAGATGTTTATAAAATAATTCAATGAGCACTTATTTTCTTATTTTCTTTGCTAAGGTTCTTACTAGTCCAATAAAAACTACTGCTTTCATGGTTAACTAATTTTATTTTCTCCAATATTGAAATCCATATCAAAAGCGTTAATTTTCTCTCCTAGCTAAGATGTAGGACCTTGTTCCCTTTACTCCGATTAGTGGTACAAGAAAAGGAAAAAAAGATAGCTCTTTTATTTAGAATTGGAGAAGAAAGACAAATCAAAGTTCTAGGTAAGCAATTATCATCGTCATTGATGTTCGGCCTAAATTGCATATATTTACTCATTGTTGCCTCATATTTTAGTACTTTTAATTGTCTTTTGAGTATTAATTATGATAATTTATGCCTAACATTATATTTTCACAATGTAGGAAAAAAACGGTGTGAAACATGTAACAAATGGAAAAATAAGAGATGTGCCACATTGAATTAAAAGGAAAAGAAAAGAGAGAAGAGAGGAGACAAGAGTGGGAAACATAATTATTACGTTGTAATGATTAGTGCAAATGTGCAATTGAATTTTGAACAAGTAGTATTGGCAGCCAAAAACGAAGACCAACAACTGAAGACAAAGAAATTGGACCCGAGGTGGCGTTTTCCTGCATTACACAGTGCGAAGGAAAGGGATTTTCGGAATTAAAAGTCTTCCCAATTTGTTTTGGACTCAGTTATTTTATATCGGCCTTTTCCCACACCTATAAATAGTCCATAAGACAGGTTTTGACAGAACTTTGGATAGCTTGAAACCCTTAGTTCATAACTTTGGACCTAGAGAGAGCTTGGAGCCGCCGTGGAGGCCATAGTTACAGGGTTTTATCTTATCTTCTCTGTAATACTTATTTTGATATTTTTATTCGGATGATTTGTTGTTTTTCCTCCATGTCTATGTGGAGTTAAACTCTTTAGTTCTAGGGCTTTGACACAAATATGAAAGTTGACGTTTGATTATCGTTTCTATCTATTAAATTTTCATATTTTTGGGCTGCTTATTTATTCTTGTGCTTAATTGTTTGATTACTTGATCACTAATTAGACACTATCTGTGGTGCGTGAATTGGACTTGAGAAAGGGAGTTCACGTACGTAATAAGAATAAATAGAGTTTGTACGATTTAATCGTTTCGCTACTGAGGATATAGATATACCCTTTAGCCCTACTTAGTTTAATACAGAGAAATAAATGCGTTCTTGTTACCTCTGACGACCATAGAAATATAGGCGTTATAGTAGCATCTACAGGCTTGTGAGTAGTTCGAGAGAATATCATAAAGTTATAATTAACCTGTCAACTAGTAACCCATAGGTAGAACGATTTGAAGACTCAACTGGATTGTTAGTGGTCATAGCTCCAGATCTATCTCTTCTCCGATAAAAATTCGCTCTTTCTTGGTTGAAGTTCATTATTTGCTTTCTTTTATTTTTAGTTAGTTTACAAATATAATTTGGATTTTATTTCTTGTTTAGATAATTAGAATTAGTTTAATTTAGTAAATAGTTAATCATAAGTCCCTGTGGGTACGATATCTGGACTTTAAATCCTATATTACTTGTACGACCGCGTATACTTGCGTGTGCGTTTGGGAGCAACAGTCATATTATTACTTTGTTTAAAATTACGGAAAAGGCTCAAATATGTCATTGAACTATCAGAAATGGCTCATTTATTCCATTCATCAATAATTTGACTCATTTATATCATCTCCGTTATCAAAATGGCTCATCCATGCCATTTTTCATTAACGTCAGTTTTACAATGCCAGATATGACATGTGGCCTCCAATTAGAGGTCCACGTCGTTTAATTAAACCAGTACAAATTTAAACTAAAACCCGATCCATAAATTTGTGCTGGTTTAATTAAACCACGTGGACCGCTAATTGGAGGCCACGTGTCATATCACGGTATTGTAAAATCGCGTTAATGAAAATGGCATGGATGGCCATTTTAGCACGGTGATGGCATAAATGAGTCAAACTATTGGCAAGTGACATAAATAAGTCATTTCCGATAATTCGATGGCATATTTGAGCCTTTTCCGTTAAAATTATAATCACCAATTTCTATATGTCCCTTGAAAAACATAAGTGTGATCTAAATATATAATATTAGTTAATAAATTATGATGGCAAAATAGCAATTTATGCTATTTCACAATTTACTAAAGGCACCTGCACTCTTTAACCTTAAAATATTATTTTATTGACTATTATGTGATTTTAAAAGTTTCCACCGAATAACATGGGATATACGTGCAACACACGTATCCAAAACTAGTATAGTGAAAAGAAATGGCATTTCACTATAATCAAATGTTTGAGTACTATATGCACTTGTACTGCATTCGATACCGAAAGCATTAACACTAGAATGGTCTTGTAGTTTCACTCGGCAAACGCACTGCAATTGGACTTCTCACAGAGTGCCTATTAGAAGTCCACTTCAAGAATCCCTCAACTACAATGTCTGAGCTATTGGTTGTCTTGGAAAATGTCACTTGGTATGTTAACTTCTGCTTTAACTTGGAGAAATTTAGCTCCGAGGGTTCAACTTTCACGACAACTTCTTTTGGTAAAACAATCTCCACCTTGTAAGATGATGTAGCGTCACCAACGTTGGTCACGGTTACACTATATGTCTCGGGGAGTTGATCAAGTCTGAATATGGAAAAAGAAGGATAGTTTAATTGTGCTTCGGGATACTTTTCACCTCAGGAGCAATTCACCTTGCGTTGCAACGGAGTTACCTAGCGTCGATTTGTGTAGTTCAAACCACAGAAATAAGGTACATAATCCTCAAATGGAGTATCATAAATTAGTCCTGGATCATTTGCTCTCGATGGATTAACATGTCCAGCACCAATTGCAAAGATATCAGCAGGAAGGAGCTCTTCATCTAGTATTGGATTATTGGCAAGGTTTAATGTATCCGCGGTTGTCATCATTGCAGACTTAATAGCAGCAGGAGACCAATCAAGATGTGCGCTCTTCGAGCGGATTTGCACTCATACTAAGGTGAGGGCAAGACATTGAGGTGCTGATAGCATATTGAATGTGGATTTTGTGCTTTTGTTGTCATCCACGGAGGTAGGCCAGCGAGCAAGGATATTAACACCGGGACCAATTATGTCGGGTTTCAAGATGCCGGGACTAGCTTGCCTGGTCCCGCGAGAAGAAAATGAAGCAACCACGGGAGCATTTTTATCTCCGATTATCGTTCCTTGGGAACGTGATTGTAGAAACAGGGTTTGATGTTGAGTTCATATAGGCAAGAATTTTTTTTCCATCTGCAGCTGAAACATCCATTCTTTGGAAGAACATGAGCATCAGCTGATTTAGTGACATCGTAGAGTTGCTGGTTGATGATAATCATGCCAACACCTCCAACATCCTTCACGGCTTTACCTTTATCAATCCCTCGAACCCTACCGCCGTCCAAACATATGACTATCTTTCCTCTTATAGCAGGGTCAGTTAGTGACCCTTGTTTGCAATAAGGGGTTTGAAATTCATCACTTGCATTTCTTCCAGCATCAAATAGAGTGAAAAATGTTGCGTTGGAAATCTTTGGATGATAAGCAGATTCTCCTTCAAATTCCTCTCTATTTCCAAGCTTGACAGTAGCTTTTAGCTTTCTATCAAGCGTGCGGCTCCAAACTTGTGAGAATCCACGGGGCTGCATTTCCTACTGAGCCAAGCAAAGGACCTTCATTGCCTGCAGAGCAACTTACTAGAATACCTCTTTCTGTTGCACTGTATGCCCCAAGAGCAATTTCGTCATCATAGAAAGGTTTCGCACTTCCACCAAGGGATATTGAAAGTATATCTACACCATCTCTATAACTTAAAAATCCGTATCCCGGCTACGAAACATCACGCGAACAACCACCGTCAGAATTGCATACCTTATATATGGATATGTGGGCAAGAGGGGCAACACCAACTGCAGTGCCATTAGCATTCCCAAATACATTAGCACCTTTCACAAAGGCTCCTGCGGCTGTGCCCGCTGTGTGAGTACCATGTCCATTATCGTCTATCGGGGAACCATTGCCAAGTTGGTAAGACCTTGCTCCAATGAGCTTGTTGTTGCACTTGTTCGTGAAATTGGACTCACACCTTCCTTCCACCAAGCGAGCGGAGGGGCATCCCAACGTCGCTAAATGAAGGATGGTCGGGGAAAAATTCACACGTCTATAAATCCGATGATCACGCCTTTTCCATAATTGGAATCCATCCACAAGCCCATGTTGTGTTGCAAACCAAGAAAGCTTGGTGTATGAGTAGTGTGCAAGGACAATATCCTCTGAGGCTGTGCAAAACAAAGCCGGTTTCTTCTCCATTTCCTTCCTTGTGAAGGGCTGTTAATCTTTTCCGAAATCCTTTCATCACATTGTGATAGGAATAGATCATGCTAGCAGGCTCTTCATTTCCACTTGAGCTAATTGTTGTAGTTTTGGCAAAAAAGAAAGGTAATAGCTCTCTAAATCACATAGATGATGATTGAGTAGAAATTTGGCTTTGTGGGGATTCAACATGGACTATATAAGTCTCAATATCACTCTGAATACTAGGCCATGGAAAAGAACAAAAGATGAAAATAAGAAGGATTTTCAAGAACCCCATTGCTGCAAATGGGCATCTATACAAGAACTGAATGATGTATTTGGAAAGTGAATTTGATGAATTCCTCTGCTTTGGAGAAACTGTCTCCATATAGTGCTATTTTCTTGAACCATTCAAGTTCATGACTTTATTTTCCTCCACTAGCAAAATCAATCAAGACAGCTTAAGCATCTAATGGAAGGAGACTTTTTTGGTCATCACACGGTAAACTCACACAGTTAAATTTAATCGTGCACTTTATGTTAGAAAAACAGTTGTGGAAAAAGAACTACCATGTGGAGAAGAAAATTAAAAGTACTAAAGTTTAATGAAAAGAAAGGCCAGTAGAGTGAATGCGACTAGCTAAATTGAATTATATTCTATAAAGTGATTCTTTTTTGAAAAAAAAAAAAAAAAAAAAAAAAGGACTCCTCGAACAGTTTATCCAATGATGTCTTAGGACGAGGATAATTGTATATGGATACAGTAATGATACAGTAATATTCTTTCACAAGAGAAATGTTTAACTCCTATAAAACACGTAAAGCCTGTTTGGCCAAGATTCTAAAATAATTTATTTTGAAAAGTATTTTTTTCAAAAGTGCTTTTCAAAAAAGTACTTTTGGTGAAAAATAGTGTGTGTTTAAATTAATTCAAAAACTTCTTTAAACAATGAATTAGTGTTTAAATGAAACTTTAAAAAGTGTTTTTAAAGTGTATTTTTTTCAAAAGTGTTTTTGGGCAAAAAAATTTTTTTTTTAAGCTTCAAAAAGCACATTTTCAAAATTTATTTTTCCTACGAAAACAGTGAACTCTTACTTTTTTAAAAATAAGCACTTATTGAAAAAAATAAGTACTTTTTGGAGAAAAATAAACTTGGCCAATCAGGCTATTAGTCATAAAAAGTTGCAAATATTCTGTCCAAATGGAATTAACGACTCATAAGGTAGACAACTAGTTTGATGTTGAAGTGTAATTTTATCAAAATCATGAAGATATTTAAGATCCTTCTTCGAATAACTAACCTAAATAGCCATCTATTTCAAGCATTTAAACTAAAAATAGCTGAGGGATGTATAATACATGTATTTAATTCATGTATAATATGTGTATAACCGTATATAATCAATGCATTATGGTATAATGGTCTCTTTTTTCTTTTGGGGCACGATATATATAAAATTCTTCACTGGCATAAAGTATTGAGTTTTCACATCAATTTATTTGAATGGGAATGTATCTTTATATGGTCTTGAGCAATTGTCACCTCATGAGTTAGCTTTTGATTTGAGTTGCCATGGTATCAGAGTAAGTTCTGTTGGAAAATTTTATATAGTCCATACAAGATCGCAAGTACAGTCAAACCTTTATCTAATTGTCATTCGTTATAACAACATTTCACTATAACGACCTCATTTTCTCTGGAACCAATTTTTCATGTTATATTTTACTTTATATACAACGTTCTACCTAATAGTAGTGACATTCGTTATAACGGTACTCTTTTCTTTTTGTAAAATTACCTCTCTATAACAGTCAAACTCAAATATTGAGTAATAATATTTTGTAAGAAATATATTTTGCATACAAAATATGAAAATATTTAAGCTAATCATCATTAATGTCATGCGCATAGTAAATTTCAATTACGAATATCTAAAAGAAAAAATTTATACCCCAAATCCCCTCTCATAACACTAATCAAGCAAAGAATGCTACCACTTATATGGAGTTTGACGCAATACTTCCAATCCTTTAAACTTACACTGATGAAGAGATTATTGCACAAGTCATGGGAGTGGAAGGACAAGAGACAACAAATGCAGAAGGTGGCAACGAAAGTTCTAATGAACTAAAGAAAAGCCTCTACCTACTGCTACTTGGGGTGAGGTAGAAGAGTAAACTGTTAAGCTCTTAGACGTGAGCCGACACTATACGTATATTTCCGTTTCTGCTCTCAGAAAAATCTCAATTTGGCTCTTTAAAGAGTTGCTTGAATTAGACTTGGAGATATTTATATTGCTTGATAAAAATAAAAATAAGCTATTAGACATCCTTCAACGGAAATCTATTGAATTCCCTTTTGCTGAAAGTTTGAACAAAAATCTTCGTCAATTCAAACGATATATTATCACTACGAGTGTTCATCAAACTTGAAATATTAAAACTTTTAATTAATTTTAAATGTATATGTTCCTTAAATTTTAATTTTTTATCGGTACGGTACAACTAGTTATGAATTAAAGAGTAATTTATTAGTCTTTTCAATTTTTAATTAATGTTATGAAATCAGTTGAGATTTTAAAATTAACAAGTATTTATTTTCGTTTATAACATAAAAAGTATAGAAAAATAACTTTTTATGTACAGCTAAATGATATTTAAACATGAAATGCCAGTATACATATATAAGAGCACCTCACTATAGCAACCATGAAATTTTCGGACAAACGCTGCCATTAAGAGAGGTTTGACTATAAATCATTAGACAGAGATAAAAAATCTAGAGGATTAGTAAGGACATTTACCTTGATCCATTGTAAGAATCGATGGATTTAATAACTTGATCTTTAAGTTTTGTTACTTTTTTTGTATTTTCTCAAAATCAACAGAAAAGAAAAAGGGGCACATTAGCCATACAAGAACACCACTAGGAATCAAATGGTCTAATGGATCTCAAAATCAAAAGTCAATCTTGCAGTTCACACAAATTCACCAAACTTTACTTTTTAATTATTTGAATTAGTATTGGATTTCTAAATATATACATATTTTAAATCCGTATATGTTTATTGGTTTTTTTTTTTTTTGGTTTAACACCAAATCAAACCAAATGTTATCGGTTTTTGAAAATTTAAAACTAAATCAAACCAAACAGAGCCGGTTTTCGGTTTATTAAGTCGGTTTGACTTGATTTGCCGATTCAGATCGGTTTTTCGGTTTTATTTGAACACCCCTAGTCACAACCCAATAGCAACATAGCTTTCCCTAGTTCTTGTTTTTGTGGAAAATACAACTAAGGTAAAGTTGGTTAATTTAATTTCTTTGCAAGACAAACTTGTACATAGGTGATGTTACATTGGTCCCCTTTAATTGTGGAAGCTGGACATGGTCAGTGACATGTATCGTTGGCATGCCCTACTTCCTACAAAATTCAATACTTGGCTACAGATTTCTCAGTTGGGCACAATATTTTAAAAAGTGTCCCTCTCAATTAAATACAACGTCTTTTCTAGGAAACTCATAGGGTTGTCTATATTAGTTTCCTTGATTAATAAATCCAGTGTCACGTCCTAATTACTTTTTGAAGCCACCAAAGACTTGACTTTCTTTTTAGGAATACTAGAACTTTTGGTCCCTCACTAATTGATAAATTTTTATTTTAATCCTTGGGATATTCAATAAAATAGATATAATCTTTAATTAATTGAAATATATGTTTTGGTCCCTTTTCGTAAAAGATATGTTATATTTGTAATATTTTTACAATTATATTAGTGTCGAATACAATTAAAGTAATAGTACAAGCTTAACAAATAGCACATAAGTAATTAAGTGATGAAACAATTGGTAACTATGGTAAATTTTGAATATTCACAAGCAAAGGGATCGAAAGTGCACATTTCACAAAGACTAAGATCAAAATTTGCCAACAATTGGGGGACCAAAAGTATTGTTAACCCTTCTTTATATATTTTGGCTTTGTTTATCAATGACGAAGTCTGAATTTTCATTAAAAAGAGTCAAAATATAAATAATTAAATATATGAAGAAATTATTTATCTGCACTATACAATTTTCCAACGAAGGGGTGTCAACCACAAGGGTGGATCCACCACGCATCAAATTACTTTTTGTAGTCCACTGAGCTGATTAATTTCGTATTCATCGCATAGTGTCCACTAAAGACTTCATTGGAGCTTCTACATAAACTGCGTTGTCCTTAAACTATTTAACTTACTTTTCTTTTCTTCTCCACTTACAAATTTAAATTTTAGGCTTCGATAGAAAGGAGTTGTTCACTTGTTTTGCTCATTACACGTCAAACTCGCTAAGAAACTTTTTGAATTATTTACATTGTTGTATTATTGTGTGGGAAAAGAAGAACCATGATTGGAAGAAAAATTGAATTATTCACATTGTTGTATTATTGTGTGGGAAAAGAAGAACCATAATTGCAAGAAAAAGTACTACGTAAGAGACAAGGAAAAAGAAAATGACATATCACAGTTTGAATGAGCAACGCGGAGTCCGATCGGAATTTTACACAAATAGCCGGTTGAATTCATTGTTTACGTTTTCTAACTAGTACTAGTATGCATATATATGTGTGTGTATATATATATATATATATATATATATTTTATACACTTATCGACTATTTTTATTTTAAGCAATTAAGTAGGCGGCTATTTGAGTTGATTCTTTTTTTCCTTGACACAACCCCTTCTCTGATCCCCCCGCATCCCATATAATTGGGCCGGGCTGAGTTTTATCGGGCTAACTCAGGCTGTAATCGGATTAATCCGGCCTAGTATATACCCATAACTCGGACTAAAACATGTGTGCTGTACTGGGTCATGGTTGTGGATTGAGCTTAATTTACTTTTTTCCAAAGAAGAGGATTAATGTTTAATTACATTTATTTAGAAATTTTGTATTTATATAGTTTGAGGCGGAAATGGTAGATTAATGCTATATCTGCCTGAATTAGAATATTGTCTAATTGAACTATTGTCTATAAATTGATTTATCTTAAAGACCATTGTGTTTTTTTTTTTTCCGGTCCATTGCCTATAAATTGGTTTATCTTAAAGGCCATTCTTTTTTGTCCGATAAAATAAAAGGAAGAATGGTCTCTAAGATAAATCAGTTTATAGACAATAGAACTCGAAACTTATACTTTTTCCCAATGCTGGAGGTGTGAATATAGTCCCGCATTAGTAGTTAGTGAAATTCTTTTTTTTTTTTTTATATATATATAAAGTGAAGGGATACTTTGTTATAATATGAGACATTTTAGGGAAAACTGTTTAAGCCTAGCTCAGCGATCATAAAATCCAATACTTATTTTATCTGATGATATTTATTGGGAGGACTGATATTTCTCAACTTAAGTATTAGGAATGACTATATTTGGATTCAACGAGTATCTTTTAGAACTAGCAAGTGACCTTTTGACTGAAATATGAAGACAATAACAGGATTCCCTAACAGGCTAAACTACATATTAATTTCAAAATTAAATTTGCACAATTTTACGAATTTCCCCTTCTTTTGGGACAAGTAGCACATTAATTAAGTTGTTCACACTTGTAAAGGCACTAATGAATAATGGACCATATACAATTAGTAACAATGCTTTCCCTAGTTCTTCTTCTCGGATTTTTTTAGACGTCGAAAATCAAAACAAATTTATGATTTTATACTAAAATTATTTAGAGTAAAAACAAATTTATTTACACACATGACACCTATGTGGACTATGTGGACTCGATAAGGAGTCCTAATCACCCATCCGTTAGTGATAAGGGCATTTTAACAAGTATGTTGACGGAGGGGCATATTTGATCGCTCATCCCTAACGAGGGAAATTTTAATTCATAGACAATACTTGGAGGGTAAATTTGACCCTTTTCCCGTTTTTAAATTGCTCTGCTCATTACAAATCAAACTCACAATGAAACTTTTTGAGTTATTTGCATTGAAGTAAACCTGTCAATTGGGTCGGGTCGGCCCAGGCCCGGCCCACCTAATCCGGCCCAAAACGAAACCCGGTAAGAGGGATTGTGGGCTGGGCTAGTGGAAAAATTTAGGGGGCTGGACCGGACATGCCATGTTTCCCGGTAGCCCGGCCCACCAATATTTTTTTTTTAATTAATAAAGGTGATTTTTACTAGGTGCAACACATTTATAGGGTTTAGTAACACAAATGGCACATTTATATATATTAACACATTTATAATTCTGCATTGATTTGATAATTAAATGAGATACCACCGAATCTAGGATTTCATATTTTATTCCTTTTTTCAACGTACACTAATTATTCTCTTTGTATGTTTATTTTAAGAATAATTAATTAATGTAAAGTAGATATATTATTGATTTATTTGTTCACTTAAAAGCTAATAAATATTATACTATGCTTAATATATATTGCTACTATATACCCCTACCCGGCAGGGCCGCCCGTACACCCTTTCCCCTCCTCAAGCCCAGCCCCTTAACTATGGCCCGGCCCGGAATCGGCCCCCACGTGGGTCGCATTTACATGGCCCGGCCCGTTTGACAAGCTTACATTGAAGTAACTAGCAAACTATGCCAGTGCGATGCACGGGGCCCAACATGATTAATTTGGTTACTTACTTTAGGGATTAATAGCGAGATTTCGAATCAATTTATTAGCCTTATGGTATAGCTTAGTATCGAGGATGAGACCAAAGAACTGTATTTGTTTATAAACTCTCCTGGGGGCTAGGTATATGCAATTTATGCAACCAGATGTTCATACAGTATGCATGGGATTAGCCGCTTCAATGAGATCTTTTATCCTGGTCGGAGGAGAAATTACCAAACGTCTAGCAATTCCCTTACGCTTGGCGCCAATGAGGTTTTTATTTGAGAGAAAAAAGAAGACTATGCCTTCGCCATATGAATACAAAGTAATAATAGCATGACACTTCGAATTCGATATGAGAAATTTTTGTATTTTATTTTTTTCAAAATATTAGATTTTGTATCGAGAGAGTAGTATGAGATAAGGGGCATTTCCGATTTGCTCTTATCTATCGGGAGTTCAGTTCAGCGTCACAAACTTTTTTGTTTTCGTGCCGGAGAGTTCTTAACAATATTTATGTTATGAAAGAGTACAAAAAAAAAGGATTTTTTCCTTATTTGATAGGATTAAAAAGAAACTTTGGGATTCTTTGAATCACAGACAAAAAAAAAAAAAAAAAAATAAACATATTTATGGTTTGTATATTTTGCAAAGGATACCATGATTCTCCGTAGTGAGTCTCCATATTTTGTTTCTTTTCCTCTTATTTGCCCCCTTAATTTCTCATTTGTTGTTAAAATTTGTCTTATTTTGATTATGTCCGTCTCTTTTTATAATTAGTAAGTTGACAATTCAAATATCCTACATGTCAAATTTATAATCACAAGATTCAAAAGTCTATTTTTATTTCTTAAACTCCGTGTCTAGTCAAACTTAGACACTTAAATTGAGACAGAGGGAGTGTATGCCAGATGAAGGAAATGAAAGGACAATTGAGATACTGCGGACACATGGGGACCTAAAAATTAAAACACAAGAGGTAGAATTAATGTTAAACACCAAAATATACATGTTAGTCCCTGCTAAGAGTACAATTGCATATGCTTTCTATAATACAGTCATAAAATGAAGTGTAGAAGTAAAGAAATATGATAATGTAAAAGTGGAATACACGTGTACAGGTGGCAAACCAAGTAGTAGTACTTGTTAAATGAAGTGGACCCACAACTGAAAATAAAGGAAAGAAACCAAGTATAATTGAAATAAGTTCAAATTTAGTGTACAACTCAGACAACTTTTAGTACAATTTGTTGTTGTTATGTTAGTCCCACTTGGATACTTATATATATTAGAAATATTGTGTGGAAAAAGAAGAACCATGATTGAAGGAAAAAGTACTACGTAAAAGATAAGGAAAAGAAAAAGATTATAGTCAAGAAGGAAATTGTCAAGAATGTTGAGAATGGATATGATATGTCAAATGTACCCTTTGTAGAGATAAGTAGTCAAATTAATACTCTAAAGTAAAAAGTAAAGTAGATGTACTACGTGTCAGCTAAAAGTAGGAGTCCGGAACCTAAGTGCTGTTGACACCCAATTTTGTCCCGCCTTCCCTAAATACTTATTTACATTTCTAGTATTTTCAGCAATTTAAGAAATAATTATTTATATTTTTACTGTAATTATTAGCTTCTATTAATGTCTGCGTTTTATTATTTTGTTGCAGTCACTAGTTGTTATTATTTTGTTACCACAATTATTATTATCATTATTATTATTATTATTGTTGTTATTATTATTATTATTATTATTATTATTATTATTATTATTATTATTATTATTTTATTACCGGTATTATCATAATTTGCATTATAAACATTTCAACATTTTTACCATCTTATACGCATCGCATTTATTTCGCACAGTTAAGTACTGGTGTTTATTTACTGTTAACTTTCAAAATATTATTGCACAGCTATTACGGCATCATATAATTTATTTTCTCCGAGCACTGATAAATACATACTTTTATAATAGGTAATATTCTTAATTAAAATAGATCTCTCATTTAAATTTAGAAGACCAATTATTTCTTTCATTCAGCCCACATTCTTAATTCATCAACCCAATCCTATGAGGCCAACTTGCTACCCATTAATAACCAACCCACATTTTTAATTCATCCAGCCCACATTTTAATTCACTCAAATTGACAATGCCCCACACTCTAAATTCATTAGCCCATTATTTTAACCCATAACCCGGTCCACTACCCACTACCCGGACCCGACCCGTTCAAAATAAAGGAAACCACTAGGGTTTCCACTCCCTTCATCCGCCGCACCCCCCTCTTTCTCTTTCCTCTTCCTCTCTCTTCGCGTTCGTCTCTCTCTCTTCTTCATCAACAAAAACGGCGAATTCACAGAGTACTTTCGCGAATCCAGGCCTCGCATGGCCATTTCGGGGAAAGGCATTTAATGACTCGTCCTTTCCCCATCAGATTCCAACCAAGGTAAATTCGTCGTCTTCTTTCTTTTTTCTGTTTTTGATCTGAAACGATTTTAATGGATTTTGGTCCTTTGTGAGTTGAAATCCATCTCCTTTATCAGTTCCTTTTTTTTATTATTTTCGGGTACAAAAGTTTTAATGGGTTTTTGTTTGCTTGTCTCTTTTCTGATCAAGCGCCTGAAATGCCAACAAAATCCGAACGTTTGTATCAGGGTTGGGGTGTTGTTGACCAAAAACCCCGCCCAAAATTTCGAAACCCAGCCAAACCCTAGCTACTTTCTATAAATAGCGGCTTATGAACTGGTTCGAGAGGGATTTTTTAGCTGCAAAACTCCCGAAAATATAAGCCTTTGGGTCGCAGAAATTTCCTAAAAAAAAAAAAAAAAAGTTCTGGAATCGTAAAATACCCTTTAAAGATACTAGTTTTAATTTTTATTTGATATCGTCTCAAGAAGAAACAACAAAAATACTAAATCCGTTCTGTTTTCTGCCTTGAGTATTTGTTCTGATCCGAGTGGATACGAACTCGGAGAATTCGAAGTGTTTCGAGGTATATCGGAAGCTCGAGCCTCACTTCGCTGCACCCGAAGAAGGTCAGTAAACATCCCTTTTTATTCATTTATGAGCGAATTAAGTATTTCTGTTTGTGTTATATGTTTTATGTGCTTTACATGTTTGTTAGTTAGATAGTTTGATAATGTTAATGGATGTTATTCCAGTTCTGTTTAGATTAGGCTGGTGTAATCTCAGCATATAAATAAAATTAGTTAGTTAATCTTAATGTGTGTTAGTGTTAGTCCTGTCTTAATTTATTCACCTATGTTAGCATGTAGAAGTTGAGTCCAGTGGCCAGAATGTGATCCTCACATTGATTTGTATGTTAATTTGGTGGTTTAACCAAACAGTTTAACACTCTATGCCTAAAGTTCTTGTTTATCTTAGCATGAAATTAGACATGATCTTTTGCCGTAAGTTATAATCAACATATAAAGAATGGATTAGAGAAAGACTTATTTTGGGTATTGGGTTTGGAAAAGTTGCGAGTAACTTAAAGTGGCATGCCATATGACTCGTTTATGATTAGTGAGATAAATGGTATCTTTGTGTCTTGTATGACCTTTTGGATCGTTTTTACAAGATTATGACACTTAAACTCGATTACGCCGTGTTCATAGCTGGTCTTTTGTGTTGTGATCTGAATGGGGTCATCTGTGGAAGTATGTGTCTTCTTTTTCCCACATGGTTGGTTAACTGAAACATAGAAATCTGAAGAACATATTATGAACCCCTGGTTTCAAGTCTAAGTGTCCCTCATACGGTGTACTTGCCGCTAGTTTAATTTGTACCGGTCATTCGCTTAATTTGAATCAATAATCTTGGTCTGTAGCTTGTGGTGTGGTTAGCTGCCTAATTCTGTCTAAACCTGTCTGAACATGCCTGAAATGGCTTTTAAATAACATTATTTAACTCTGCCTGAGTGTCTTAGACTGTTAACGAATCTATTTTGGTTTATCTTAATCTGATCCTAAAGATGTGTTAGCTTGTTGGTCGGGTGTCTTTGTTCTAAAGGAATTTAATTTGTGTTAAGAGGTAACTAAAAAGTGAGCTAAGATGTTATGCTATTTCTCCAAATAATCACGTTACTTAAATGACATTAGGCATTGCTAATAAGACCATTAGAGGACTTGCACAAAACTGGTTAATAGCTCAGGGTCATTAAGTGGTATCATTCAGTTATAAGACCGAATATAGCTTTGACGATGTAGGCTCCATGATACATGTAATCGGGGAATTAGCGATTTTAAGGCTTAAAGTAATACGGCAAGCCAAATGTTATAAGTGTCCGGTTTTGTTAGCACCTCTAGATTAGTTTTGATCACCTAAGCATATAGTGAATTTGGCATGACTATTGTTGCACTTTAGAACCTGATCCTTTAGGCAGAAAGTTAATACTTTGTTGAAGATTTAATTGTATGAAAGTCCTAGACAGTATGAATATTAAGTATAAGTTTGTAGAATGAGATTCCTTTCAAAGTTACCTTCTCTCTATTCAACCATAAAAGTATGTGAATGAAAGGACTCGATTAAATATGCAGTGGGTGGGACTGATAATGGAACAATAGAATAAAATTGATTTGACACTAAAGTATGCCATGTTTGTCTTAAGTTGAATCACCCTGCAAATGTTATTAGCCCTTGCTGTTGCTGTTGAGTTGAACGGTGTTGCTGAGCCGCCGATGTGTTGCTAAGTCGGCTCAGCAATTGATCTGTGCACTTTTCGAACTTAGGTCCCAGTTCTCTTTTCTTTAGTCATGTACGAGTAACATATACAAAATGTCCCATTTGTACATCTTTTATAAAATGTCCTATTTGTATATTTGTATATGAATAGGTCCCAGTTCCCTCTTCTTTATATTTTTTGCATGTTTAACATTATCCGTTGATCGTATACTAATCCTTTTCCTTTTCCTTTCATTTTATGCATGACCACCGCGTGCGAGTCCGAGGGACTCATCTTCCGCCCTCGATGTTGGTAGAAAACCCAACATAATCTCTCTCGGGTCATCTCTGTCCAGCCCAGTCCGCAGCAAAAAAAATAATGGAAAACATAAATTCTGGGCTAAAAGCCCAATAGCAGCAGATCAGCAATCCCAAATGGGCTGAGCCCATTTAATATCATTTGCTCTTTTATTTCATTTTATGCATTTGATTTGTATTTGTGCAACTAACACTTTACTTTGTTTATTTCCTTAGTTAGAATGAACCTTAGCAAAAATTAGTGGGGCTTAGTCTTAGTAATGGGTAGTAAACTAACAATTAATCCCGTAGGTTTCATTCTTTTTCTTTATATTTTACGATAAATTATTTATAATACTTATAATATTTTTTTCGAATAATTGACCTTCAAAATAGCATGATTACATATTTTTGAATCAAAAGAATTATGTTTCATTCCACTATCTTAAATTTCAGAACATCCCTAATATGCAAATACTAATCCAAGTATACTTTACGACATTTAGGATAAATCTGATCATACATATTTTAGCCGAATATAGTTAAATAAAAATAATAAAAGAGAAAGAAACTTATGCCCTTTACAACACATTTTAAAGTAATAAGTCTAGATTTTCTACATTACTATATTCATATAATATAATTTTATTCCAAATTTTTAAACTCGCTAAGATTTCTTCTAAAAGGTTTCTATTTCTATGCAAGCCATTATATTTTGTAAACTTTAGTTTAAATGGCATTATTATTCAAAACTTTAGCAATATTTATAAGTTTATGGCATTTGAAATTTCCTTTTTATGCAAGATTATTATATTTGGTATAAGCTTTACTTCAAATAGCATTTTTTAAAGCTTTAGCAATATTTATGAAATATTATAGCATCATTACATTCTTTAAAATCTTAATAACCTTTATAAGTCTTATTAGCCTTTAAAGTTCTTTCCACGAATTATTATTTTCTTTAAGTCTTATTTTAGCTAATATTATTTTCCTTCGAACTTTAGGGATATTTGTAAGCTATTTTCTTAAAATTTAACACTATATTTAGTCTAAATTAATTAACCTAAGTTTGGCCGGATATCCGTAGTTACGGATCCTAGAGGATGCCTAACCCCTTCCCTTTAGGAGAATTAGAACCCTTACCTAGAATTGAACTTAAGCAGACCATTAACGGAGGTTTAGTTAGGCTTTACCTTAGTTAAGAAAATAGGTGCCCTAATTCACCTTAAAATCAATTAGGTGGCGACTCCTTAAAATAAGCAAAATAGGAATCTCCAATATGTTGTACTCTAACTTAACCCGTTTAAATGGGGTATAACAAGTGCCCCTAACAAAAAGTCAAATGAACCAAACTACCCTCCCCCCCCCTGCCCTAGCCCCCTCCCCTAAAAAAAAAGAGTATAAAAGTACCCTTAACGCAGCAATTTGCTGCGTTAAGGGACCAATATGCTACTCCTTTAACGCAACAAATTGTTGCGTTAAAGGACAACCACAAAAACCCATTGGGTTCCACCACCAGTCCCCCACTTGACCATAAAAAATTTCCAAAACCACCATTAAAGGACGAAAAGCTCGGGTCCCACCTCAAAAAAACACCGTTTTCGATTCAAATTTCGTTTGGAAAGTAAAGATTCTCGGTATATTCAAGTTAAGGAATAAGATTCGAAGGTTGAATTTAGGTAAAAAGCAACGTACAACTCAATTCAAACAACCCTACAACAAGCTTCGATCAAGGTATTTTACTATAAACTTTCTAATTATTTTGTTAAATACAATATAATCCTAAGCATGATTAACATTTCATAGTCTCGAATTTCGAAAAATGGATTGTATTTTTGCATTTATTGCTCATTTTCCACTGGGCATTTTCGAACTGCCAGTGTTATTTTATTTTTATTTTTGTCCTGTTAATTTATTATTTGTTAATTGATTATGAATTTTTTTATTAATTGTTAATTGTTTAATTAGAAAAAAAATATAGTAATCTCCTATTATTTGTTAATTATGTCATTGTTAAATTATTTATTTGTGAAATTATTTATCCTATTGTGACTTTGTGACTGCAAGGCCTTCATATTAAGCCTTCAAGAAATATCTCAAAACATGTATAATATGTGTATAATTAATAAGTATACTTTATTGAGCCTTCAAGAAATATCCCAAACATGTATAATACGTATTTAATAATTGTATAATATGTGTATAATTAGTATGTATACGTTAATTATACATTTATTAAACGTAAATTATACAACAATGATATATTTTATAAACACATACTATACGGATAATACTCTATACAACAATGATACAATTTCTATACGTATGATGCATTTATAAACGCATACTATACGGATAATACTCTATACAACAATGATACAATTTCTATACGTATGATGCATTTTCTATACATATGCAGTATTGATACATATTATATACAACAATGATACAGTTTCTATATAGATGCAGGAATTAGTTGAGAAAAGGCCACGAAATGGAATTATTAAAAAAGGCTAAAAGATGTCTTTTTAATTTCTTGGGCCATCCGGTTGTCAATAATTTGGGCCGGATGACTACTTTTGTCCTTTTCCCTTCCTAATATTCAATCCAGAAACTTCAAAATTGTTGGATCAATCTTATCGTTCGTACTACAGCCCATTTTAAGAGTTCTAATAGTAGGATTTGCATCAGTAGCCCATTTTACATATATGAGTCTTTCTAAAGTATTTAACTTCTGGCTAATGTTGAAATAATTCAGACATGCGTTGCTGCCCTTCCTCCGCTTCTTTTTCTCGTGAATTGTAAATAGCAAAATCACAACATTAATAAGACATAAGGGATCCATTTTGGCTTGGCTCTTTCGAAGTATAGGAACATTGAAAACTTTGTTAACTTGATTTACTCTACTAACAATCATATTTTTAATTTTGAGCTGGATCGTTTGATTTAAGATATGGAAGGCGATAAAATAGGAATTAGGAAGGATCTTTTTATCTGGGTTCTGAAGGCCTTGCAGTCACAAAGTTCGGACCTTTTGAGTTGCAAGTTTTCAAACTTTGGGGAGATATACGGTCAAGTTGGTTTGCGATCGGAACTTTTTGTGTGGGGCTTCAGAAGCTCAGATTTAATTGATTGCGACTCAAACAATAAAACTTTAAATGTCTCAAGTTGGTTTTTTGACGATCCGTAACCATCAAAGAAAAATAAAATACAAAAAGAAAAGATAGCTGACTTCTACTATCCTGTGTGTCATTGTCAAGTTTCAAACTTCAGACTAATCAAAAGGTAACCCGGAATTTTCAACTTCAAACCATTAGCACTAAAACGTATTTAGAATTGATTCCGAGACGACTAATCAAACAATAAAGACTTTATAATTTTCGACTATTATTTAAGCAGTGGTGCTCCAAACGGTTATTTGACCACAAAGCCCAAGAGCCCAAAGCATTACTAACCATCAAAAGAAAAATAAAATACAAAAAGAAAAGATAAAAGGAAAAGCTGACTTCTACTATCAGAGAGGATATGCTTTGATATTTATCTATTGGATATCATTGTCAATGAACTAACATTGAAGCAATTAATACTGATAAAATATCAAAGACAATTAACTAATCAAAAAGGTAACATAAAGCATATACTGAAAAGAAACAGATTTCACTATAATCAAATGTTTGAGTACTATATGCACTTGTACTGCATTCGATACTGATAGCATTAGCACTAAAATTGCCAGTCTTGTAGTTTCACTCGGCAAACACAACTGCAATTGGACTTCTCACAGAGTGTCTATTAGAAGTCCACTTCAAGAATCCCTCAACTACAATGTCAGAGCTATTCGTTGTCTTGGAAAATGTCACTTGGTATGTTAACTTTTGCTTCAACTCGGAGAAATTTAGCTCGGAGGGTTCAACTTTCACGACAACTTCTTTTGGTAAAACAATCTCCACCTTGTAAGATGATGTAGTGTCACCAAAGTTGGTCACAGTTCTGGTATATGTCTCTGGAGTTGATCCAAGTCTGAATATGGAAAAAGAAGGATAGTTTAATTGTGCTTCAGGGATACTTTTCACCTCCGACCAATTCACCTTGCGTTGCAACAAGTTACCTACCTGTCGATTTGTGTAGTTCAAACCACAGAAATAAGGTACATAGTCCTCAAATGGAGTATCATAAATTAGTCCCGGATCATTTGCTCTCGATGGATTAACATGTTCAGCACCAATTGCAAAGATATCAGCAGGAAGAAGCATTTCGTCAAGTATTGGATTGTTGGCAAGGTTTAATGTATCCGCGGTTGTCATCATTGCAGACTTAATAGCAGCAGGAGACCAATCAGGATGTGCGCTCTTCAGCAGAGCTGCTACGCCACTAAGGTGAGGGCAAGACATTGAGGTGCCTGATAGCATATTGAATGTGGATTTTGTGTTTTTGTTGTCATCCACGGAGGTAGGCCAAGCAGCAAGGATATTAACACCAGGACCGATTATGTCAGGTTTCAAGATGCCAGGACTAGCTTCACTTGGTCCGCGAAAAGAGAATGAAGCAACCACGGGAGCATTTTTATCTCCAATTATCGTTCCTTGGAACGTGATTGTAGCAACAGGGTTTGATGTTGAGTTCATATAGGCAAGAATTTTTTTTCCATCTGCAGCTGAAACATCCATTGCTGGAAGAACATGAGCATCAGCTACTTTAGTGACACCATAACGTGGCTGATTGATGATAATCATGCCAACACCTCCAACATCCTTCACAGATTTACCTTTATCAACCCTGGGAACATCAACATCTTCCAAACATATGACTATCTTTCCTCTTATAGCAGGGTCAGTGAGAGACCCTGGTATACAATAAGGAGTTTCAAATTCATCACTTGCACTTTTCAAAACAACAAAGCATCAAATTCCTTCAAATTCCTCTCTGTTTCCAAGCTTGACAGTAGCTTTTAGCTTTCTATCAAGCGTGCTAGCTCCAACTGTGAGAATCCATTTTCTGGGGCTACATTTTACCGAACTCTTTTTTTTTTTAGGGGTAAGCAAAGGACCTTCTGGGGTTCCTACTGCAGAGCAACTTACTAGAATACCTCTTCGTTGCACTGTAAGCCCCAAGAGCAACTTCGTCATCATAGAAAGGTTTCGCACTTCCACCAAGGGATATTGAAAGTCTACACCATCATCTATAGCCGCATCCATGGCAGCTAAAACATCACTGTCAGAACAACCACCGTCAGAATTGCATACCTTATATATGGATATGTGGGCAAGAGGTATAACACCAATCTGCCCCGGTATGCCATTGGCATTCTAAATACATTAGCACCTTTCACAAAGGCTCCTGCGGCTGTGCCCGCTGTGTGAGTACCATGTCCATTATCGTCTATCGGGGAACCATTGCCAAGTTGGTAAGACCTTGCTCCAATGAGCTTGTTGTTGCACTTGTTCGTGAAATTGGACTCACACACTCCCTTCCACTTAGCAGGCGGAGGGGGCATCCCAACGTCGCTAAACGAAGGATGGTCAGGAAAAATTCCACTGTCTATAACTCCAATGATCACGCCTTTTCCATAATTGGAATCCATCCACAACCCATGTTCTGTTGCAAACCAAGAAAGCTTGGTGTATGAGTAGTGTGCAGAAACAAAGCCCGATTTCTTCTCCATTTCCTTCACTTGTGAGGCTGTTAATCTTGCTGCAAATCCTTTCATCACATTGTGATAGGAATAGATCATGCGAGCAGGCTCTTCATTTCCACTTGAGCTAATTGTTGTAGTTTTAGGCAAAAAAAGAAAGGTAATAGCTCTCTAAATCCATAGATGATGATTGAGTAGAAATTTGGCTTTGTGGGGATTCAACATGGACTATATAAGTCTCTATATCACTCTAAATACTAGGCCATGGTAAAGAACAAAAGATGAAAATAAGAAGGATTTTCAAGAACCCCATTGCTGCAAATGGGCATCTGGGCCAGTGGCCATACAAAAGAACACCTTGAATCCAGTATTGAGATCTCAAAATCCAGTAAATCTTCAGAACACACCAAATTGACCAAAAGTATTGTTAACCCTTCTTTATATATTTGGGCTTCGTTGATCAATGACGAAGTTTGAATTTTCATTAAAAAGAGTCAAAATATAAATAATTAAATATATGAAGAAATTATTTATCCGCACTATACAATTTTCCAACGAAGGGTGTCAACTACAAGGGTGGATCCACCGTGCATCAAATTACTTTTTTTTTTCTTTTTCGAATTTTTCATCTAGTATTTGTAGTCCACTGATCTGATTAATTTCGTATTCATCGCATAGTGTCCACTAAAGACTTCATTGGACTTCTACATAAACTGCTTTGTCCTTAAACTATTTAACTTACTTTTCTTTTCTTCTCCACTTACAAATTTAAATTTTAAGCTTCGATGGAAAGGAGTTGTTCACTTGTTTTGCTCATTCCACGTCAAACTCGCTATGAAACTTTTTGAATTATTTACATTGTTGTATTATTGTCTGGGAAAAGAAGAACCACGATTGCAAGAAAAAAATTGAATTATTCACATTGTTGTACTATTGTGTGGGAAAACAAGAACCATAATTGCAAGAAAAAGTACTACGTAAGAGACAAGGAACAAGAAAATGGCATATCAAAGTTTGAATGAGCTACTCCGAGTCCGATGGGAATTTTATACAAATAGCCGGTTGAATTCATTGTTTACGTTATCTAACTAGTACCAGTATACATATTATACAAATATTATACACTTATCGACTATTTTTATTTTAAGCAATTGAGTAGGCGGCTACTTGAGTTAATTTTCTTTTTCCTTTCATTTGACAGAACCCCTTCTCTGATCCCACCCGCATCCCATATAATTGGGCCAGGCTGAGTTTTATCAGGCTAACTCAGGCTGTAATCGGATTGATCCGGCCCAGTTGATACCCATAACTCAGACTAAAACTTATCCGAAATTTTAAACCAATGTGTGCAGTACCGGGTCATGGTTGTGGATTGAGCTTAATTTTCTTTTTTCCAAAGAAGAGGATTAATGTTTAATTACATTTATTTAGAAATTTTGTATTTATATAGCTTGAGGCGGAAATGGTAGATTAAAGCTTTATCTGCCTGAATTAGAATATAGTCTAATTGAACTATTGTCTATAAATTGATTTATCTTAAAGACCATTGTTTTTTTTTTTTTTTTCAGTCCATGTTTATCTTAAAGGCCATTCCTTTTTGGCCGATTAAAAAAAAAGGAAGAATGGTCTCTAAGATAAATCAGTTTATAGACAATAGAACTCAAACTAATACTTATTTCCCGATGCTGGAGGTGGGAATTTAGTCCCGCATTAGTAGTTAGTGAATTTTTTTTTATATAAAAGTGAAGGGATACTTTGTTATAATATGAGACATTTTAGGGAAAATTGTTTAAGCCTAGCTCAGCGATCATAAGATCGAATACTTATTTTATCTGATGATATTTATTGGGAGGGCTGATATTTCTCTACTTATGTATTAGGAATGACTATATTTGGATTCAACAAGTATCTTTTAGAACTAGCAAGTGACCTTTTGATTGAAATATGAAGACGATAACCAGATTCCCTAACAGGCTAAACTACATATTAATTTCAAAATTAAATTTGCACATTTTTACGATTTTCCCCTTCTTTTGGGACAAGTAGCACATTAATTAAGTTGTTCACACTTGTCAAGGCACTAATGAATTGTGGGCCATATACAATTAGTAAGAATGCTTTTCCTAGTTCTTCTTCTTGGATCTTTTAGATGTCAAAAATCAAACAATTTTTTATTTTTTACTATGATTCATTATAGATTTTAGTCTACCGCAAAACATCCTCTCTACCTCCCAAACTAAGAGTAAGGTATGTGTATCTTTACCCTTCCTTATCTCTTTTGTGGGAATACCGGGTATGTTGTTGTTGTTCTTTGCTTTTAATTTATTAAAGATTTTTCGTTAAATATCCGAAACTATAAAAATGATGATTTCTATTTTTATATCATGTAAAATTTATTTTGAAAAAAATTAATAAGTAATCCCTTAATGGAAGTTCGACATGGTCTTCCTACAAAATACATTTCGCTATACTTCACAAGTGGGCAACACGTTAGAAAGTATATATTCGTTGAAATTAAATAAATAATATCTTCCAACTTCGTAGGGTTTTCCCCATTTATTTCTTTGACCCATTAAGTCAAGTGTCAACATCCTATTTCTTATAGATCATTAATTAATTAAGAGGAACATGGTGAAGAATAAACAAACGAACTCACTCACTCAGAGGAAGGCTGGTAGGAGAGGAAAAGAAAAAAAGAAGAGCCTTAATCCCAAATCGTAAGACACAATCTACATTCAACAAGACCCATTTATGTTTTTATACTAACATGATTCAAAGCAAAAATAAATTTATTTACACACATAGCGTCTATGTGTACTGATAAGGAGTCGTAATCAGCCATCCGTTAGTGATAAGGACAATTTTAACAAGTATGTTGACGGAGGGGCATATTTGGTTGGTCAGTCTAACGAGGGCAATTTTAATTCATAATTCAAACTCACAATGAAAATTTTTGAGTTATTTGCATTGAAGTAATATTGTTTGGAAAAAGAAGAACCATGATTGAAGGAAAAAGTACTGCGTAAAAGATAAAGAAAAAGAAAAAGATTATAGTCAACAAGGAAATTGTCAATAATGTTGAGAATGGATATGATATGTCAAATGTACCCTTTGTAGAGATAAGTAGTCAAATTAACACTCTAAATTAAAAAAGCAAAATAGATGTACTATGTGTTAGCTAAAAGTAGGAGTCCGGAACCTAAATGCCCCAACAAAAAGTCAAACGAACCAAAATATCCCAAGAAAAAAAAAATACAAAAGTACCCTTAATGTAGCAATTTGCTGCGTTAAGTTGCTGCGTTAAGGGACCAATATGCTACTCCTTTAACACAAAAAATTGTTGTGTTAAAAGGACAACCACAAAAACTCATTGGGTTCCACCTGGTCCCCAACTTGACCATAAAAAATTCCCAAAACCACCATTAAAGGACGAGAAGCTAGGGTCCCACCTCAAATAAACACCGTTTTCGATTCAAATTTCGTTTGAAAAGTAAAGATTCTCGGCATATTCAAGTCAAGGAATAAGATTCAACTCGATTCAAATAACCCTAAAACAAGTTTCGATCAAGATATTTTACTGTGAACTTTCTAATTATTTTTGTTAAATACATTATAATCCTAAGCATGATTAATGTTTTTAGTCTCGAATTTCAAAAATGGATTGTATTTTTGCGTTTTTGGCTTGGTTTCCACTAGGCATTTTCAAACTGCAGTGTTATTTTATTTTTATTTTTGTCATGTTAATTATTAGTTATTAATTGATTATGAATTGTTTAATTAGAAAAAATATAGTAATCTCTGATTATTTGTTAATTATGTCATTGTTAATTTATTTATTTGTGAAACTGTTTATCCTATGTTAATTGTTAATATGCTAATTAGTTATCTAATTTTATGTGTTAATTATTTAATTAATTATTAATTAGGTAGTTAATATAATTTCTCGTTACATAAATTAGCTTATTACTTTAATTGTAGTTAGGAGAATAATTAGTTAGCAAGTGTTAATCAGTAATTAGTTAGTTAGTATAATTTTTCAATAAAGGATTAATTAGTTAACATAATTCCTGTTAAATAAATTAGCTATTTAATATAAATTTTTAGTTAAGAAAGAAATTAATTAATTAAGTAAACTTAATTAGCTATAATTACTCACAAAACTATAATACAACATAATTCTCATAATCCACAAATTTTGAATAAAGAAGGACAAACTAAATCCTGAATAACGAATAACTAACTAAATCTTGAATAACGAATGATAACCTAAATCCTGAATAATGAACGATAAACTAAATCCTTAGTTTTGGATTGAACATCATTAATATAATTTTTCGATAAAGGATTAGTGAGTTAACATAATTTCCCTTTAATTTCAAGAATAATGAATAATTTAGTTTGTACAGATACGACACCTCCACGGATCCCATCGTTCACCCGGCGCCCAACGATAGATCAGTACTTGCTCCACAAGATAATCATAGGTTCGAGCTATTCTGGACTGGGAGTATACATATGGGGGCGTTGCTCTGTCCCCGTAGGCTGGATATGGCGTGGACTCTTTTACGTGAGTAGCCCCCACCATCCCGCGTCTTAGAGATATTGTATTGAGGCGGTATCTATCGCCACATCTCTGTTGGTCGGGTACATCATTACGTGAGGAGTAGCTAGTGAGAAATGTAGCGAGTCCCAAATTTATTGATTTCGCGGAGTTTCTTATCTCAGTTAGTATTTAAAACATTAAAGTATTTATTTTAAATATATGTGGTACTTATTATTTCATAAAATTTCATATTTTAGGATTCGCCGACAGTAGGTCCATCAGAGCCACCCACTCAGGTGTTTTCTTATGAGCCTGCCGAGCCACAAGTGTCTTCTAATGAGCCTGACGAGCCACAGGTAAGATTTTTAGTAAAACTTAATTTTTATTCAATATAAGTTGAATATTACTTTAACTCTTTTAACATTTATTTGGACCTCGGACAGGACACCGCTCTAGATCCAGTCGTACAGGATCCTGTTCACGAGACTGCTTCAGATCCTACGTCATCAGGAGCTCGCTCAGGAGGCCGTTGATACACAGGTTTAATTTTTAACAAAACTTAATGCATTCAATATAAATTAAAATTAGTACTCATTTTTATATGTTTTTTTAGGTTCATCCTTCGGCGCCTGCGGAACCGTCTCCCGATGAGGATGATGAGGAGAATAATATTGAGGTTGACCGTACCAATCTCAATAGATTGGCTACGGTCGTAGCAGTCGGCCACAAACACGCTATAGCTCGGACTCAAGAGAAGGGGAAGGATGGGGGGGAAAAGTGACGGATGATCATGGCGTAGAGCACCCGACTATTAAGAGGAGGAAGGGGGATAGGGACGATGGCGAGGGTGGTGGCGATAGACTTAGGCCTCGGGGTATTCTAAAGTCTACTGCATATGGCACCCATTCTAGAGTTGCATAGTTTATGTACATAGTATATATTTTGCATATATATTTTTTAATGATAAATATTATCTTTAGTGCTTTTTATCGTTTATTACTAACTCGTGTGAAATTCTAAAGTAATAATTAAAAAAAACTCGACATATTCCAAATAAAGTTATGCACTAACGAAAAAGTAACACGCTTAAATCGAAACCCCAAAAATATATAACACTTAGACCTAATGAAAACAAGTTTCAAACTTACTTCTGGCACTTTACAACTCCTAAAACGATAATCCGAACTATTAGGTATCCTTGATGTCTTGAGTCTACATTATTGTTCGCACAAAAAAATATCGGGTTCTATTTATAATATTGACGTTCCGGAGTCTTTAGACATGACTATTTTTAGCCAAAGTATGAAACAAGTGTTGGACATTGTAACCTTCTTTAACACAGGAATTTCTTTGCGTTAAAGAAGGTCCTGTCCTTTAACGCAGTAAATTCCTGCGTTAATGGAGTTAACCGTGACGGCACGATTAATGCCTTTAACGCAGGAATTTCCTGCATTAAAGATAGTTTGGTAATCGTTTTTTCTTGGGGTATTTTCGTTCAACGGTGTTTTTATTGGGTCATTTAGGTTAGATCCTATCTGTAACACCCCGTATCTTTAACCTAAGCTTTGACCATGATCCTAGACTTATAAAACCAGATAAAGAATGTGAGAATTGAAAATTTCCTCTTCAGTTGTAAGATAGTGATTTACGCCCATGAACAGTAGACGTATTTCAGTTTACGGGCTGTATTTCAAATCGTAAACTGAAACCAAGAATTTCTGAACATTCTGGAATTTGACATTTTGATGTCACATGGTTAAATACGGACCGTATTACGTTTTACGACCCGTATTTCAAAACATATTTAGAATTTTGGAAAACTTCCTTAATGAAAGTTGTAGAGCATTGAAATACCTTTCCAACGGTATATTATGAGGGTCAAAGCGACATCCGTGCAAAGAGTTATGGCCATTTCTTGAAGAGACGCGGTCACCGGTCCATATGTCAAAATACGGACCGTATTTCAAAATACGGCCCGTATTTCAAAATACGGCCAGTATTTAAGCGGGCCGAAAATCTAATTTTCCGAACAGTATATATTCGTCTATATCAGTTCTAATCATTATTTTTCATTCCTTCAAGCCCTAGAACGACCTCCTGCCCTCTCCCATCATCAAGAACACCAAAGTAAGCCTACTCTAATTATTCCAACTCAATTCTAACATATACTCTAATGATCTAAACAAGAAATCATCATTCCTAAAACTAGGGTTTTCAAGAAAACCCATCTCAAGGTTCAAGAATTCAAGATTTTTGGAAATCTTCTTCAAAGCTCAAGTCTTTAATTCAAGTTTTGGTGCGACTAAGGTATGTAGAGTTACTATCTACGTGTGGGAACATCATTGTTTCTTCCCCACGCCTCATAATCCATAAATTATGATTCTCTACTAAAACTAAGGTTTCTATACCATGCTCATGATAACCCTAGGTCCATGTCCATGATTATAGTATGTATGAATTGTTATAATTCCATCATTGAGTTAATATTTCTTTATGATTATTGAGAATCCGTCCGTAATCTATGAAAACCCATATCTTGTATTCCATGGGTTCTTGCATGCATGTTTTTAAATAAAAATGCTTATTTCATGAATATCCTACGTGTCTACAAGTTTTCATGCAATTGTATTTTATAACTATGTTCATGCCATGACTCAAGATACACGCATGCTAAATACAAGATATTTCATGAAACCATATTTACGAGTTATTTCATGAAACCATGTTTACAAGTTATTTCGTGAAATCATGATTACAAGACAAGTACAAGTTAATTCACGAAAATCATGGGCTTCTTAGCCAACTATATTATGTTTCGTTTTTGGGAGTTGCACGAATTACCGAGAAGGCTCGGATAGCTTTCCGAAACTACGTAGCCACCGTAGGACAAGGATCGCTCCGCCCGATTGGGACGATACCTTAATTTTACCGAATGGATCCATCGGGCACGTTACCACCTCATACCACGGCAAGGTATGGGGGCTCTCGCTTGGTCCGGCGGTGTACCGGACTCCACGTACCCACGTGGTGATATCACATGGTCGGTTTATGAAATGCTCTCCCTACTTATCATGTTTTGCTTATGTTATATATATATATATATGTACTCATGCTCATGTTCATGTCCAGGTTTTCAGTTTCAGTTCTTATCATGTTATTTCATGTCCCATGTTATTTCATTCGGTTGCTTTACATACCAGTACATTCAATAATGCGCGTCCCCTTTTATTGCCGGGGCTGCATTTCACGATGCGAGTGCGTATACGGGACGACACACACTCGATGGGACGACATTCGTATCGCTTATTGGTGAGCCCCATCTCATTCGGGGTTTAGTCAACGCTTTATTTTATGATTAGTTATGCATCTAAGGTATCGGGGGCCTTGTCCGATAAGTATATTTTCCGTCGACTCATGATAGAGGTTTCATAGACTAAACAAGTCAGTTATGTTATGTCAGACATTCGGGGTCGTATAGCCATTTTGGCTCATTCATGTTATTTCCGCACCCATGTTTAAACAAGTATTTTTATTAAGTATTATGACTTACTACGTTTTATAAAGGCTCATCATGCATTCACGTTATATTCCGCTCATGTTATGCCTCATGATGATTCGGCAAGCCATGTGGTTCGCTCGGTCGCATGCGATGGAGGCACGAGTGCCGTGTTTCGCCCAAGCCATGGTTCGGGGCGTGACACTATCAATCTCTATTGAGTTTGGAGGGTGAAGTAAAAAGAGAGAGAAAATGAGATGAATTAAGGTGTTACACCTCGTACTTTTGTACGTCGAGTTTTTCCGTAGGTTAATCGAGAGTGTGATTATTTTTGCGATTATGAGCAGGGATTTATGATTGACGTTTAAGTATACGAAAGTTTAAAGCCATGTTTAGTAAGTATCGAAAGGTCTAGAGGTTAAACGAATTGAAGAGAATACGTTTCGATGAAAATGGAATTTGAGGCAGATTTGTGCGGCACGTACATGTACAACCTTAGCCACTGAGCTATCTCTTTCATTTGCTTCACCGTGTTAACTTTTATTTATTACACATATTTGACCTATATACTTGTATTTTCGCCACGCCTACGCTATTAGTGACCGGTCCGACACTGTATTATTCCTCGATCGTCATTGAAATTTTTGTTAGCGTTTATGTAAAGATCCTTTAAATCTCCGCCGTCTTAAAATCCTGGGTCCGCCTCTGCCCCGTAAAGTCCACTAAAAGACTACATCTTTTGTATTGGAACTATTACATAGCTGCTTTATCCTTTAAACTATTCACGTCAACTTACATTTTTTTCCCCCACTTACAAATTTAAATTTTAAATTTCGGATCCGATTTTTTTTTTTTTTTTTTTTTCTTTTTGGTCTTTCAACAGTAACTAGCTATCTGCAGATACTCAATCTCATTGACTACATCTATTTTAATTAACTAACAAGCAAATCAGTTTCATTTGGTTTGTCATCCATATTTGATATTTGTGAATTGATCACTAAACATTGTTCACTTGCTTGGTTCAACTTTTCCATTATTTTTAGGATTTAGCTGAACATGCTGTTTAATATTTTTCGCATCGTGTAAAAGAGAGATCTGCTATATAGTATGTGACGTATTACAAGAAATTACACCACCTTTGGCTTTGTTATTATGAATTTATACAATATAGTTCAACTAGAGTTCCGTTCTAGTCTCTTTCTATGTTGCTTAGACTCTTCACTTTCGGTGCCGCACCAGTGTCGACACGACAAGGGTGTGAGTGTGAGTGTGGGATCCATATCCAATCTGATCAACTAATTTTGGATACTTTGACTAAAATCGAGGGAGAAATTCCGGACAAATTCAATGATATCAACACAAAAGCTATGGTGAAATTGAAGAAAATGGAATAACATAGAAATTTCTATGTCATTCCTTTCACTTTTATCTCCTTCCGAGATTCTCCTCTTGATCAATATTTTCTACTCAAGTTTTCCACATAATATCTCATAATTTAGGCTTTATAACTCAATTTTTAGAATTTTGAATAATTTTTTGCCGAATCCACCTTTCGCACCCGTGTACGTACCTGGATCCGTACTGATGTGAAATGGGCTCTGGAATTCAATTTTGGTTTCTTCAATCCCACATGAACACCTAGAACAATTATGAAAAGCAATAAAAAGGATAGGAAGATTAAGAAAATTGTCGAGGTAAACACACACCTAAGTAATTAAATACCTAGACATATTTAAATGCAACCAATAATCTTAAATCTAGGGTGTGAAGAAAGAAATGGTTAATCTATAATTGAAATGCAACCAATTAACTCAAAGAAACAATGAAGAGAATCTAGGAACTAATTAGATTAACATTCAAATAAGAGATATAATCCAAAGGGGGAAGAGAATGAACAAATACACGAATTACCTACTTGTAGTAATTCAAGAGAGGTTCAAGAGGAGGTATGGGACAATTCCCCAATTCTCAAAAGGGTAATCTACACTCATAATTCAACATAATCTATCTCCAAAAGAAAGACCTAATAGCATATTTATACTAGGGTTCATTAATCTAACAAAATACTAAAATACCCTTTAACTTTGGACCTCCTAATTTAAAATCAAAGACATGGGTTTTCTTTCTTCTTTTGGGCTTCTAATTGTTTTGAACCATGTCCTCCACTCATTAAATATCCACATAAGCATATTATGGATTTTGAAGTTCGTAAAGAAGCCTCCAATTTCATGATGGCCACCTCATATCCCATCACATACACACGAATCTTAAAATTTAGATCATGACGAATTCTACCTCTAGATCCGTACATGTATTCGACACCTGCAACCAAATCCGAGCAACATAGGTCTCTTTCACACTAATGGCCTTTCTATTTGTTATCCTTTGGTAATTTTCTTCCCGACATGGTTCGTATTCCACAATGAATGATACTAACAAAAATAGGGGCCTGCTTTTGATAAGTAATTAATAAGCTTTCAACTGTAAGTTCATCAAATTGATTTTGCAAGTGGACCAAAATAAAAATGATCGTGAATAGTCAAAGGACAAAGCACTATATATATAGATGGCTCCAAATCTTAAAGTTCATCGAATTCATTTTCCAATTACAAACTTAGTTTTTTATTAAGTGCTATTTTTACTCCATAGCAGCCATGGGATTCATGAAAATCCTTCTAATTATAATCTTTTGTTCTGTCCCATGGCCTAGTATTCAGAGTGATTTAAAGACTTGCATAGTCCATGTTGAGTCCCGTAAAACCAAATTTTTACTCAATCATCATCTATGGATTTAGAGAGCTATTACCTTTTTTTTTAAGCCTAAAACTACAACAATTAGCTCAAGTGGAAACGAAGAGCCTGCTAGGATGATCTATTCTTATCACAATGTGATGAAAGGCTTTGGGGCAAGACTGACTTCATCACAAGTGAAGGAGATGGAGAAGAAACAGGGCTTAATCTCTGCACAGCCACAGAGGATTTTGTCCTTGCACACTACTCATACTCCAAGCTTTCTTGGTTTGCAGCAGAACTTGGGCTTTTGGAAGGATTCCAATTATGGAAAAGGAGTAATCATCGGAGTTATAGACAATGGAATTCTTCCTGACCATCCTTCGTTTAGCGACGTTGGAATGCCTCCCCGCCTGCTAAGTGGAAGGGAGTTTGTGAGTCCAATTTCACCATAAAGTGTAACAACAAGCTCATTGGAGCCAGGTGTTAACAACTTGCCAATCGTTCCCCGATAGATGATAATGGACATGGTACACACACAGCTGGTACAGCTGCAGGAGCCTTTGTGAAAGGTGCTAACATATTTGGGAATGCTAATGGCACTGCAGTTGGTGTTGCCCCTCTTGTCCACATAGCCATATATAAGGTATGCAGTTCTGAGGGAGTTTGTTCTGACAATGATGCTTTAGCTGCCATGGATGCAACTATAGATGATGGTGTAGATATTCTTTCACTATCCCTTGGTGGAAGTACGAAACTTTTCCATGATGATAATATTGCTCTCGGGGCATACAGTGCAATGGAAAGAGGTATTTTTGTAAGTTGCTCTGCAGGCAATAGTGGTCCATTCAGTCGTACTGTAGCCAATGAAGCCCCCTGGATCCTCACAGTTGGTGCAAGTACTCATGATAGAAAACTGAAGGCCACCGTTAAGCTTGGGAATAAAGCGGAATTTGAAGGAGAATCTGCTTATCATCCACAGACTTGCAACTCAACATTCTTCACTCTAATCGATGCTGGAAAGATTGTGAGCGATCAATTTGATGTCCAATATTGCAGTCCAGGCTCGCTCACTGACCCTACTATCAAAGATAAGATAGTCTTGTGTTTGCGAAGTGCTAATCATCGCAGGGTAGATCAAGGACAAGCTATAAAATATGCTGGAGGTGTTGGCATGATTCTCATCAATGAACAACAAGATGGTGTGACTAAATTAGCTGAACCTCATGTCCTTCCAGCATTGGATGTTTTAGATGCAGATGGAAAGAAAATTCTTGCCTATATGAATTCAACATCAAACTCTGTCGCTGCAATCACCTTCCATGGAACTGTAATTGGAGATAAAAGTACTCCTATAGTTGCTTCATTTTCTTCTCGAGGACCAAGCGTAGCAAGTCCTCGGCATCTTAAAACTCCGACATAATTGGTCTCCGTGTTAATGTCCTTGCCGCTTGGCCTACCTCCGTGGATAACAACAAAAACACAAAATCTACATTCAATGTTATATCCGGAACCTCAATGTCTTGCCCTCACCTTAGTGGCATAGCAGCTCTACTGAAGAGCACACACCCTGATTGGTCTCCAGCTGCTATTAAGTCTGCAATGATGACAAGCGCTACACTTTAAACCTTGCCAAGAACCCAATACTGGATGAAAAGCTCCTTCCTGCTGATATCTTTGCAATCGGTGTAGGACATGTTAATCCATCAAGAGCAAGTGATCCAGGACTAATTTATGATACACCATTCGAGGAGTATGTACCTTATTTATGTGGTTAGAACTACACAAATCGAGAGGTAGGTAAATTGTTACAACGCAAGGTGGATTGCTCGGAGGTGAAAAGTATCCCTGAAGCGCAACTAAATTATCCTTCATTTTCCATTAGACTTAGATCAACTCCTCAGACATATACCAGAATTGTGACCAACGTAGGAGATGCCAAATCATCTTACAAGGTGGAGATAGTTTCACCAAAAGGAGTTGTTGTGAAAGTTAAACCCTCCGAGTTAAATTTCTCTATGCTGAACTAGAAATTGACATACCAAGTGACATTTTCCAAGACAACCAACAACTCAAACGATGATGTTGTTCATGGATTCTTGAAGTGGAATTCTAATAGGCACTCTGTGAGAAGTCCGATTGCAGTTAGAGTGTCTACCGAACGAAACTACAAGATTGGCAATATTTTAGTTGTCCTTTTTTTTTAATTTTTTGGGTGGTTCTATGAACAATGGCCTTGTAGGAGTGCTTTCAATGTAGAATAAGCGCAGAAAGTACTCACATATAATTATAGTGGAATGCTGTTTCTTTTGAGTACATGTTTTATGTTACATTTAGTTTATTCTTTCACCTTTTTATTTGGTAAATGGTCTTTGATATTTTATCAGTTTTAAATGTTCTAATCATGTTTTAAGAAGACGAAAATTAGGTCTCCACCCAAGTATATGATCGTATTTGGGCTCAACAAGAGTACATTTTAATGCAGGAAATTACACCCAATAACCTCGAAAATGAGTGGTCTTGAACTTTTGATCTCGCTTCTCCCACGAGCAAACCTTTTATACTGTCATTCCTTTTTTATTTTGTGGATAGCACTATTTCTTTAAATGTCGAGAATCAAACGGCTTTTGTACCGTGATTCTTTTATTTTGGTATATAGCTATATTTGATATTTACTGACCCGGCAAATTTAAATTCGATCACATTAGATCCATTTACGGAGCAAGCACTCCCTACTGGGAGTTCTTCATCCTAAAGGCTCAAACACGATAGAGAAAATCCTCAAAATGATGCTTAATTAATGCGCTTTGGTTCTATTCGGTCCTTAATGTATAAATATGATGAAAATGATCCTTAACATATTTCAAAACGTGATCAATTTGGTCCTAAGTCATATAAGTAAAGATAGTCGCTATTTTGGTTGTCAAAATAAACTAAGGTCCTCGATATCTTCCTCCATATACTGCCTACTTAACCCAATCGTAGACATTCTAGGTTTCCTTCCATACTCCTTTAAATATATTCACCATAAAATTGCAAATTTCTTCAAGCCCTACTCGATCATGCAATACTCAAAAGATTTCCAATGACTCTTTCAAGTTAGGATTAGAAATTTTTGTGTAGGTCCTGAAATCAAAATGGACTATACAAGATGGTACCTTTATTTTGTAGTTTGATAGCTCACATGCACCACATATCGAAAGCTTCCGTTTATACTAACAACAAATATCTTTTGTTATATGATTTATGACCAAACTGATCACATTTTGGAATAAATTAAGAACCATTTCCATCATACTTATACATTAAGGACCAAATGGAACTAAAGCTCATACATTAAGGACCATTTTGAGATATCTGGTTAAGGGTGGGAAGGATCATATCATCTCCACGACTCTTTATAGCTACCGTGATTCTTTTAGATGTTCGTTAAATATCCTAATAAACTACTAAATTTATGATTTATATAAAACTTTTCTATAGTTCAAAGTACGTCATTTTTCATTTAAACAAAAAAGCAACCGAATAAATTTGTATTCACACAATATATGTATGTACCTACACTCTAATATTCTTTTTGCAATGGAGTAACTTAGATTTAATTTCCTCCTAATACAAAGTGTACCACGGGATATAAATATGATCCCATTTGTGGAAATTGGACTTGGTCTTTAGCATTGTTGGCACTTGGCATATACCCTACTAGTCATTAAATACTCCCATTTGTGGAAATTGGACTTGGTCTTTAGCATTGTTGGCACTTGGCATTAGGGGTGTACAAAGTAAACACAAACCGCGCAAACAGATAAAACCGAGTCAAACCGAGAAAAAAACCCGACTAATGGTTTGGTTTGACTTGGTTTGGTGTTGAAAAAAAAAACCCGACCATAATTGGTTTGGTTTGGTTTTAACTAAAAAAAGTCAAACCGAACCAAACCAACCCGACATTACATGTATTCAATTTTTTAAAACATTTTATACATAAAATATTTATTTGTAAAGTAATTTATAAATATTTCTTAAATTTTTTCGTAATTTTTTATCTATTATCATATTATTCAAGCTTGAACTTAGAATTTTGAATGTCAATAAGTTTTATATCCTATGGATGTTAGTAACTCAAATAAAGTCCAAACCAAAACCAACTCAACACTAATCCTAACAAAAGAAATTCAATTTACTACTAGGAATGACAATAATGTTGGATATCTATTCTTTAGCTTTGCATAATTGATTTACAGAGTAAAAATACATAACTTAAGTTTTTTTCTTTGTCATGTAAGTAATACTTATTTTAGCATGACTTAGTATTTTCAGATTATGGTCATTTTCTTTTATGGCTTGTTAATTAGCAATATTTATTTTAACCGATTATATTAGCTTTTGTTGAATATTTTAATACAATGTCATCACTCTTCTCACATTTTGTGTTATTTTCTTAAGAAACACCTTAATTATATAATTGTATCTTACTAGGACTAAAGAAATATTTGAAGTAAAAGTTATATGTTTTGTATCAAGACTATTCCGAAAAAACCCCTGAAAAACCCGAGAAAATCATACAACCCGAAAAACCCGAGAAAACCGAACAACCCGAGAAAATCCGAGATTGAAAAACCCGAATTTTATTGGTTTGGTTTGGTATATAAATATTAAAACCCGACGTAATTGGTTTGGTTTGGTGTTTAAAAAATCCGAACCAACCCGGTCCATGTACACCCCTACTTGGCATATACCCTACTAGTCATTAAATACTCGGCTCCTTAGGATAACAAATGGGCAACATGTTATAAAGTATATATCCATCGAAATTTAATGCATACATCTTCCCATAACCTTGGTAGGGTTTCACCTATTTACTTCGTTGATCCATTACGTCAAACGTCAACGTCCTATTATGTATCTTAGGCCTTGATTTTCTTTTCATATTTTGGATTGATGAAATTCAACTTGTGTGAGCTTGCTCATGTTGTCGGTTTCGAGTCTTGATAAAGGATGAGGATTGTGGTGGATTTGGTTAGTGTAGAACTAATCAATTCATGATGAATCTCATAACCCCACATTTGTTTGAGATTAGGTGTAATTGCTTATGTAGTATTTTGGTTTAATGACTTCTTATTTACGTTTATTAAGCTACATATTCTGTTGAATTAGAATTTAAAAAAGACAAGATAGGAGACAGAAACGTTGGAAAGGATTTGAAAAAGAGATATAACAGCCGCCACTGATTTGCCAATATCTCCACGTAGTTGTAAGAAGTTGAAGACTATTCTATTTAAGCGTCACATTTGGTTGGTAACAAATTATAAATGAAAATGGGTCTAGAATTTAAGATAAAGTAAGCTAATTGATGTACATTGGTGTATCACTGAATCAGTGGGGGTACCCATAAGAAGGGAAGACGGGCCACCAAATTTAATAACGTCATGATATTTTTCTTTAAGGCGAAATATCGCAATGAATAATGGTATGATGATACTTGAATATTATTTAGAATAATATGGATCTTGCAAAAGATATGAGGGTGTAATTAATAGATTCCAAATGGGGTTTATTGCATTAGTTTTTAAAGTTGTGCCTAATCTTCGACATCCCCCTTAGCTGCATCAATGACCTGCAATCGTTTGCAAGAGAAAAACAAGTGTAATGGATTTCTTCACAAATCAATAATTTCAGTCCCTTTGATTCTGCCATTTTAAGGCTACTAATGGATAGAGTCCATTTGAGTCCGCCATTTTAAGGCCATTGCATCGTAAAAAGAGCCTCAGTATGAGTGTGGTTTGTTTTTAGTAGTGTAATTGCAAGTCTCATTCACAATAATGATATAGTCAAAATCAGGGCCTCCTATTAACAGAACGAACAATTAATACGTTTAATTCACAGTGTGAGTTGATCAAATTGATTTTGCAAGTGGAGCAAAAATGCAATATAAAATGAATATGAAAAGTTCAAGGACGGAGTACTTATAAATAGTAGCTCCAAAACTCAAAAAATCATCAAATTCACTTTCCAAGTTCTTATCCAATTTGCAGCCATGGGATTCTTGAAAATCATTCTTATTTTCATGTTTTGCTCTTTCCCATGGCCTAGTATACAGAGTGATTCAGAGATTTATATAGTCCATGTTGAAAATCCAAAGATCCAAATTTCCACTCAATCATCATTAATGGATTTAGAGAGTTATTACCTTTCTTTTTTGCCTAAAACTACTGCAATTAGCTCAAATGGAAATGAAGAGCCTGCTAGCATAATCTATTCCTATCACAATGTGATGAAAGGCTTTGCAGCACGATTAACTTCATCACAAGTGAAGGAAATGGAGAAGAAACATGGATTTGTTTCTGCACAACCATAGTGGATTTTGTCATTGCATACTACTCATACTACAAGTTTCCTTGGTTTGCAGCAGAACATGGGCTTATGGAAGGATTCCAACTATGGGAAAGGTGTGATAATCGGAGTTATAGACACTGGTACTTTTCCTGACCATCCTTCGTTTAGCGACGTTGGGATGCCTCCTCCACCTGCTAAGTGGAAAGGAAATTGTGAGTCCAATTTCACGAATAAGTGTAATAACAAGCTCATAGGAGCAATGTCTTTCCGACTTGCCAATGGTTCCCCGATAGACGATACTGGACATGGTACACACATAGCGGGCACAGTCGCAGGAGCCTTTGTGATTGGTGCCAATGTATATGAGAATGCTAATGGCACTGCAGTTGGTGTTGCTCCTCTTGCCCACATAGCCATACATAAGGTATGCAATTCTTTTGGTTGTGCGGAAATTGATATCATAGCCGCCATGGATGCAGCTATAACTGATGGTGTAGATATTCTTTCTATATCTCTTGGTGGACGTAGTACGGGTCCTTTCCATAGTGACAATATTGCTATTGGGGCTTTCAGTGCAACAGAAAGAGGTATTCTTGTAAGTTGCTCTACTGCCAATGATGGTCCATCCAATGGCTCAGTAGAAAACACAGCCCCATGGATTCTTACGGTAGGTGCTAGCACTCTCGATAGAAAGCTAAAAGCTATTGTTAAGCTTGGAAATGGAGACGAGGAATTTGAAGGAGAATCTGCTTATCGTCCAAAGATTTCCAACTCAACATTCTTTAGTCTGTTTGATGCTGGAAAAAATACCAGTGATGAATTTGAAACCCCTTATTGCAAACCAGGGTCACTCACTAACCCTGCTATAAGAGGAAAGATAGTATTATGTCTAGAAGATGGTGGCGTTCCCAGGGTTGAAAAAGGGCAAGCGGTAAAGGATGCTGGAGGTGTTGGCATGATTATCAACAACCGGCCGGGTGACGGTGTCACTAAATATGCTGATGCTCATGTTCTTCTAGCACTGGATGTCTCGGATGTAGATGGAATAAGAATTGCTGCATCTATGAACTCAACATCAAACCCTGTTGCTACAATCACGTTCCTAGGAACAATAATCGGAGATAAAAATGCTCCCATAGTTGCTTCATTTTCTGCTCATGGACCAAGTGTAGGTAGTCCGGGCATCTTGAAACCTGACATAATCAGTCCTGGTGTTAATATCCTTGCTGCTTGGTCTACCTCCGTGGATGACAACAAAAACACAAAATCCACATTCAATATGCTATCAGGCACCTCAATGGCTTAGTGGTGTAACAGCCTTTGTCAAGAGCGCACATCCGATTGTCTCCCCGTCGCTATTAAGTCTCGCAATGATGACAACCGCCGACACATTAAACCTTGCCAATAATCCAATACTAGATGAAAGGCTCCGTCCGTCGATATCTTTGCAATTGTGCAGACATGTTAATCCATCGAGAGCAAATGACCCTGGACTAATTTATGATATGCCATTCGAGGACCATGTACCTTATTTATGTGGTTTGAACTACACAAATCGTGAAGTAGGTAATCTGTTACAACGCAAGGTGAAATGCTCAGAGGTGAAAAGTATCCCACAAGAGCAACTAAATTATCCTTCATTTTCCATCAAACTTGGATCAAGTCCTCAGACATATACCAGAACTGTGACCAACGTGGGAGATGCCAAATCATCTAACAAGATGGAGATAGTTTTACCAAAAGGAGTTGTTGTGAAAGTTAAACCCTCCGAGTTAAATTTCTCTATGTCGAACTGAGAATTGACATATCAAGTGACATTTTCCAAGACAACCAAATTACTCAAACGATGATGTTCTTCAGGGATTCTTGAAATGGACTTCTAATAAGCACTTTGTGAGAAGTCCAATTGCAGTTATGTTGGTTTAGTGATACTATAAGATTGGCAGTTCAATCCCAAATGTAGAATAAGTGCATAAAGGACTCATTCAATCATGTCTTGTATAGGTATATGAATACTTCTTCACGCAAGTATGGTTGTATTTGGGTTAATGTAACATCTTTAATGTACAACAGCAATCTTTAATCACTAAATCGCTTTGTTCAAATGACCTTTTGATTGAAATATCAAGACATTAACAAGATGGCCGAGCTAAACCTACACCTGTTTGTCAAAATTAAATGAGCACATCTTTATTGGAGCCCGACACTTTTGTAACCCAAAAAAAAAAAAAAAAAATTGGAACCAAACTAACCCATTAAAAAAAAAAAAAGAATCAAACTAGGCTTCACGCACAGAATTTGTGCGTGAAAGGACCAAACTGTAACTTTTTGAGTTTGGTCTTTCACGCATGTATCTCCGTGCGTGAAGGGGGGGGGGAGGGGGGGGTTTCTTTTCTTTTTTTTTTTTAAGCTATCAAAATCACGTTTTTTCCATACTTTGGGCAAAGATTAGTCATGTTTTAAAACCCCCAAAATATCAATATTTTATATTGAACTTAATATATTTTTTGCGCACAATAACGTCGACTCATTACATCAAGTATACCTAAACGTTTGGATCGTCGTTTTAGGGGTTGTAACGTGGCCCGAAGTAAGTTTTGTTTGCTTGGAAACTTATCATCTTTGTTCTTTGGAAATCAAACTCAAAATTAAGCTTTTTTCCGTACTTTGACCGAAGATTAGTCACGTTTCAAAACACCGGAATATAAATATTTTATATAGAACTTAATATTTTTTTTTAGCGTAAAATAACGTCGGCTCATTACATCAAGTATACATATATGTTTGGATCAGTCGCTTTAGGGGTTGTAAAGTGCCTCGAAGTAAGTTTGGAAACTTGTTATCTTTTAAGTTTTTTTTCATACTTTGACCGAAAATTAGTCACGTTTCAAAACGTTGGAATATAAGTATTTTATATAGAACTTAATATTTTTTTAGCGTACAATAATATCGGCTCATTACATCAAGTATACATATGCCTCTTCACTCACGTAAATAAAAAATAAGGACCGAAGCATAAGTAGAAAACTAGTTGTAAATTGTTGAAACTTTAAATGGTCATAACTTTGCGCTCGGATGTCCGATTTACGCGATTTTTTTTTTATTCAGGGTATTTTTTCGAGATGTACGCGGACAAGCTGCCGCAAGGCGGTTTGGCTGAGCCGATTTTCCAAAAAACTCCCTTTATCCCATTCAATTTGAATTTTGCCCCAAATTTGTGCAAAAATTCCATTCTTCTCTAGTAAAAATCTAATGATAAAAAATCTATTTTGAGATGCTAATCCCGTGGTAATGATGTTTTGAACGTCAATTTCGAGATTCGAAATTCAATTTATGAAAACGAGTTAGATAGCATTAGTGAACATTATAAAAAATAAAAAGCATCTACTTTGTTGCATTCACCAATTTGACTTGGTGGTTTAGCCTCTCTTTTTTACTTACTTCTTTTTTATGCCAACAACGTGGGATCAAACCTTGGTGGGAGCATTGAATGAGATATATTATACCTTGGTTGAACCTCTCGTATGGGATGAATTATTTTTTAATATAATATTTTTATTTCAAAACACTTAAATCAAAATCCTTTAAAATATGACACTTAGATCTAAAGATGACAAGTTTCCAAGCAAACAAAATTTACTTCGGGGCACTTTACAACCCCTAAAACGACGATCCAAATGTTTATGTATACTTGATGTAATGAGCCGACGTTATTGTACGCAAAAAAATATATTAAGTTCTATATAAAATATTGATATTTCGGGGTTTTGAAACATGACTAATCTTTGTCCAAAGTATGAAAAAACGTGATTTTGATAGCTTAAAAAAAGAAAAGAAAAAAAAAAGTAATACTTTTTGAGCTTTCCAAGGAATCCCTCGAATGGACTTCCCAATTCCGTCTTAATTCTAATATTTGTTCAGCATTAAAAGGACATAATTTCCACTCGAAGGCAACAACCTTTCACATACGTATTCGCGCGCGAAGCCTAGTTTTACTTCTTTTTTTTTTTTAAAGGGTTAGTTTGGTTCCAATTTTTTTTTTTTTTGGGTTACAAAAGTGTCGGGTCCTCTTTATTGTGATTTTTATTTGTTTTGGAACAAAGTAGTACATAAAGTTGTTTATAGTTTTAAAGATACTAGTATCTGGGCGCGTGGTTTCGTGTGCCCTATATCAATAAGAACAAACTTTTTAAAACATACTTAAATAGATGCCTAATAATGCCCTATTCTTGGTAGTTTTTGCATATCCAAACAAAATTACCTTTCACTACAAAAGATATAATAAACAGTAGTCAAATGCCTAATATGTCATTTGTTAATGGCATATGATTACCAGAAAAAAAAAAAAAAAAAAAAAAAAAAAGAGGACATTATTTCATTTCATACTAAACAATGGGTGTTTCCTAGACAAAATGCAAACAAATATATACAGTATCATGATACTCATAGAAATTTACACGGAAAAAATACATGAACTTACCTGATTTTTGTTGCAAGAGGTGAATAGGTAAGCTTAATTAAATTTACAGAGTTCTAATGGAAAAGTAGAGTATTCAGTTGACTTCAGAATCTACTTATATAAGCGTTTTTTCAATCAGAATTTAATTAGTTATTGAGATGATTCATTAACAATTCAATTGTGTAAATTATGATTTTCTTCAACGTAACTGATGAGTGAATTTATGAATATTACTTTTATTTTCAACAATAACTGCTCTGCCCATTACGATATGAAAGATTGCACTTTTAAATGCACCATCATTATTCATTATTGTAGAAGCCATAAATTACTTAAACTTACATATACTTTTGCATATGGAAAGCCAAAGGTCTTATTAATAAAAGCTGACTATCCGAATGGGTTGTCTTTCTTTCAAATTTTTTCCTTGTAATCTTTATTAGGATGTGTAATTCTATCTTGGTAAAAAATATTATTATAATGTTATTTGCTCGAAGGATAAAAAAGTCATTCAATATTTAATGGATAATTTAGTAATTCAACTTTTCACTTCTGGATTTCCCACTTTTAAAATAGTATGATATTATTCATGGCACGAATGAATAATTGGCCTTTATACTTGTGCTTTGTAAACTTCACAAGTGGGCAATATGTGAAACTTCAAACTATATATATCCATCGAAATTGAACACAAAGATCTTCCCATAACCTTTGTAGGGTTTCCCCTATTTATTTCATTGACCCGTTACATTAATAGCATGAAAAACATCATATTAGTGTAAGTTAATCATAACATGTTAATCATCATTATTCTAGATTATCTAATGATGCTTATTAAATAGAATTACATGTAATTACCTTTTAAGTGTGTTGATTATGTAAAAAAAAAAATTGCTGCCTTAAAGTCGCTACTCACTCACATTTCAATCCACGTTTGGTTGATAACTGGATATCCCATTTTTGCCCAACCGATCCTTAAACATTGTTCATAGCTTGTTTGGTTTATTTTGATCCATTTCAAGATTTAGCTGATGTCATGACTGTCTGAAATTACATATACCTGTGCAGTGAATGCTAACTCTCAAATAGATATATACTTGAACTTCAGGTAAAAATGATTGCATTCCGTCTTTATCTGAAGTTAGGCTTTAAGTAAAAATAGACAAATATGGTTGAAATTGTTCCGAAATGGATAAACGTGCATATTTTCATACACTACAAATATAACTTAAATAGAGGTCCGAAAATCTGGTATATATGCACTTTGGCCTATTTTGTTGAAATTAAGCTTCAAAACTGATCTTGGATCAGCCCAACGGCCTCTACAGTCACATCAAGGAAGATACCAGTCCAACAAAACAAGATGCTTTTGTGCGGATTGTTCTTCATACGGACTGGTCTTTAATTTTTGCCCCTCAAATCACTAGTCTTTCATTTTTGTCTCTGCTTCTCATTTAATGAAATTTGTGGGTCAAAGCACCCTAATTCGATGGTCTTCTAAATCAGATATTCTGGGTTCGATCCCAGTAACATTGAAAAAATTAACACAAGGCAAAATTTCATAGTCGGATAAAGTTTTTTTTTTTTTTTTCAATGCCAGAGATATTTTCGATCACTTTTTTGTTACTTAGGGCCTGTTTGGAAAGCCACCCAGGTAATTGGAATTGGGGGTAATTTAGTGTAATTACACAGTTTGGTCTGTTTGTTTAACCAAGTAATTACACAGTTAGGTGGGAATTTGGTGTAATTGAGAGGGTGTAATTACACTCTCCAATTCTCAAGGGGGGTTGAGAATTGGGCGTAATTACACCCTGTAATTACAGGGTTACTTTTTAGTTTGTTTCTTTTTTGTTTATTTTAATTGCGTTTGATTTTTAATTTATTTTTTATTTCTATTATTTTAATTTCTTTTGATTTTTAATTATTTTTTATTTCTATTATTTTAATTCCTTTTTTTATTTTTACTTTTAAATTATTTATATTTTTTAAAATGTATTTTTTTATATTATTTATTTTTCATTTTCTTTCTTCTCATTCCCAATTTATTTTTTCACTTTCATTTGATGGATTTTTTGTGTCAAATATTTGAATAATGTTATGGCATTATATTTATAAATATATTTTTTTTGGTCAAACGTCCAATCCATGACGTTCTCACAAAAAAAACTTCTTTTAAGATATATATCAATTATTTTTTACAATATTAGTTACAAATATATAAGTATTAATTAATATATTTTCAAGAAACAATGTGTTATTAAATAACTAATTTAATATCACTTATAAAGGCAAATATTTTTAAATATTAATTTTAAATTTTTTATAATTAAATTTTATTTTTAATTAAACTAACTGTGTAATTACACTTGTGCAACCAAACAGCACGCTTGTAATTACACTGTACTTACGCAATGACAAACAAACAGGTCGTCGTAATTACATAGTAGTGTAATTACGAGGCTGTGTCATTACTACCTAAATAATTGCGCCAATTTCAATTACCAGGTGGCTTCCCAAACAGGCCCTTAAAGTTAAAGACTAAAGATCACCCAAGATAGGGACATTCGCGCGAATTGGCCATAAAACGCGGGGGTGAGTAGTTCAGTAGCCCAATAAAACTTGAAACAACCCAATTAGTCGAATGGTGAAAGAGGAGAAGAAATTGCATTGTTTGCACTTCAAAATGGACTGTCTTTAATTTTTGTCTCTCGCTACAAAACTTATGTTTAGTGGTCAAGCATAAGTGTTCTTAAAAATTGAAGTCATGTTGGGGCATAACTTATAGTAATATATTATGAAATGAAAGTATTAATTTATGCCCCCGAAAAATTATTTTTTATAAAGGTCAAAAATTAAAAAACCAGCACAAAAGTGCAAATAACCCCAACAGATGTTCTAGAAATTAGATTGCGTTCCAACTCTCTCTCGAAGTGTTAAAACATTTATTATCCCAATAACCAAACTCTTGAACATATAAAAAGAGTGTACAAAATGGCATTTTTAAGGTCAATTGTGACTGCAAAAACAACCGCCATTGCTGCTGCTTTTGCTATTTCTTCCATTTCCTCATCTTCTTCTTCTTCTTCATCGCACTTTCAATATTATTATAATGTTATTTGTCAAGCGATAAAAAAGTCTGCTCAATATTTAATTGAGCAATTTCAGCATCCAACTTTTCACTTCGGATTTCCCACTTTTAAAATAGTATTATATTATTCATTGCGACGAATGAATAATTGGCCTTTATACTCGTGCTTTGTAAACTTCACAAGTGGGCAATATGTGAAACTTCAAACTATATATATCCATCGAAATTGAACACAAAGATCTTCCCATAACCTTTGTAGGGTTTCCCCTATTTATTTCATTGACCCGTTACATTAATAGCATGAAAAACATCATATTAGTGTAAGTTAATCATAACATTTTAAATTATCATTATTCTAGATTATCTAATGATGCTTATTAAATAGAATTACATGTAATTACCTTTAAGTGTGTTGATTATGTAAAAAAAAATTGTCGCTTTAAAGTCGCTACTCACTCACATTTCAATCCACGTTTGGTTGATAACTGATATCCCATTTTTGCCCAACCGATCCTTAAACATTGTTCATAGCTTGTTTGGTTTATTTTGATCCATTTCAAGATTTAGCTGATGTCATGACTGTCTGAAATTACATATACCTCAGGCAGGAATGCTAACTTCAGTTGTATATACTTGAACTTCAGGTAAAAATGATTACATTCCGTCTTTATCTTAAGTTAGGCTTTAAGTGAAAATAGACAAATATGGTTGAAATTGTTCCGAAATGGATAAACGTTCATATTTTCATACACTACAAATATAACTTAAATAGAGGTCCGAAAACTGCATATATGCACTTTGGCCTATTTTGTTGAAATTAAGCTTCAAAATCGATCTTGGATCCCCAACGGCCCGCAAAGCCACATCAGGAAGATACCAATCCAACAAAACAACATGTTTTTGTGCGGATTGTTCTTCATACGAACTGGTCTTTAATGTTTGCCCCTCAAATCGCAGGTCTTTCATTTTTGTCTCAGCTTCTCATTTAATGAAATTTGTGGGTCAAAGCACCCTATTTCGATGGTCTTCTAAATCGAGCATTCCGGGTTCGATCCCAAGAACATTGAAAAAAAATTAACACAAGGCAAAATTTCATAGTCGGATAAAGTTTTTTTTTTTTTTTTTTCAATGCCAGAGATATTTTCTATCACTTTTTTGTTACTTAGGGCCTGTTTGGAAAGCCACCCAGGTAATTGGAATTGGGGGTAATTTAGTGTAATTACACAAACTTGTCCGTTTGTTTGACCAAGTAATTGACAATAAAGCTTTAGGTGGGAATTTAGCGTGCACCGAGAGGGTGTAATTACACTCCTCCAATTCTCGAGGGGGGTTGAGAATTGGCGTAATTACACCCCGTAATTACTGTGGTTACTTTTTAGTTTGTTTCTTTTTTGTTTATTTTTTTCGCGTTTGATTTTAATTTATTTTTATTTCTATTATTTTAATTTCTTTTGATTTTTATTTCTATTATTTTAATTCCTTTTTTATTTTTACTTTTAAATTATTTATATTTTTTAAAATGTATTTTTTTATATTATTTAGTTTTCATTTTCTTTCTTCTCATTCCCAATTTATTTTTTCACTTTCATTTGATGGATTTTTTGTGTCAAACATTTGAATAATGTTATGGCATTATATTTATAAATATATTTATTTTTTTTGTCAAACATCTAATCCATGACGTTCTCACAAAAAAAACTTCTTTTAAGATATATATCAATTATTTTTTACAATACTAGTTACAAATATATAAGTATTAATTAATATATTTTCAAGAAACAATGTGTTATTAAATAACTAATTTAATATCACTTATAAAGGCAAATATTTTTTAAATATTAATTTTAAATTTTTTATAATTAAATTTTATTTTTAATTAAACTAATCGTGTAATTACACTTGTGCAACAAAGACGCCACGCTTGTAATTACGCTCGTACTTACGCAACGACAAACAATAGGTGCCGTCGTAATTACACAAGCAGTTGTAATTACGGATGTGTCACTACTACCTAAGTAATTACGCCAATTTCAATTACCAGGTGGCTTCCCAAACAGGCCCTTAAAGTTAAAGACTAAAGATCACCCAAGATAGGGACATTCGCGCGAATTGGCCATAAACGCGAGGGTGAGTAGTTCAGTGGCCCAATAAAACTTGAAACAACCCAATTAGTTGAATGCAGGAAAGAGGAGAAGAAATGGCATGGTTTGCACTTCAAATGGACTGGTCTTTAATTTTTGTCTCTCGCTACAAAACTTATGTTTAGTGGCCGGGCATAAGTGTTCTTAAAAATTGAAGTCACGTTGGGGCATAACTTATAGTAATATATTATGAAATGAAAGTATTAATTTATGTCCCCGCAAAATTATTTTTTATAAAGGTCAAAAATTAAAAAAAACCAGCACAAAAGAGGGACAAAAGTGGAAATAACCCCAACAGATGTTCTAGAAATTAGATTGCGTTCCAACTCTCTCTCGAAGTGTTAAAACATTTATCCAATAACCAAACTCTTGAACATATAAAAAGAGCGTACAAAATGGCATTTTTAAGGTCAATTGTGACTGCAAAAACAACCGCCATTGCTGCTGCTGCTTTTGCTATTTCTTCCATTTCCTCATCTTCTTCATCGCACTTTGAATTCCTATCGAAAAATCTAAAATTTAGCTCAATTTGTAGTTGTAATAATAATCCGATTCTCCAATTAAGCTTATCGAAGAATCTACAAAAACCGAGTCTTCCATTAGCTCTTCATATGGATACGCCTTCTTCAAATCACCAAACTTCCACCCAGGTACAATTAAAATTATTCTTTCTTAATTAATTGAATTCCTCGTTGATTCAATTTATTTGTTTTACTTTCCTTTTTAGTCTATTTCCAAAGAATCTCTCTTTATTTTGGCAATCTAAATTTTAACTTTTCACGTGAGTGATATATTTAAGATCACAAGATTAAAGGGTATTTGGTATATTCTATGTATCTTTAATTTAAGACCATGTAAAGTAAAAAATCAGACAAACAAATTAAAATGAATGGAGTATTATTATTATTATTATTATTTTTGGATTATCAATTTGGCAATCAATTAATGCTATAGTTTCTAATTCAGTAATGTGATTTTTTCATTTGCAGAATGGCGCTGTTTTGCCTGAGTTGCTGGTAAGTGTTTTGTACCAAATTTTTCTATGCATTTTTTGTTTTTAGATGGAAAAGATTTTTTGTGGGTTTTCATATTTTGAACTGTACAATTAAGTGGAGATTTTTGTACTTATAAAGAAGTCTTTATATGGTAAATATGGTATCTGTGTACTTTGGATAGTACTATGAGTAGTACATTATTTGATATAAGGAAAGGTACAATAGAGTAGTACAATATCAATCTTGGACAAATCTTTTTTCCCCTTTGCTTTAGGTAGATCAACAAATATCTAGTGTAAGAAGATAGGTCATAGCCTTATATAGTGTTGCTACCAGCAATATTTCAGTTGTCAATAAAATTCTATAGTTCTGCTTTTGAATTATCTTGCCGATAATACAAGAGGATTTTTTTTCTCCTTGATTAATTGCTTAGGTAATTTGATATTGTGCTGGCTATGATGTGATTAATTTTTCAAGGATGAAGACCTTTAATGGGGGTTTTGCCCTTCAATTGGAGTATATTTTACTGTTGATGGCTTAATGCACTAGTTTATGTCGATGATAGCCCATTTTTGTTGGCTATTGAAGCGGGTTTGGTTCGGGGAGTTGTGTTCATTTTTATTGGTTTCTTTGTGAGTTGATATATTATGCTGCATAATTGTTGTTTTCCGCATTAAACTGATTGTATTCACAACTTGGTGACAGACAGAGTTTATGGTGGACATGTCGTGTCAAGGCTGTGTTAATGCAGTCAAGAGCAAATTGCAGACTGTTGAAGGTAAGCTCTGGGAAAAAAATTGTGTCTTGTCATGAGGCGTTTTGTTTACTCCATCAATTTGTTTTAGCGTTGAAAGAGATCTTTTGTGTGGCTTTTAGGAGTTAAGAATGTGGATGTGGACCTCGATAATCAAGTAGTGAGAATTCTTGGATCTTCACCTGTGAAGACTATGAGTGAAGCCTTGGAGCAAACAGGTCGAAAAGCCCGTCTGATTGGACAAGGAGTACCGGATGGTATGTTCCAATCTTAGATCTAAATGTGTCTCTCATGTTTCCTCAGTAAGTATTATTTCAAGTTTGTGAAGCATTATGTCTTCACATCTCAGGCTATGTTAACAGGATAGCAGAACTATGTATGCTTATGATTAATAGTAATATAATAGCCTTCTAAGTGCTGAAGGGAAAGTAAAGTGCAAAAAAGAGATCTTACGCACTTCACTCATGAGCTTCAGCTTTTTCTGATTTATTTCTGATGTCATGCATCTAACTTTTGTATATGTTGAAATGCGGTGTAGATTTCCTTATATCTGCTGCTGTTGCCGAATTCAAAGGGCCAGATATTTTTGGTGTTGTTCGCTTGGCTCAAGTCAATATGGAATTAACTAGGATTGAAGCAAACATCAGTGGCCTGTCACCTGGAAAGCATGCTTGGTCAATTAACGAATTTGGTGATTTGACGAGGGGGGCAGCTAGTACCGGGAAATTGTATAGCCCAGTAAGTAACACACAAAATAACCGTTTGTTTCTCAAAAAAATTAAATATGTTACATTATCTTCTTCCGATTAACTTTTTTTTTTCTCCGGAGCATGGATTCTGCAAATAGATTTTATCCTTGCGTTGAGAAAGAGAGAATCACTATGCTTATCTATTAATTATGCAATGAGGTTTTCAACTAATCTCACTTGTGGATGCTTTCAAGTGCTTGGACTATGATATAGAAATGTTTTTAAGGGGTCCGTTGTCAATGAAATGCATCTAATACCGTGCTTTTAGTTATGGAATGGGAACTATCTCGATACTAGATATCGTTTGTCAGGACTATGTGAAACTTTTCCTCTCTCTGTCATCCAAAGGCCGAAATTAGCATCTACTTATGCTTGTTATGTTATGTTTTACCTTATATTGGAGTGTCAAAAGGAGCCAAATATATGGATGAGGTTCTAAATTCTAATGTATGGTTAGTCTGTGTGGAGCGTGTATATTCATGCTAAGATGTAGTCATACTCAGTCACTCTTCTATTTTGTTTACCCCTATCTTTCTTGTTCTAGAGACTGGGAGAAGGAGGTTAACTTACTAGGTGAAAGCCAAGAATTTAACATCTGACTTTTTTATTCCTTGCTTTGCATCAAGATAAGGTTAATGGATAAAACTGGTGAGTGCTTCCTTGGTTCTGGAAGGATCAGCCATTTCTCCCACACAGGATGCTTCCTTGATTGCTTCTATAATGAGACTGTTTGGCAACCTGGGAAACTAAAACAAGATTGGTTTTGGAAGTTCTCTTGAACAGAACTACACCCTGATCTAAAGTAGCCTCCTACACTCCCAGTATTGGCTCCCAATCTTTTATTTCAGGTTGAAAGACGGCAAGATCAGTAGGGGTTGTTTGGCAATTTCCTTTAGGAGACCTTCATTAAGGTGGTGTTTCCACAGTAATATCATAATATAAATAGGACATCTAACTATTATGCTTCTTTCCCTTACCTCTGAACATTGTGTTGAATTGTATAATCATCTCATCTAAAAGCTTAAGCTGTTAGGGAGAGAGCACTTTTATTTACTTAATTATGTTCTTAACACATTGTGTTGAAAAAGGTTGCACCAGACAGACGATCTGCTGCACTTCCTAATGTGTTTTCTCATTTTTCAGCCACTCGGTGACCTGGGCACACTGGACGTTGACGAGAAAGGCGAGGCATTTTATTCTGGAGCTAAAGAGAAGCTAAGAGTTGCTGACCTGATTGGGCGAGCTGTAGCGGTGTATGCAACTGAAGATAAATCAGATCCAGGCCTTAAAGCAGCAGTGATAGCCAGAAGTGCAGGAGTTGGTGAGAACTACAAGAAACTTTGCACTTGTGATGGTACCACTATTTGGGAAGCAACCAATAAACTCTGAACAGTTTTGCTATCTTTAGACCATTGTGATCTTTGTATAATTTATCTGTATCCTTTTTATGATCATGTAATATTCAAATTGGATGAGGCAATTTAATTTATCAAAATAAATGTCATCATTTGCTCACTCATTTCTTGGTTCCTATTCAAAGAGTCTCATTTTAATTTCAATTTCACTTCCATTAAAATCCCTGCTGACGTTTTGCAACCCTATCAAGCTGCAACCATCAAGAATTTACCCTAAACGAGTAGAAGTAGAAACTCTTATCACATGCCTTATTCGAGAAAAATGAACTTTTTCTATTGACATGCTTCAGATGTAATGAGTTCCTTTTCTTTCATTTAATTTCTTTCATTTAATAAGGAGAATACTGAAAAGAATGTTTCAAAGGAGATGTCAGCTCTTAGCTAAATAAAAATGTTATGGCGTTTACAACTCCGAGGATCAATATAAAGCAAATAGATGACATTATTGTTCCAGACTTCTAATCTTGCGAAGTACAATCTTGTCTTTCCCTTTCTGTTTATCTTCTTCGAAATGATAGAATTGTGGTCTGTGCAAAACAGCTTTTGTCTTGAGTCTAGTATACAACCATCAACGACAGTTGCAGTTGCCTAGGATGTACATGTCACCTGCCTAAAATAGCTCATGACCTATTCAGCCAAGCATAGAACAATGTGAACTGCGATAAAATGGAGTAGAAAATATGAACTCGTCCCTAGCAAGGGAGCAGCCCGTCTCTTTTAGCCATCTCGTAGAGGGCAACCGCGGTCAGAGCCTTTGCATCAGCTGTGGCACGCCATAGTTTACTGTATGGAACCACATGTACTTTAATCAGCTCACCATGGTCTCGTAGTCCTGTTTCTTTCCCCTGCAGTTGTTCAATTTTCTCTTTGCTGACATTTCCTCTGTATAGAAACAAACTGATCTCCTCATCACAACCACCCTAACATTGAAAGAACCGCAACTATTATACCATATACACTTCCATTAAAAGTTTAACAGAAACTAGCTGTTTATGCAAATATTTCTACTTTAGAAGTTAGTGGAAGCTCACAGGAGAAGGAAAAACTCTGCCCCCAGTCGATGCATCGAGAAAAGCTGTGAGGTCGACCATATCATGGACATTCAGGTGTATTCCAGTTTCTTCCTCAACCTGAGACATATATATCAAAAAGTTAATTTAGAAGTTTGGCCAAATAGTAATGTCGAACTATCTGATTTTGCCATTTACAAGTAAACTGATTATATATATATTCCAATCCATAAGTATTCAAAAACAGAACTTGGTTATACAGTACCGCGCAGTTGTCAATTATGTAAAACAAATGATTGCTTGTGATAAGGAAGTTAAAATGTTCCTATAAGGATCAGTTGGAATCACACATATACAAACATCAGCAGATTCTGGATTCCATTGAACTGCTCAGAAGAGAAGGAACTTCCATTCATTTGTGGCAAAAGGACACAATAAGAGGAATCCAGTTCATTATGCAATAATAAATCAATATACTAGAGCAGTGAGCCACGAAAAACAATGGAACAACTCCTACTCTAGAAAATTTTGAGAAAGTCCATAGTCACTATGTATGGGTCTTAATGAGTCAACTGCAGCATCTGATGACCAAGTATTGGCTCATTATATTATCTGGAGAAATTTTAATTTCATCTTTTGAAGATTCATGCATTTCTATTTCCTTGCACCTTGGGCCGTCCTCAAAAAGATACAAAAGCCTATATGGGTTGGCAACATGATTATTGGTTCTTTTTGCTGTCAATTTGGCTACTTGCAACCTCCTGCACACCTTAAAAATGGTGGTTAAATGACTATGTCTTTACCATAAAGCCTAAACTTAGACTTGAACCATAGCATTCAAAATTAAATTAGTGCCTGGAATTTTGATAAATTAACTCATTGTTGGACTTGCTTGGGAATTGGGATTGACTTGTTGACACTTCTTAATTTTCTACCTCAGTGGTACCTACTGATTGGAACTCCATGAGCATATTAGTCAACTTACTCAGAACATCCCTGCGACAGCTGCCAACAGCGACAAAACAATGCCTGCCACGACCTAACATTATCTGTGACTCAAATACTTTGCAAAAGAAAATGCCATCCCTTTTTAAATTTGTGGACAAGTACAAAGCAAATACCAGCCTTCTTTAAACATTTTCAGGACGAGACCATACAACCACATTGGGACCTTCATGATGAATTGGAGCCACTGTAATTTTTTATATTACACCGTTAGATCTAAAATAACCTTTGAAACTTAAGTGCTTCCTTTTGATTACTTAACTCTTCAGATACTGGGTTGCGAACAGAACTGTAAGAAAATCATCACTGACCAGAAAATTCTGACATCAAATATCTCTATATATGACTACGTAATAGCTTTCAGCATTATATTGCATGGGTTATTCGGGGGAAGGAAGGGGATAATGCTTTGAGAGAGAGAGAGACCTCTCGAACTGCTGTTCCAGCAAAGTCACCTTGGTCATCATCCAACATTCCTGCTGGCAATTCCAAAAGTAGCCTCCCAACTGGGACCCTAACCTTTCAAACAAGTTGAATGTATTTTAGAGTTTAGAAGTAAAAGGGGCAGAAAACTTTCATAAAATTTCCTCATCTAATCAGTACTGCGAGATATTTTTCAACGTTATACAAATGGAGGAGTTGACAGTTGGAAGACGTACCTGTTCTGTAAGCACAGCATATGTCTCACCCTCAGAATCCAAAAGGATTAGCACTGCAACAGCTGGACCCCGCGCAAAGACAATACCAGGAACCTACACTCAAAAGACGCAATGGTGACTGGAAAAAAACTACACTTGTTGCAGCCAAGGCTAAGCTACGAAAAAGGAAAATGGAAGACACACATCATTGTCTATGTAAAGAGTACTGTAATATCCATCTCTCTAAGATACTAGGACAAAAGACCAAATATAAACAAAATAAATTGAGGCCACATCTTTAAGAGAAGCTATTCATTGTCCGACTGAATGAATTACATAATCCAATGGGATGGAGAGATTCTGCTCACATACCTTTTGACCCGTCTCCTTATCAATAACATCTGCTTTGAACTTTAGAAACCCAACACGCTTTCCAAACATATCTACACCCTGCTCCGACACATAAAATGGAAAATCAGCTGTAAACCAAACTTAATGCTTGCGATAGCTGGGCCGAAAACAGATTGAAATTCTGTGTTAATCACTATGTCTCTGGTGTCAGATTGTGCGAGTGTGACTTAACATATTCAACAAAAATCCTCACACAGAACATGAAGAAGACTTCTTTTTGATCCCCTTCAGGAAGGAGAACGACTTATAGCTATGTTAAGGCAGCATGGTAATCATTAAGGAGCATAAGGTGCACAGCTAACCTAAATATTCATTGGTCTGATAAATGTTAATTGGACAAAACACACTTAATAAAGATAAAGTTAAGCAGCATCAGCATCAGTCAAGATCAAACGACAGGTCAATTTCCTCCAGCATTGTCCAATGTTGAATAAATTTAGAAGGCCATTTTCCAGTGTTGAAATATTACTATCTTCATACCTGCTCCCTCCTTCTCAAATTATTTGTCGTGATTTCTAGAAATAGTTGTCTCAGATTTTTTGTCATTTAGAAGTTCAAGAACAACAACAACATCATAGCCAAAGTGGGGCCTGGGGAGGGACCTTACCCCTACCTTGGGAGGTAGAGAGGTTGTTTCCAGTAGACCCTCGGCACAAGAACCAGCAATTCAAAGCAATATAAAAGGCATGACAAAATACTATAGAAAGCAGGATAAAGCTGACTGAACAAAAAGGAGCCCTAACTACCACAAAAAATACGCTAATCGAAGTACAAGCAACAACAAATAGTAACAGAAATCGGAAGACAGTGATCTACAAGAACAATACTATGACTACTAGTATGAAATGATAACTAGGAGTGTACGACAACACTCAACTTAGAAGTTCAAGAAAAAATTACTTATTTTTTCCCCTTTTACCGTTGGCAGTAATTGTTCTTGAAGGTTGCAAACATTTCAATTATGGGGAGATGACACATAAATAGAGTTTAGAGATTATATCATAAGACATAAGTAAGGGTAAAATAGTCCCAAAGAAACCTCCTAATTAATATCTTCTTAATATAAAGAGAAACACGAAAAATAATATAAGACGGGGGGGGAGTAAAAAAGAGCAGCTTGAGGTTGAGACCTGAATAAGAACTTGTTTTAAAGACATAGCTCCATTAGCCAGCAGTCCTGTTTCAGACTGTATGTTCTTTAACCACTGCTTGAACAATGACGATTCAATAGCATTCCTACAAGAAAATAGACCATTTCACTCAGTCAAAGCCACACTAAGAAAATTCTGAATCTTTCAATCCAAAACCACATCAAGAAAAAGGCTTAACCATTAAATAAAAATGCTTCCTTTATTTCAAATTCTTGAAAAACTTCCACAAAATCTCGCTACAAATGCATATTAAGCATGGATGGTTGAATTGTAAAAAAAAAAATCATCAGTTTATTCAAAAAACGAAAAGCCAGAGAAAAGAAGGAATAGCAACTGGAGGGACTTCCAAACAGCTAATTCAATCCAAATATACACCAAGAAAATAATGCTTCATCTTAACATAAGAATGCTTCCTTTTTATTAAAATATTGAAAAACTTGTAAAAAAAAAATACTCACCGAGAAATAATACTCCTGTTAAGCATGAAATCAAGTTGCTAAACATAGAACCTCAAAAAGAAAAAAGAAAGATCCAACAAATGGAGAGATTACCAAACAGCCCATTGAAACCAAACCCATGCCAAGAAAAATGTTTGACTTTTAACATGAAAAAGCTTCCTTTTTTTTCAAATTCTAGACAAATTTCCAAAAACCTCACTTAAAAATACCATATTAAGCGTGAATTCAAGCTGCATGCTAAAATTAGAAAACCCAACCCCACCCCAAAAACCCCAAAAAAAAAAAAAAGATATAACAAATGGATGGAATTCCAAACAGATCATTGAATCCAAACCCATGTTAAAGAAAAATATTTGACTTTTAACATGCAAAAGCTACTTTTTCAAAATCTTGAAAAACATCCAAAAAAAAACTCAATAGAAATACCATATTAAGCGTGAATTACGCAAGTTGCATGTTAAAAATAGAACCCCAAAAAGAAAAAAAGAAAGATCCAACAAATGGAGGGATTTCCAAACAGTCAAACCCATGCCTAGAAAAATGTTTTGATTTTTTACATGAAAAGCTTCCTTTTTTCAAAATCTTGAAAAACATCCAAAAAAAAAAAAAAAAAAAACTCAGTACAAATACCATATTAAAGTGTGAATTACGCTAGTTGAATGGTAAAAATAGATACCTGAACAGAGAAAATAAAGAAAAAGGCTTCTTCTTTTTTTTTTTTTTTTCAAATTTTAGCCAAAAAATTTCTAAAACTTCACTTACAAATACCATACTAGGCTAGTTGAATGCTAAAAATAGAAGACCCAAAAAACAGAAAAGAAAGAAATAGTAAATGGAAGAAAGGGAGTTGCCTGAAGTGAGTATCGGAGACGCCTGGAGCAGCCACAATGGAAACTGGTTGGTCTCGTTGAGCTGGAAGATTGATGACGTGGCTATGTTGTGAAGTTGACATTTTGACAGAGAAGGTTCGAGTACAAGGTTTAGGCCAAAGGGTTGATGAGGAGAAAGGAAATTCGTTAAAGAATGCATGTCCACAACGTGGCATTGCTACTCTCATCATTTCCGGCTGGCACGGCGTAGTTCAAATTATGGATATATTTTATACAAATTATGAAGACCGAAGAGGTGAATTGCAGGGTCTTTTGCATTTTCCACTTATAATAGTCCCGTTTGGTCAACATTTTAAAATGCTTTTTGTCATATATACTTTTCCCACAAGAAAATACTTTAAAAAATATTCTTATCAATATTGACGAAGTAATTTGTACTTACCAAGATTAACGGAGGGAATAACAAGTTTAGGTCAAGCACTTTCTGTTCCTCTTGGATCTTTTTACGAGATTCCCTGGGGCGAATGTACGTAGAAAAAATGGATCACGTAAATTCATTATCACATGATTAAACTCGATATAGTATGTATATAATTTTTAAAATATATTTAATACTAACTGAAGAAACTCATGATCAAACAAGACCGAGTGAAGCACTGATTAAGTGCTAGCTTAAATCCCTTCAAGTCGAGGGCTTGAACCCTACAAAATGCATTTTTAGATTATTATTATTTTTTAAACTTCTAAACATCCTTATTTGCTCGCCAAATTGATGTCACTATATAATAGTGAACCCATCCTCTTAAAATGCTAAATGTGCATTTGATTCCACCACACATCTTGGAATTGGAGTTAATCTCGCGTCTATATCGAGTTAAGGATAATCAAAACTCTCTCTAACACACGCACACGGCACGCCCACAAATGTGACAATTGGAGAGAGACGAAAGGAAACGAGTCAAAACCCACTGAATTCGGTATTGGGGCATTTATTCTAGAGCAAACGCACATATACACCAAGGGAAAGAACAACTAAATCTACATCTCTGAAAGTATCCAGTCCTACTACAAGAGTGCTGAGGGAAGAAAACTTCAGAAACCGGTAGATTTGGCTCAAACACTATATTTGTATTTAAAAAACTCATTTAATACGTATAAATAATCTATCCAGAACCCTGTAAACAAAACATATTGTGATTCTGAACCTATTAACTACAATTTCTGGCTCCGCTTCTGGCCTAGAGCAAGATATGGCACAATTTCCTCAACCAGAAGCTAGGCATCAAAGAGAAAATCCAACTTCACCCAGCAGCATCTTCCTCTTGCCTCATTAAACTAAACCTGATGTTGAATTTGTGTGCATACGATCTCAAAGCACACCCAAGTCTTCATGATCTCAAGGGATGCAGCCACTAAGCCAATCTTGGAGGCAGCACTCAGAAGTGAGAACTCACCCCTTGGTGTTGGATGTTGAATTTGCCCTAGATTGCCGTGGTGAACATATTACTACCAAGTGGCAACAAATCCTGATAATTCTGAGAGGAAACTTCAAAATGGAATGGATCAACAAACCATAGATATGGACACGTGGGAAAGCCAATCCATAATCCTGACTTCTGAGTGAAATTAACAATTGTAAGTAATTGTCACATCACTTCTTGCTAAATAGAAGAAAAGTCGATCAGTATATCCACGATTGTCTGTTTCATTCATGTGACGAAATTTCAAGGGACCAATGATCAATGGTGGACATGTAGTCTTATTTTGGTAATATTAACAACTTGAGTTAAATAAGCCAAAGCTGAATTATCTCATCTACAATATACAAAGGTGAAATTAACAATTTGAGTCAATGACTTCCACATAAATTTAAAGCTCTCACTAAAATGCCGGGTGAAAAACTTATCACTCGTGTATGAATAAAAAAGTCAAATACGCAGAAAACACACGGTTTACTTCCTTTTTTTCTTTTGGATAAGGTAAATAAGTTTATTAGAACAATGGGAAAATCAACTAGGTTGCACATACGGTATGCACCCAGTAGAAATATGTGGTCTGCAAGATTAGCAACTTCCACAACAGATTTTATTTTGCTAAGAAAAAGTAACTTTCTCAACAGATGCACCTTTCTCTTGCCTCGAAGCATTTTCACCAGAGGCATAACCCAAGAAAAGACACGTTAAAGGCAAGTAATGAGAGTCAGATATGTTACCATTATCAATAAAAATGAGTCTCAGATATATTGTATACCTCAATTGTCTATAGCCGTGCACTGATTTTATTCATGCTTAATGAGTCCGTAGTCCCTGATGTAGAATCATGTATTTCTTTTGTTGTCCCTCTTGTTGCTTTCTTGCTTTTATTTTGGTAACTAAGATAAGACAGTGACTGCAACCACGAAACCAACGTCGGTTTCCGTGTAACATCATCTGATTCTGCAACATGTTGATATAATTCATTGAGAACCATATCCTGGCCACTGGAAGGTAATTTAACAACCAACTGTGCCAGTGACTTCATCAAACTAGGCAGAACCTGAGAGCGGAAAAAAAAAAAAAAGTTAACTGTTTTTATCTGTCACGTCAAGTGCATTATATTGGCACATTAGCCATAAATCTTTGCTAGGATACCTAAGACAAATCAGCATTTGCATAGTTGAAACATCTATCCATTTTCCAAACCTTTTATGTAAATTCAAGAAAGAGCAGCTACAAATTATACCAGGTACCCAAATTTTCGAATGACAGAAGAAACAAGAAGTTAAACAATTAAAGTGAAGTACCACTCATATTCAATATTTGATATCCATGGAATACTCAAGTTCTCTTATGATTGAACTTGTCACTGTGCAGCATTAGGTTGCCCAGTTAAAGACAGACACTGTTACTACATTACCTGTATATCAACAAGAGAAAGGAGACGGAAAAGTAAATCCATCATCTTCTTGATATGCTCCAGCTCTCCATCCCAACTCTTCCACAAGTGAGTTTCTGGAGTATTATTGGCTGAACTACAAAGGCTATCAGCTTTTTCAATGAGACAGTGGATGCAATAGAATATAGATGGGCTTCCAGCAGGCAGATGTCTAGCCAGTGCAACAACTCCAGAAGCCATTCCCTCAAAAGGAGTAATCCCAGGGTATCCCTAAATTTTTCAGTTAAATCAGAAAACAAGTTCAAGCATCACAGCAGTTAACTTTGATAGCTTTTATTACCTCTAAAGATCTTTTGACATAATAGAATACAAGTTGCTCCTTTAATGCAACTCTTTCATCTGGATCAGCATCCTTCTCAGAGGACATGAAAGCGACAAACACCGAGTGTGAGGCTTTAGCCACTTTCCCAGTTGGATGCCCCATGTATCTGGTTAAATGTATTAAGGAAATTTCTATATATTCAACAAGGTTTCACTTTCCTACTTGTTTCTAGACCTATCCATCTGATGCAGGATACAGGAACATGGTTGAAGCCAGCACCTTGCGGAATACAGAGGCTGGTATACATTCAATACATGTTGGGATTACTCGAAGATAAAATGAGATCCGAGCAGTCTGCACTTCATCAGTAGTCCACAGATATTCCATTTTCTGAAAGCTAGAAGGTACTGCAAGAAAAAAAGGGATGTTTTGAGAAAGACTGTAATATAGCAAACATATTGATAATTAATAACATGAAGGAAAAAGTCACAACCAGCTTGGTTTGTCAAATCATCATAAGATGGAATAGATTCCACAAATGACACACAGGCATGTTCATTCTCCTGAACCCTAGTAAGAACTGCTCTGATCGTATCCATATACTCAGGCAAGCGCATTCTGCGGAAATATTCCATACAAGAAAATGCAACCAATATCCTCACTGAAAGTCTCATTTGAATTTCTTGGGGAGCACTAAAACTTAACTTGTGCTTTGTTACTTCCAAGGCAAAGACCACAACCATGAGGAAAGCTGATTCTGCAATTTTTTCCAGATTCCCTAATAGCGCTTCCTCCCTGCCTCGAAGCATCAAAGCAACCTGCCGATGCCACATATAGACATCCCGACAGTAATTCCATATGATATCCTCCACTGCACTTCGGTTTTCTTCATCAGCTAAGACATATTGATTGCAAAAGACACCAGTTATGGCCCCTGCTTCCTTAAAAATACTGCTGTCTAGATGTTGCTGGACCTCATTGAGAACTAATCCCACCAAGTTACCAGAAGGCGATTCTTGGATTTTGACATAAATGCGTGGCAAGGGGAAAATTTCAGTCAACAAAGCTTTAGTGAGGCATAGAAACACATGAGGTTGGTAAGAAAATGGTCCACTTTTAGATAAAGCTAACGATATACACTGTAACAGAAAGGAGTTTCTTGGCTCCATGGTAGCATAATCAGCATCTCCAGCACTAGAAACTAAACCATGCGCAATAATCTCGATACGTTCCTCTGCAGAAGTCTTTATCCCCATTAGTGCTTCCTGTTTAGATCTATTGATGACTCTCAGTACTCCAGCAGTAGCCATGACCACAGCAAACAAAGAGAATGTTGGTCGTGTATTTTTCAATACCTCTCTATTAAAAAGATCAATCTTGTCTGCGGAGCGAAAATTGATAACATTTGAAAAACTCCATTCTGTCAGGTGCAGTATCATGAGCCCATTAGACACACTAGCAGAAGGACCATCACTTTTGTCCCACAATTCCATTAAACAACTGAGAACTCTAACAAAATAATTGTTTGTAGAAGAAGATAGAGCATAGCCAATTCCAGCAAGAACATTCGGAATTGTCCTTTCAGACAAACGGATCAATCTATAGTCTTCTTCAAGGAGCTGGCAGAGCAATTTCAAGCAAACCGTTTTAGATTTTTCGGATGCTGAAGGTACAAATGAAAGAGCACCAAGAAGGAGAACACCTTCAGAGAAGAAAGATAAGCTTTTGTTTGAATGAATATGTCCAGAGAAAAGGTGCAAGAGGACCTCAACCGCTGAATCAATGACCCCAGGAGAATGTCTAGATGATTTCCTAACCCAAATGTATAGAAGCCTGACAAATAAAGGATAAGATTCCTGCGGAAGGGAGATTTTTTGCGAGGACAAAAGAGACAACAGAAGCTTCGCTTGTGGATCAGCAATATAAAGAGAGAACTGAGCATTGACGAGTGTCCTCAGAGATTGGAGGTGATTTGAATTAAATAACTGATTTTGAAGGGAGTCCCTAAGATCAGCCCATGCTCGGATGATAACTTGGGCTGATGCTGAAGAAGGATGATTCAGCGTCACGTTCTCGTGGGTCCCACTGCTGCTGCGTAGCCATTCTTCAAGGAATACATATTCAGGTCTCTTTGCCATCATTTAAATTATACAACTGCAAAACCAAATGTTGCAAGCAATAAATATAAAAGGACTGCTACATGCGCTAAAGCAAAATGGACATAGCTAAGACCCTACTAATTTTCTACCGAAGTCTCATCAATGAACCTTATTCACCACAAAATTTGGTCCAAATTCAGGTACAAGATTTAGGCGATTAAAAGTTACCCACCACCTAAATGACATATATTTTCCACAACAGTGAACCCAGCTTCATGGAAACAAGAGTAACTAGTAGTGCCTGCTTGGCCATGGATACTTTTCACTTTTTTCCGGAATTTTATTCTGGAAGACTGTTTGGACATAGAATTGTCACAAGTCTCCGGAATTCGAAAAACTCCAAAAAAGTTGTTTTCAGAATTTTCACTCCAAATCGCTCACAAAAATTCAAAAACAACTCCATTTTGTATTCATGTCCAAACACAACTCCAACTTCCAAATACCATTTTCAACTTGAAAACAAATACTCCCTCCGTCCCAATTTGTTTGAAGGTTGACCAGTTTGGGGAGTCAAACAGCTTTTTCTTTGACTTAATTTTAAATATAGATTCTTCGAGTATTTTATAATAAAATTTAAATATATGAAAAGAGTTGGAGAAAATCGTAGTCAAAGAAAGAGTTGTTTGACTCCCAAACTGGTCAACCTTTAAACAAATTGCGACGGAGGGAGTACTACTTTTTTCCAAATTTCACAATTCTTATGTCCAAACACCCACGTAATGCTTTGGGAGGGGGTTAGATATGTTCAGTTCTTTTGACAAAATTATTCAACAATAGTATTGCAAATAGCAAGAGGAAAGTTATAGATAACATTTTCGCTCCAGTCTTATGAACGGATCAAAGGGAAGAGGCTAAAAAAGGACAACAGAATTTACTCAAAAAGTTGAATATGGGAAGTGTTCCTCTTCCTCCCTTAACATTTCCAAATTCATAAGCAACAAACAATAGTGACAAGTAGGATGATTTTTCTACATTTCATTGCAGTAAGTTTGACATTTCGAAACAAGTAAAACAAAAAACAGTAGCACTAACTACCTAAGGCTTCTCTAATCAATTAAGCTAAGCACATAAGGGAAACTTGAAATGAAATTGAACAGTCAAGAGCAAAATTCTGAAATCTTTCTTTTATAACTGATAAATCCTTTGATTGCCAGTGACACACGGTTCAAAACTCAGTGGATAATGGCCCAAAAAATCCAAAATTTTAGTTGCAAGATAAAGGGAAATCCAATAAAAAAGTACTAGTCCGGAAAATTAGAGTCAGAGACGACTCAGATAGCAAAGATAGGTGCTTTCTACCAACATTAACTTCTCTTAGGACTTTCATCGAACAGGAAGCATTCACCAAATGAACAGAATTAACAGCAATTTTATGGATAGCAAATGAGACAAAATCGACCACAATAAGCAGAACGTTGAAAAAGACAAACACCCACATAGGAAAAATCGAAAATTTACCTACTCTTCGAGCTGTCACTTAAAGAGTGCCAAGCTTTCTGGGTTCGCAATAAGCTTCAAAACAGCAGTTGCTGAAAGATTATAATTTTTGTTTTTGGTCTTATTAAAAAAAAATAAAAAAAATTGGACCCTTCAATTACAAGAAGACACAATTTGCGGGTTTTAGTGCAATTTCTGAGAAAAGAAAAACTGTGAAGTTGGATAGCTATGGTGACGCAAGGAGTAACTACTGCTCCCTCCGGATTAAAAAAAAAAAAAAAAAAAAGTCCGACTTAGTCATTTGTACACCTTTAAAAAAATATTAATTTTTAAATAAAAATAGATAATTTACTTAAATTATTCCTAATTAAATAAGTATTAAAATTTAATCATATAATATTTAATAAGGGCAAATAAGAAAAAATAAAGTTAATTCTTTTTTGATTTCCTGAGTGAACTCTTTTTTCGATCCAAAAAAAAAGGTTAAGTGGACTTTTTTTATCCGGAGGGAGTATTCTCGTATTTATTTCTTTTAGGTGTCACTATATCCAAGAAGTATACATTTTAAAGTGAGAAAAAAAAACAATTTGGAGTAATACTATCGAATAACGAGAAAGGCAATATTAGAGGTACTAGCAAAATATGGCCGTGCGATGCACGAGCTCAATATAGTTATTCAATTTAATTAGTGAGTTTTTAAGGTTTGTATTTTATAAATAACTTTTAATAACATTGTAATTGTTATTATATATAGCAATATATACAAAATGTATTTTACGTACTATCACTTTAGTTATAATAAAAAAAAATAGAGTTTAAAAATTAAAAACATATGATGGAATTAAGTCATTGAGATAGAAAGAGTCGGACTTTTTTCTCCTTGTCATGACAATGAAAGTTGTTCATCGATATGAAGAAAAAAAAATTAGTAAGAATATGAGGGAAAATTAATATTTTGATTCTAGATTTTTTCTTTGAATTCTTTAATATCTTATATGTACTCCGACAGGTTGATATTCATCGCAATTAACTAACTGTTCAGATCTAAACATAAGAACTATTGTTGTATATATTGAATTTTTTAAAAGAAAAACTAATAAAAAAAATTTATTAAATTAATGAAAAAATATTTCTATTATATATAAGTCCCTTAAAGGGACGAACACAGCTTTAAACAGCTGTCCCAAAAGCTTCACAAATTGTACCTGCAATGAATGCTTATATCATAAACTATATAATTTGTACACTTTACCCAACTGTTTTCCGGTCATAGTACTTAATATTTATTCTCTTCTCATGTATAAACGTATGCGCTTCAATTTTGATTCTCTGACACATTTATTTCCTCTATGCACTTTTACTTGTTCACTTTTGACTTTTCACGTTCTTGCCGAGTTTTTATTCTCTTCTCATGTATAGGCATATACAGTTCAATTTTAATTGTCTTACACAAAGTTATTTCCTCGGTACACTTTTACTTGTTCACTTTTGACTTTTCACGTTTTTTAAGAATTAGTAAATCCCACATAGATGTATGTCATAAGATCTTGAATATTTATTTTTTCTCATGTATACACGCATGCACTTCAATTTTAATTCTCCGACACATATTTGTTTTCTCCGTGCACTTTTACTTGTTAACTTTTGACTTTTCACGTTCTTCTTGCCGAATATTTATTTTCTTCTCATATATACATATATGCACTTCAATTTTAAAGGGAGTGAACACGACTTTAAATAGGCTATACCAAAAAAGCTTCCATGATTTTACCCGCAATGAATGCTTATACCATAAGCAATATAACTTCTACACTTTACCCAACTATTTTCCTATCTCACGTGGACATTTCTAATATGTCATAGTACTTAATATTTATTCTATAGACGTATCCACTTCAATTTTAATTCCCTGACACATTTATTTCCTCTGTGCACTTTTACTTGTTCACTCTGGACTTTTCACGTTCTTGAAAAATATAATATGTGTGTGTCCAAATTACTTGTTTATTTATAAAACCAAAATAAAATTAACCCTTTCTAATAATATTCTTGAAAATAGTCTATTTGAGAGAGACTGTGACAAATGTCTAAGTGGGATAAAAAAAGTAGTTGGTTAAAGTGTACACTTTATATAACTTTTGGTACAAATTTGCATTGCTCTTGTTCGTCCTCTTTTCACGTTTAAAGTATTAAGATTGAAGGAAAACTCATTTTCCTTCTTTGTCAATACTTTACTTATCTCACTCTCCTTTGCATTCTCTGATAATTGTTTCTTTACATTTATAAAGTGTATCACTTTATATTTTCATTTCGGAGTTAAAATTTGGTGATTTACGATATAACATATTATATTTCTAATATGTCATATAATATTTATTCCATAGACGTATGCACTTCAATTTTAATTATTCGACACATTTATTTCCTCATATTTTTTAATTAATTTAACAAAAATATTTTATTAGTTTTGATTTTTAAAAAAATCAATATATACAACAATGGTTCTTATGTTTGGATTTGAACAGTTAATTCATTGAGATGTATATCAACTTGTCGGTATACATATAAGATATTAAACAATTTAGAAAAAAAATCTAAAATCAAAATATTAATTTTCCCTCACCTTCTTACTAATTTTTTTTTTCACATTGATGAACAACTTTCATTGTCATGACTATGACAAATTTTTAAAAATTATTTACAAAATACAAACCTTAAAGACAGGCTAATTAAAGTGAATAAACATGTTCGGCTCGTGCATCGCACGGGCATATATGGCTAGTATGTTAATAAGGGGTAAATTAGTTACATTATAATTTTTTATATAACAATTATAGATAAAAAGAATTGTTACAAAGAAATCAAAATTAGAAAGATATATGTTATATCGTAAGTCACCAAATTTTAATTCCGAAATGAAAATATAAAGTAATACATTTTATAAATGTAAAGAAACAATAATTAGAGAATGAGAAGGAGAGTAAAATAATTTGGACATATATTTTTAGTAATGTGGCCAAGTAGTATGGGACGGAAGGAGTACTTCATTTATTAATTCTTAAAGAACGCGAAAAGCCAAAAGTGAACAAGTAAAAGTGCACGGAGGAAATAAATATGTGTCGAGAATTAAAATTGAAGTGCATACGTGTATAGATGAGAAGAAAATAAATATTCAGTACTATGACATATATTCACGTGGGATAAAAAAATAATTGGTTAAATTATATAATTTATATAACTTTTGGTATAAATTTGCATTGCTAAGAAAACAAAAAGGCTCAGTAGCAGCTGAGAATGGGCACAGGAACACTGATTAGGAATAGCACAAATTCAAAAAGCAAGGGAAATGAAAGTGATTAGACTCCAGATGTTCTAGATAAATAAAGAGGTAACCATGTGTAAGCCAAAATAGGGCAATTGAAAGGCACCTGTGGTTAAAGGAGAAGCCAAATATAGGCTGAACTTTATGATATAACTTACGTTGCTTTTAGTACAATCATCTGTTATTGTGTTCGTACTGCCTTTCCGTTTATATATAATAGAAATATAAAAAATAAAAAATAAAAAAGAAAGGCAATATTAGATCTTGTCTTAAAAATAGTTCTAATATAATTTAAATTAAATTAAAAGGATTTCAGTACTTGCCCTAACTTGGATTGGTCCAAATTATAATACTTTTCAAATTTGAGATATTGTGTTCTTTTGTCGAATTAAAATTACAAAAATGTGTTCAAAATGTCATTATTCTACAGAAAATGAGCTAAAACCCAATAGACCATATCGAAGTGGGGTTTCTTTCTGCTTATGACCATGTAAAGACTACATACAAGATGATGATTATAATTTATAAGGCTCGTAATGTTTTGTAAATAGTAGAGACTCACTTGAAGGTAATAAAGTATTTGACTTTACTAAATATACTATGTCTTTGCCTTATATATATAGTTAATATGCAATTTTAATTAATACTCAGTATATAAATTGCGTTCTCTTGATGAATAGTTTAAATCGAATATCAACCATGTTCCGTCTCAATTTTGGAGCGTGATGATGGTGGTGAATGATGTAAAAACTAATTTAGAGTGGTAGAACAAGTTAAATCTTCAACAGAGAGAAAATGGGGGAAGAAGTGGTAAATATTTCACACAATCATGGACTAAACACAGTAAGTACAAAAGTTAAAATACCCACAATTCCAACCATGAGAGCTGCCAAAATTTGTGACTATGTCAGAAGACTTGCTGTCTCTTGTCAGTATTTCATTGTTTTATCTGAATCCAATTGCTCAAATATGGGCAGCAGAGAATATTAATATTATTAAAACAACAAAAAGTTAGAGAAGAAAAAAAATATCAAAATCTAGTCTCTGCCATGGAACTCAAAATCTCACCTCCCAAGAATATTGCAAGCAAAAAAGACTGCTATAGTGGTAGTACTCCTTTCAAAAAAAAAAAAAAAAAAAAAAAATTCCTTTAAGAATTTTCAGTTCATTCTGTTATTATCTCATTCTTCTTCTTGCTATTTTGTGCAGTGTCAAATGGAGGAGAGAAATGTTCAAGTTCAATTGAACTTGGGCTGAATCTTGGGCTTAGCTACTCAAAGTTTAGTACTAATGGATATGGATTTACATTTCTACAGAGGCAAGAATTAGAGCAACAATTTTGCATCTACAAGTACATAGAAGCTGGGCTACCTGTTCCTTCTCATCTCATTATTCCTATATGCAAGTCTATAACTTGCTCCTTAAAAGGTCTTCATGATGGTGTTTATCAACATTGTCCCAATTGTAAGTTTCCATCTAGCTCTTACAGAAATTTTTCCTTGTTCTGTTTTTCTTGATGAATTGGATTCAAGTTAAGCCCAAAATGTTATTTCTACTTTGGTTTAGCAAACATGCTAAGTGATACGTTAATGTTGTTATTAAAATAGTAGTTCCTTGTTAGAATTGAATGTTATGATTTGCTCATTGAGTCTTTCATCAAGGTTTTAAATTTAAAAGTGTCCTTTAAAAGCAAAAATTACGCCTCATTCATGATATGTAAAATCTTGCTCATGTGCATTCAACTTAACCAAACCAAATGTCACTCATGTCCAATGTTGGGTAAAATTTACGTACAGCCATTTTTCAGCCTTTATATAATTGAAAAATAATTATTATTATGGAGTTTCAAATTCTACTAGAAAAAGTCACGAAATTATCATTGAGTTTCACTTGTGCAGATTTGAAACCTCGTAACAATATCTATTTTTAAAGACAGGTCAAAAAGTGGTGAATAGGCGTTATTTCCACTCCAACATTTTGTGGTGGGCTATGTATTAACCCCCTCCCCAAGTCTAAATATTAGCGCTTTGACAAACTAAATTTATTTCAAAGTATTTGACGTTGTAGAAACATGAAGTACTTTACTATGTCTTTCTTCCAAATTCTCATTATTTCAAATAGTAGAGTGGAGTGTTAACTGATGAAAAAAAAGAGTGAAGTGTTAATTAACCGAGACGTTTAATAAAGAGATAAATCGTAGTCTAGACAAATACTCTTATGATTAAAACTATCAATTTCTTTTTAAGAGTTTAAGTTATATATACCGTTAGTATAAATTTATATTATCAAGTCATTCAAATGATATCTACGAGTAAGCCTTCTTAAAATGTGGATTTATATTCTTCAAAATAAGAGACAAATGTATATAACTTAAACTTTTTCGAGGGACGTACAGAAATCTTCAAAGACAGTATGGACCAAATGTAATAAAATTTTCTGAGTTTTTGCAGTGATGGGGTATGGCCACTTGTGTTGGGAACATAGCATGGAACCAGAACCAAGGAGGTGTAGGAGGACTGATGGCAAGAAATGGAGATGCAGCAAAAGTGTTATTCAGAACCAGAAATACTGTGAGAAGCACATGCATAGAGGCCGCCAGCGTTCAAGAAAGTATGTGGAACCAGCTTCATCCAATTTGCAATTGTCTAGTTCTAAAATTAAAAGCAACAAAGCCATGAGAGTAGCATCACAAGCTCATCAAAATTCAGAACCAGACACGCTACCTTCTCCATTGCACTACCAATAAATTAACTAGGGATTTGGGGTTGGGTTTCGCCTTGCATCCAAGTGATCTCTCTTCTTCTTTTATGGTATTTCTAGTTAGTGCGATTTAATTGAGGGTTCAGTTGATTTGAAATGTGATGTAATAAGACAATGATTCTAGTCTTTTTTTTAAATCACGGTGGTGTTCGGATCAACTTGTGAGCATTTCGATTATTTTACCAGGCTTGCTATTTCCCACAAGTGCATGTGCCGAGTAACTATTTTTTCTTTTGTAGAGTAACTATATTCACTAAGGGGATTGTTTGGTTCAAAACAAAGTTATAATTTATACAGGATAGATAATTTTACTTTTTATATGGAATAAATAATCTTGTGATTTTAGTCTAAGATTTATCTTGGTTTTGGCTAATACCCACAAGCAAACATTGAATAAATTTAATTCCAAATTTTATACTGAAATAACTCATAATCCCTATAACCAAACGGTCCCCTAAGACTTAACCAAATGAAGAAAAAAGAAGAAGATATAATTTCAAAGTTTGCGTCCATTTTATTGACTACCATTAAATGCGACAATATTACTGGTTATAGAAGGCTATAATAATGATTAAGCTTCCCTTTATCGTTTAGCAAATTAAAGAGGCCAATTACATAATGATCTTCTTGATTGAGTCTTTTGCTCTGTCAACCAACTTGATTGCCAATTAGGCAATTACAATCTCCAACCCATTTTTATATGAACAATCTTGACTTTCATAGAGTTCGATAAAATCATAAATTTGAAAAAGTCATTATCTTGAATTAAATAAATATGAAGCATTGATCGGAAAATATACAAAACTAATAAAAAAATTACATCAAGTTTCACTTAATTAAAATTAATTTATATCTTTGTATATAATTAGTCTATGAGAAAAAGAACATTTTATATGAGTATATCACAAACTTATCTTAGAGTTGTATTTTAAATTTTGTAGGTATTGTTTCATTATCCATAGATATCAGGTGTAGATAAATTTTTATTTTGTCTGTATTACTTCCATTTGACTCATGCAAACTTGTATAGCAAACAAAGAAGAGTTTCTTTGTCAATACAATTTGACCTTAAATTGACTAAATTAACCACATATCTTATGAAATTTCAACAAGTTCTCCAAATAAATTCATCCCCCCTCCCCTAAAGCAGGATGAAATATAGGGGAATGCAGATAGACAATTCCTATTCGTCCACAAATTACAGCTCACACGTTTAGACAGCACGTGCTACAGTGCGTAAAGAATAAAGCACCGAATACAGTACCGACACTTTGTTCACAGCAATAATCACAAATCTTTTTTATTTATTATTCTATTCATTTAATTCTCATCCAACGGCCAAGATCACTCCCTTCATCCCAAATCTAAATCTTGACCCTTTGATCAGATCAAACCTCAAAATTTCTCACCAACCTTACCAGGACCACTACCCTATCTTCTCTCCTCCTCAGATCTCAACTCATTAGGCCAATACCCTCCAAGAGACCAACACTAACAAGTAGCTAACCCCCTTATATTTTCTTGAAATTCTATTGGCTATTTTTAGTACACAAAATAGTGCCAAGATTGAATCTTTATAGTGTGCAAAGTGCTAAGAAGCATTGTAATGGTGGAGGCACAATCATGGACAACAAGAAGGGGAAGCAACCCAAGATTGGAATCAACCCAAGATCAAGTTTTGGATATGCCAGTAACACCAACTGCTGAAATAAGGCAACAACAATATTCAAATGGTGGTATAAGTTCTTTAGTGTCACCAACTGTACTTACTGCACTTATTATTGCTTCTTGGTACTGCTCAAATATTGGGGTGCTTTTGCTTAACAAGTATTTACTAAGTTTCTATGGTTATAGGTATCCAATATTCTTGACCATGTTACATATGTTGTCATGTGCTACTTATAGTTTAGTTGCCATTAAGTGGCTTGAAATTGTTCCTTTCCAACAGATACATAGCAGGAAACAGTTCTTCAAGATTCTTGCATTGAGTGCTATTTTTTGTTTCTCTGTGGTTTGTGGTAATACTTCGTTAAGGTACCTTCCTATATCGTTCAATCAAGCAATTGGTGCTACTACTCCATTTTTTACTGCTATTTTTGCTTTTGTGATTACATGTAAGAAAGAAACTGCTGAGGTTTATTTAGCACTTGTCCCTGTGGTTCTTGGTATTGTTTTGGCTAGTAATAGTGAGCCATTGTTCCATTTATTCGGGTTCTTGATGGCATTAGGTTCAACTGCTGGGAGAGCATTGAAATCTGTTGTTCAAGGGTTGTTGTTAACATCTGAGGGTGAGAAATTACACTCAATGAATTTATTACTATACATGGCACCAATGGCAGCAATGATTTTACTTCCATTTACGTTATACATAGAGGGAAATGTGGCTGGAATTACATTGGAGAAAGCAAAGGGAGATGGATTTATGATTTTCTTGTTGGTTGGTAATGCAACAGTTGCTTATTTGGTGAATTTGACTAATTTCTTGGTTACTAAGCATACAAGTGCTTTGACACTACAAGTTTTGGGGAATGCTAAAGCTGCAGTGGCTGCAGTTGTATCAGTTTTGATTTTCAGAAATCCAGTGAACATTATGGGAATAACAGGATTTGCTGTGACAGTAATGGGTGTTGTGCTTTACAGTGAGGCAAAGAAGAGGTCTAAAGTAACAGCACACTGATGAAACATATGAAAGATTCAATCTTGATGATGCTACTACACAAAGGTTCAATCTTTTTTCCTTCTTTGTTTTTTTGGCTAGTTAGAATTCATTCTGTGGGGGTTGGGAGGGTAAGTGGTTGGATATTATTCCACTGTATAGGAAGAAAGATGGGGTGAGGTGCAAAAAGGTTCATGTTCTATGCTTTTTTTTTGTTCTTCTCCATATAATTGAGCTTGATTGGGGGTGTTTAAAAGAGAATAAAGTTGTCTCTTTTACTTTTTCCCCTTTCTGTAATTTTATACTCCTTTGATGCAACTACAACAAAGAAAGATTGATTCTTTAGATATTGTTAAGACTGATTCTTTAGGTATTGTTCTCTCTGTGTAATATTTTGGTGGGAGAATTGTCCCCCAACATATTTTGCTAAATCAAAAGTTTTATTTTCATACTCTGCTTCATTTAACTTGAATTGATTCCTAAGCTAGTATGTTTAGTGTTAATCCTTTTAATAAATTGGTTGTTATTTACTTCATCAAAAAAAAAAATGGTTGTTATTTCAATTATCAAAATGCTACAATGTCATTTTGCTTTGAAACTAACAAGCTCTGCCTGCCAAGAATAGATTGAGATGTTGTATCTGTTGAGGTCCCTGTTTGTATTAGAAAATGACTAACATGGAAAATTGTGGTGCAAAATAGTCATGAGTTGCATTAGTTGGTTGCATATTTGGTAAGTCTTCTAATTTAGATCTTAGTTCACAAGTTGCTGTCATTATTGGGAAAGGAAGAGAGTGAAACTTGGGATCTCATTTGCCAAGCTTCTTTCATTGGTCCACCCTGATTTCCATGTAGGTAGAATGACTTTAACCATTTGCAGCATGTTTATAGCTTCTCTGCTTCCTATATTGTTGAATGGTTTTGTGTCATGAAACTTACTACTTCAAGCATAAAAATGCAGACGGGATTTTAACAAAGTGGTTCAATATCAGTATTTACCACTATGTATACTTCAAAAAAAAAAAAAAAAGACCTTATATATACAGTGTGATTCTCCAGTGAACCCCCTTGGATGGGACTTGATAGCGGATGTATAATCCCTAGCTAAGCTTGATCAGAAAACTGCCATGAAGGGCATTGTGGTGTATATATATTAGTCTAGTCTAACATGACTCGACTGTTATTAAGCTTCATTTCAAGGTTCTTGGAAGAACTACTTAGAAAATAAATCTGGATCTTTTGGTATAGGAGTGCCATAGAAAGGAACTTGCAGTATTTTGAAAAGAGATTTTTGGACTATCCACAGGCATTGTAAATTATACGTTAGATTGACCTACAACAACAGGTAACTTTCTATATCAAATGAGCGATTTGTGTAGAAAAGCAGGGAAGTTACTATTTCTGGTGTGAGTTGAGTTGGTATTTTTGATAATTTCGGTTAGAAACATGCCTTTTCAATCCAATTGTCAAAGTTTAAGTTATACACCGTGATAATGTAAAGAATTATTTGCACGTCAGTACAATTTAACTAGGCATAGCAATTTTATTCATTTTTTTAATTACCACATCACGCTTGATATAAAAAGTTACTTGTTATTGTAAGTCAGTTAAAGTCATGGTCGATATACATAGCACAAATTTTCTTCTCAAAATACCAATAGTTTTAGTTATATAAAAGTAGATCAGATGTGTTATTTTGCTTTTGCTTTACTCTTTCTGTGGAAATTATAGTTAGCTACATAAAGCAAAATGGAGGAGGATGTTGTGTTGGACGGTATAATTAATAATGAAAATGCTTTAATACATTTGGTAGTTGTTTCTTTATCAGCGAGTTAGGCATGTTACTTCATGACGACTTAAAAGAAGCTGTCTCTCACCGAAATAAATTAAAAGAATAAACTAATTAACATTCTTCCAACCCACTTGCATTATGTTTATATTTTAGATTTTATAGGGATTCTAATTTTATCTTAAACATTTTAAAGATGTAAGGTTCGATTTTCTCTGATATTCCTTTTAACTTTTTTGTGTATGATAAGCGTCTCTGACATAAGGAAAAAAAATATTCGAGGAACAAAAGAGAAAACAAATGATCTTATATTTGGGCAATTGGATTAATGAATAAGGTGTTAGACTTTAATATTGTACCTTAATCTTCGAAATTGAATTTTCTGAAGTTTAGAAGTACCACATCGAGCACCATCAATCACCGAATCACCAACTTACAACACGCCCCCTTCCACCACCACACCCCACAACCGAAAAAGAAAAGAAAAAAGAAAGACAGAAAATCATTGAAGAAGTTCGAATCTGCCCCTCTAACGTCACTGTTAATTATAAGCACAATCAATAGGTGATGAAAGAAAAATAAGAAATAAATCTCTCTGACAATGATTGTTATTTATTTTTTATCCACGAATGCATACTATGCTCCAGTATTGTTTGTGTATTTACATCACTTAGTAGACGTTAACCTGGATTGGGGAGTTTTTAATGGGGTTGAGTTTGCTAATGTTAACAACATAAGACAGCTATTTTAATATACTTGAAAAACTAGATGGTTCATCAAGTGGGAACTCATAATGATATTTACGATCCTTTAGATCCCTTATAGTGGGATAAGATCTTTTCACCATTAATTAAATTTTTTGTATTTTAGCATTACGGACGACGAAATTAAATTAGTCAGACAGGTACATAATACCACATGATGATACCAAAAATCATAAACAAAGTAAATAAATCACAAAGAAGAAAAGAGGCTCTCCACACTAAAAGCCAAGATTGAAGAGAACATGCCAATGCAGCAGCAACAGTTGATGCAATCAACTAGGAAGGAGCAGTGAATGTGAAATGTCGCTGAAGCAGGGCCACTTGGACAAGATGGTGCAATTTTAGAAAAGATACCATTTTAGACATCATATTTATGGCAACCTTCATCCACTTGGAGATAGAGGGAGGGGAAATATGATTGTATTAAATAGGTATAAATGTTAGTGATAAATGTAATTTTGGGGTCCTCTGAATCATGTGTTACTACAATTTTCCACCCCACATAAACTTGTCAGGTCATAAAGAGTGAAGACAAGTTGTGTATGGTACAAAATAAAGTTTTTCATATTAATTTAGAATAAAATGTGTACTAGTTTTGAACAAGAATTCAACTCAATGGTCTCAATAGGAGTTCGAATGAACACCCATCTGCCCCTCTAACGTCACTGTTAATTATAAGCACAATCAATAGTTCAATACCATGAAGAAGGTGTGAAAGAAAAATAAGAAATAAATCTCTCTGACCATGATTGTTATTTATTTTTTATCCACGAATGCATACTATGCTCCAGTATTGTTTTGTGTATTTACATCATTTTCTTCCTTAGTAGACTGTCCTAGCTGTAACCTGGATTGTGGAGTTTTTAATGGGGTTGAGTTTGCTAATGTTAACGGGTCGGGTTTCGGGTTAGGGGAGCTTATTTGGGCAAGAGAGCTATTTTAATTTAAAATAATTTTTCACATGGAATTGAATGGTTTTATTAAAGGATTGTCGATGGTAGATGGAGACTTCAAATAGGGACGGATGTAGTCAAGTGGAGTTAACCTTTTCACTGATTTTTTGTCACAATGATATTCTATGATATTTACTGAAAGTGGAATGACTTTGTGATATTAAAAATTAATTTGATGACTCGTGCTTTTATATCACAAGTTGAGTGACCTTCTATGTAATTAACTCTCAAATGAATTACTACAAAACAATGCAAAGTCGGAAAAGAAGATTACCAACATAAATATTAAGCAAAGAAACAACCATAGTGCTTTTTATTTCCCACACTACTCGAACCCTTCATAAACTTAACAAAACACGTTGATTCAACCCTCGAATCAATAAAAACAAATCAAAAAACAAAAATCGGGTGTTCATGCATTTTCACTCGTCCCCTCGAACCAAAACATGGACTTATCCTTAACTCACGATCATGAAAAACATGGCAATTGCAACAATCATTCAAATAACAAAATTAGTAAGAAGGTGAAGGAGCTGGAGATGCCAATTGTGGCAAAACATTGATGGCAAGTTTCATTCCATTTTCACAATGTTTGCCTACTCCACATAGTAACCATCTTTTTCCTGGTGTTGTAAGAGTAATCACATCATTTCCAGAAATCAGAGGTGAAACAAAATATCTTGCTATGCAGCTTTGGAAGGCTTCCTCATCTGCACTATACACATTGTGAGGCTCCTTGCTTGTACTTGAAGACTGCAACAAAAAATTTGGTTCAATAAGCAATTCCAAAATAGAATTGTTTTCTTGCCCACACCTTTAATTTCTAGTCATTTGGGACATAATTACGGGTTTATGTTACGTACATTGACAATGTAGAGCAGTTTAATTTAACAGGTTATAGCAGGTTATGTCTTATAACTCTATATGTTTATCAAGTCACCTCTTGTTATAGGTTAACTTAACCCAATAATTAACTAATAGTAATGATATTGTCAGTGCACATAAGTTAAAATCTGCAATTATTATCTACGGTTAATGAAAAATAATATGGGTTCCAAGGTAATATTGGGAAAATAAAAAAGTTATTCCATTGTAAACCAAATGAACTAAGTATTGTTTTTTAAATTGGTGCCACACGGTGACGTGGATATCATATAAAGTGAGTTGATGAAATGGTAACTTGTAAATTCGGGACTAGATGTAGGCATGTAGTATCATATTATGACTTTTTTATTTTGGTGGTTAGTTGAGTGATTTTTTGGCTACAAAAATTATAATTTTATGACTTTATCCAATAACCATTTTTGAAATTTATCCGTAAAAAACTTACTGAGCCTATCTCCAACGTGGAACTCTTTGGTGGCAGCCCAAATTTTGTAGTCAAAGTTGAGTTTCCAACCTTGTTCATCACCAACCCAATGGTCAGTTGCCATAACTGGAGCAGTAACCATCACAACAACAACTAGTGCAATCAAGAAAGCTGTCGAGGCCATTGATAATATGTAGTAGCTAATGTTGTTCGAATATTTATGAAAGCTATAGATGATTTGAATGTGTTATTGATCTAGGGACGTATTTATTGGTTGTTAATTGCAAAACTTTGGAAGCCCAGCCGGCTATTAGCGGCATTTTATATATGGCCAAAGTCATAAGCGGCCCCCTAAACTTTTCCCCGAAATTTCATATACTTACCTAAACCGACGCTTGATTCCGATCAACACTTAACCTATTAAAAAATATACCTATTACGCACTTTTTTACTAATCAGCTAAAAATGTAAAGTGTGTGAGATGCACTCGCCCATGACGTGGCAAGTGATGAATTAACTATGGCCATTTGGTATTTTGAGTTCTAAATAATGATTAAAAATTATTTTATGAGTAAAAGGAAAAAAAATTATGCTAAAAAGAGAAGGACCCCACTCACCCTCACCCACCAAGCTTCCCCTGCTACAGAACCGCCGTCCCCCGCCACCCCCATTTCTTCTTTTCTTCATCTTCCTTACCAATTACCCACTGTAATTGTGGATTCTTTTCCTTCTTGTATTATGGATTTTTTTTTTTTTATCCAAAAATAGTCCTTTAAGCTCCAACATTTTTTACCAAAACATCAGTAGAAAACAACTCTGCTAAAACGATGGGACGACATTTTCACGATCTACACCTTTCCTCCTGGGAGCTGACTGCTGCTGTTGAAGGTGAAATAACAAGGATTTTGTTGTGAATTCTTTAGAGTTTGGACTTTTGTGATAATTTCAGAAAAAATATTTTCAGATTCGTTTCTACTTGCCGGAAAAAATGGAGATTCGCCGGAAAAGTTTTGAGACCCAAATTTGATATCCTTTTTCTTGATGGCCAACTCAGATTGGAAAAATAAAAAGAAATGAAATTGTAACGGTGGTGGCGTTTTCAAATCTGAACAAAAAAACGACGAGGCGGTGGCTGTAATGGCAGAGACGGTGGTCATCTTCCAAATAAGGATGAAAATGGCGTGGTGGCAGCGGTGACGACAGAACCGAAAAATGATGGTGGTGAAGCGGCTGGAAAAAAAAGAGGAAGGAGAAGAGTGGATGACGGCGGCAGCGGCGGGATTGGTGATGGGTGGATGGTGGCAAAGAGAGATGAAGAAGAAGATATCATTTTTTAAAGGAAAATGTCTAATTAAATGCTTTCCACGCGCCTGACACTTAAGTGTATCACACACATTGTGCCAAATCAGCAAAAAATATCTAAGTGATTCAAATTCGAAGCAGTTTAGGTGTCAAATTGGAACAAACGTCAGTTTAAGTGGCCGTGAGGAATTTGAGGAAAAGTTTAGGGGGGCGCTTATGACTTTGGCCTTTATATATACATAAATCTTGTCAGTTTTGCTAATATCTCATTTTGCCTTAATAACACCGTCTAAACAACATACTAATACAATATGGAATTATAGAAACGTTTACAGTTGACTTGATCAAGATTTTGGGTTCACTCTACCTTGTGGTTTGGTTCTACTTATACTCCTATTATATTATGATAAAAATTTATCCTCACTTGATATTTACGCTAATTCAATGAACATATTGACACATATTTCTTTATGTTCTTCTCGATTGCCATATATTCCTCATGCACATTGGGTTTTCACCGTGCTAATTTGATAAATTATTCTCCCTCCGTCCCAAATTAGTTGTTGTGTTTGGCTTCTCAAATGTCCAACAATTCATTTGAGAGTTAATTACATAGAAGGTCACTCAACTTATGATATAAAAGCACGAGTCATCAAATTAATTTTTAAAATCACAAGTCATTCCACTTTCAGTAAATATCATAGAATATCATTGTGGCAAAAAATCAGTGAAAAGGTTAACTCCACTTGACTACATCCGTCCCTATTTGAAGTCTCCATCTACCATCAGATCCTTTAATAGAAACCATTCAATTCCATTTGAAAAATTATTTTAAATTAAAATAGCTCTCTTACCCAAATAAGCTCCCCTAACCCGAAACCCGACCCGTTAACATTAGCAAACTCAACCCCATTAAAAACTCCCCAATCCAGGTTACAGCTAGGACAGTCTACTAAGGAAGAAAATGATGTAAATACACAAAACAATACTGGAGCATAGTATGCATTCGTGGATAAAAAATAAATAACAATCATTGTCAGAGAGATTTATTTCTTATTTTTCTTTCACACCTTCTCCATGGTATTGAACTATTGATTGTGCTTATAATTAACAGTGACGTTAGAGGGGCAGATGGGTGTTCATTCGAACTCCTATTGAGACCATTGAGTTGAATTCTTGTTCAAAACTCGTACACATTTTATTCTAAATTAATATGAAAAACTTTATTTTGTACCATACACAACTTGTCTTCACTCTTTATGACCTGACAAGTTTATGTGGGGTGGAAAATTGTAGTAACACATGATTCAGAGGACCCCAAAATTACATTTATCACTAACATTTATACCTATTTAATACAATCATATTTCCCCTCCCTCTATCTCCAAGTGGATGAAGGTTGCCATAAATATGATGTCTAAAGTGGTATCTTTTCTAAAATTGCACCATCTTGTCCAAGTGGCCCTGCTTCAACGACATTTCACATTCACTGCTCGTTCCTAGTTGATTGCATCAACTGTTGCTGCTACATTGGCATGTTCTCTTCAATCTTGGCTTTAGTGTGGAGAGCCTCTTTTCTTCTTTGTGATTTATTTACTTTGTTTATGATTTTTGGTATCATCATGTGGTATTATGTACCTGTCTGACTAATTTAATTTTGTCGTCCGTAATGCTTATTAAAGGGGAAGTGTTTCCAATAAGGATTTTAATATTACCATTAATACGACATTATCCGAAATTATTCCCATTTCTCAAAGATATAAACTTGCTCTCTTATACTATACATTTTACATTGATATCACTTACACAAAGGTAGCATAAAATTCAGTACAACTAAAAGCCTAATATTCCAAATAGCAAAAAAATTTAGGTTGACCACTCTGAGCTTTTGAGAATTTTTTGCACTCATTTCATCATAGCGGATCTAACATGTAACATATGAATTCACATAAATACACTCCAAATTCTAAATCCCGTCTGCAATATCCGACCTTACCCGTGTAGAGAAATATAGCAGAAGAAAAGTAAATCGGAGAAACCTTCTGCTAGCCCAAGATCGTTACTAAGATTGGAAGATTCAACTAAAGAAGAGGAAACTTTGGAAAAGAGAAAGAAAATTTTAGATAGGAGAACTTGGTTATGAAAGAAAGGCTTTCTTGAATTACTTGAATTCCTTGATTACAAATGATCAAGTCCACTCCTATTTATACTTGTCTAAGGATGGTTCTAGACATTCTTCTAGATACATCTATAAGAAAAATCTAGCAAACCTTATCTTCTTGCAATACTCTAGACTATCTAGAAATCTCTTCAAGATATTTATCCAAGATACTATACTAGGCTATTCTAGAATCATTACTAAATATCTAGGATTTTTTGTAGTTCCAAAAATCTACTTTATAATTTCACACTCCCCCTTAAAGTGAATTTTTGGAACTAGACCAAGCTTGTCGCGAAAGAACTCGAATGAAGCTTTAGGAAGTGACTTGGTGAAGATATCAGCAATATTCTCCTGACTTCGCACTTCCAAAGTATTTATAGTTCCATCAAGAACTTTTTCTCTGATGAAATGATGTTCCACTTCAATGTGCTTAGTTCTAGCATGGAATACCGGATTGTTTGCAAGCTTGATGGCACTTTGATTGTCTTCGAAAATAGCGAGTTGGCTTTGATATAGACAAATGCAAATCTTGACAAGTCTTTGGAGCCATACACATTCTTGAGCAAGAAGAGCTGCTCGCTTTATATTCCGCCTCCGTAGTTGATAAAGAAACGAGTCTTGCTTCTTGCGCACCAAGAAACACTTATTCCACCACAAAGAAAAATATTGCCTGACGTAGATTTTCGATCATCCAGATCACCACCAAAATCGGCGTCAAGATATCCAATTAATACCAAATCATTCTTCTTTTGGAAGAGTAGGCCCATATTTGATGTTGAGTTGATGTATTTCGAATCCTCTTTGCGCCTTCCAAATGAGGCTTTCTTGGTGATTGCATAAATCACGACATATCCAACGAAAAAAGCAATATACGGCCTTGTAATAGTCAAATACAAAAGACTTCCAACAAGAGCTCGAAAAGGCTTGGGATCTGCAAGAAGTGAGCCTTCTTCACGCCTTAACCTCGTGCTAGTCTCAAGAGGAGTAGAGCACTTTTTGCTTTGTTTTATCCCAAACCTGTCAACAAGCTTCTTGGCATACCCTTCTTGGGTAACAAAGATCCCTTTACTCGTGTTTGTCACCTCTAAGCCAAGAAAATGATGTAGCTCTCCCAGCTTCTTGATATCAAATCTTATGGCAAGCTCCTCTTGAAGCCTCGCAACTTCATCATCATTGTTTCCTGTTATTATCATGTCATCCACATATAACAGAACAACAACATGCAAGTCTCCATGTTTCTTAACAAACAAGCTAGGATCTGAATGTGATGCAGCATATCCACAAAAATGTAGATATTGTGCAATTTTTCCATACCATGCTCGTGGAGCCTGCTTGAGTCCATAAAGTGCTTTCTTAAGCTTGCAGACATAATCAGGATATAAGTTAGAGACATACCCGGGTGGTTGATCCATATAGATATCTTTGTCAAGTTCCCCGTACAAAAAGGCATTCTTCACGTCAAGTTGCCATAATTTCCAACCGTACGATGTTGCCATGGCTAATACAACTCGAACTGAGATCATCTTAGCCACCGGACTGAAGGTTTCTTCATAGTCTTCACCATACTTTTGAGAAAATCCTCGAGCAACCAGCCTTGCTTTATATCTGTTTATGCTGCCATCTGCTCTTCTTTTAATTTTGTAAACCCATTTGCAAGATATGGGTTGTACGTCTTTGGGCTTTGGTACAAGGCTCCAAGTTTGATTTTTCATTAAAGCCTCCATTTCATCATTCATAGCAAGCTCCCACTCTTTGACTCCTTTAGCTTCTTCAAACGAGGAAGGTTCTTCATCGTCAATTGGTCCTGCAAAGAAGCAAGAATATGTACTAACAAAATTTTCATCTCTGAAGCGGGCTGGCTTGACAATAGTTCTTCTTGGTCTTTGTGAATCACGTGAATTATCTTCTTGTTGAGCTTCATATTGTTGAGTTCCCGAGCTCCCCCTTTCTCCTAGCTCCTGCTGTACTGTACTATCCGAGGAAACACCTGTGATGGGTAAGCTTGGAACTCCAGGATTCAAGATTTTAAAACCCTCTCCTTCTGAAGCTGCTCCATAATACGAGGAGACTTCATCAAATACGACATCACGAGAAACAATGAAGCGATGAGTTTTCGGGTCCATGCACTTCCAACCCTTTTTCCTTTCGTCATATCCAACAAAGATGCATTTCCTTGCCTTGGCATCCAACTTGCTTCGTTGAGAATCCGGGATATGAACATAACAAATAGAGCCAAAAACTCTTAGGTGTTTGATGCTAGGCTTTTCTCCAAACATTAATTCATAGGGTGACTTCATGTTGTTTGGAGAAAGCGGCATCCTGTTGATCACATATGTTGCACATTTCATACCTTCAGCCCATAAGGCTCTAGGTAAATTTTTGGCATGAAGCCAACTTTTACATGTCTCGGTTAAGTGTCGAATCTTTCTTTCGCCACTCCATTTTGTTGTGGTGTATCGGCATGTGAGTTCTCTTTTAATACCATGCTGACGACAAAAAGAGAGAAATTCTTCAGAAGTGAACTCACCACCATTATCAGTCCGCAACCGCCTTATTCTGGAACCGAGCTCGCCTTCAACCGTTTCTTTGAACTCCATAAACTTGCTGAAAACTTCGACTTATGCCTCACAAAGTAAACCCAAGTGAATCTAGTAAAATCATCAATGAAGAATTAACATATAAGAATAGCCGGAGAATGAAGGAGTTCTTGTTGGCCCCATCAAATCACTGTGAATTAGTTCTAGAGGAGCACTGCATCTTGACAAGGATCTATCAAACGGAAGACGATGTGCCTTTCCGTATTGACATCCTTCACAAATCTCTCCTCCACCAAAGTTGCTTAAGTTTGGTAATCCTTTTACTAGATTGAATTTCACCATAGCTTTTAATTTATCCATGCTAAGATGCCCAAGTCTAGCATGCCACAGATATGTATTATCATTGCTACTCATCTTCTCAATATATGAATTAGAGGCAGATAAGACATATAAATCATTAACTCTCTTACCGGTATGAATGATATCTGCCTTGAGTTCTTTGATATTTTGAAGGAACTTCACGTCATGTGGGCCAAATAATAGATAACTTCCAGCATCTACGGCATTTGCAACTGAAAATAGATTTTTCCTCATACCTGGAACATGAAAGACACTGTTGAGAGTGATAAAGTCCTCCGCTCGTTGATGACAACAGAGCCTTCCTTCTCCACATGATGAACTGAGTTATCTGCTGTTACAATGACATCACGACCATTGTATTTTCGGAAGTTGGAAAATTTAGATTCATCCCCGGTGAGATGGTGCCCACATCCTGAATCCACAATCCAGTCTTTTTCAAAATTGATGGAAGCCATGGCATCTACTGCTCGAGTCTCAGCTACAAAGCACTTTCCCCAGTCTTCTTCTTCTTCAGCAGCTTTCTCAGTTTGAGCCATATTACTCTCTTTGACTCGGCAATATCTTTTTATGTGTCCTATTTTGCCGCACCGATAGCATTTGGGAGGCTTCTTACCGTGATTGTTAGAAGACTCTTCCTTCTTTCCTGGCGAGCTTGAACCACCTGAGGAGCGAGAGTGTAGCCTATCTCTTGCTTTTCCTTTAAAGTTCCTCTTATCGGCTACAAGAGCATTTCCTTCACCTTCTTTGACAGATACACTAGCCAACTGTTTGGCTAATAACTCCTGTGACGATAACAAATTCTCAAATTCCTCCAAGGATGGTTGTTGAGCCCATCCTTGAATTGATGTAACAAAAGGAATATATTCTGACTTCAAACCACGAATGATAATTCTTCTAATTCGTGCTTAGAAATAGCCTTGTTTGGATTTAATAGAGATATTTCAGAACATAAGTTTTTAATCTTCAAGAAGTACTCAGCAATAGAAAGATTACCTTGAATGGTGTTGGCCAATTCATTCTCCAAAATCTGTAGCCGAGCTTCATCCTTCTTGTTGAACAAACGATCAAGGGTCCTCCATATTTCATGAGCTGATTTACACCTTATAATATGATCAAATAAGTTGGAGAGATGGACCTCTTCAGGATGAACTCCGCCTTGGCATTAATCTGCTCTCCACTTCTTACGTGCGTCATTATTTTTCGGTGCATCGGCAGGAGGATTTGTGTAACTACCATTAACAACATCCCACAAATCCTCTCCAACAAGGTAGGACTCCATATATGTCTTCCATACCTTGTAGTTGGACCGATCAATAATTCCATCCCGGTCCATTAACACGACCACACACATCCATTTAGAAAAGAAACAATTGAATCGACCACTAACCCGATCTTGAAAATATATCCGGAAGCCAACGTATATGGCTATGGCTCGATACCATGTAGAGAAATATAGCGAGAAGAAAAGTAAATCGGAGAAACCTTCGCTAGCCCAAGATCGTTACTAAGATTGGAAGATTCAACTAAAGAAGAGGAAGCTTTGGAAAGGAGAAAGAAAATTTTAGATAGGAGAACTTGGTTATGGAAGAAAGGCTTTCTTGAATTACTTGAATGACTTGGTTACAAATGATCAAGTCCACTCCTATTTATACTTGCCTAAGGATGGTTCTAGACATTCTTCTAGATACATCTATAAGAAAAATCTAGCAAACCTTATCTTCTTGCAATACTCTAGACTATCTAGAAATCTCTTCAAGATATTTATCCAAGATACTATACTAGGCTATTCTAGAATCATTACTAAATATCTAGGATTTTTTGTAGTTCCAAAAATCTACTTTATAATTTCGCAACCCGATCATAGGCTGAGCTTAGAATTTGATGTGAAATTGATGTAGCCTATTTGCCTGTGCTGTCTCCTGCTCGAATTGATTGTCTTTTCCTTATTTTGGGAGATAAAAAATAGTCGGAGAAGAATATAAACTGAAGAGAAAAGTATGTAGACATTCCGCTTACTCTTGTGGAGGGAGTACAGTGCTACAACCAAGACACAGATTTATTGTCTGGCTTGCAGCACAGGAAAGATTACTCACTAAAGACAGGCTATTGAGAATGAACATACAAGTAGATGACCCTGTCTGCAGTTTATGTGCTGATCAGATTCTGGAAACACACACACACTTATTCTCAGAGTGCGCATGGACAAAGAGGATACTGCAAGCCATAATGCAATGGGCAGGAGTGCAATTACCAATGGGGGGGTTAACCAAGTGCTCCAAAGAATAAGAAGGAGCCACTGGAAGCAGTTCTACAAAGAAGTCGTAGCAGCATTATGGGGTGCGGTTATATATCAGGTCTGGCAAGCAAGAAACAAAAAGATTTTCAGAGGCAGTCCCATTGACACAGATATAGTGCTCACACAAATAAAGCAGGACTTTATAGTAAGAATAGATACGGTCAAACACTCTAGGAAGGCAGTTAGATGTCATTCCCTTATTCAACAGTTCTTTATGTAAGTAGATACTATACTGGAGGCCTAATTCCTGGTAGGAGGATAAGGTGCTCTTTAGGTGTAATACTTGTTTGTCAATGGTAATATTTACATTTGTTACCAAAAAAAAAAAAAAAAAGTAGCTGAAAACTTAAAAAGATGAAGACTTGAAAAGTCGTTTACAATTCCATATCTGAATACTCAAATTCCATGCATCTTAATCATGACCATCAGTATGTTTCTTCAAAACAAAAAGAAAAAGATAAATAAGAAACAAAATGGGATTAGAGAACTACAAGACTAAAATTGGAACCAGAAGACTTTTACCTAAATTAGTTAGGAATCTTACCAGCAAAATCAACAAAGACAATCCAGCCTTTTCTTTTTTTTTTTTTTTGCTCCAAGTTCTTCTCTTCTAGCCACATAGATATCAATCTTTTCGTCGGTTCACATTTTATAGTACCAATTTATTAAGTCATTTCATGATCAGAACTAACTTTTACGATACCCAAGCAACCGTTTCACAGTTTTTAAATCAAAAAAATTTATTAAAGGAAGGATAAACCAAACGTTTTTGATGATGAAGGCAGGGGTGTTTCACCGCCTGTGAATGATTTGAAAATGAAGTTAGGAAATTTCATTGGGATCCTATTAAATGTCAACTTATGGCTAAAGTGAATGTATGTTGGGTAAACTTTTGGTGATTCAATTGATCAGTTAAGAAAATTATCTGTTACTAAAGTAAATTGCTAATTGATTATTTTATCTGCTGAATAAAATTATCAAATTGGCAAGTAAATATTTATTACTGCTAAGCTTATACATTTAATAAACATAACAAGTAAAAGAAAAAGTAAAATCTAAAATAAAAATGTTGGAACCTTTCAGATGGCCACATAAAATATTACTACTATTTATTATTTAATTAGCTGTTTTATTACATTTTGATTTATAATAGGGGTAAAATTGTAATCTAACTTTAAAGGTGTAAGCTTTTCATTTTTAGTCTAATATGATGATTAAGCATTTTCATCTAAATATATGTGCGCTTCAAACATGAGCTTTTTTCAATATTTGAGTCGAAAATGTCTAATAAGATCACTTTATTATGTGTTCAGGTACTCAATCGAAACAGGTTGTAGTACGAGTGTCTAAATAAAATTTAATAGCAAGTATAAGGTATTGTGATGTATTCAACCTAACTAAAAAGTCATTCAACTTTTCTGAAATATCATAAGAAGTCATTTTAATGAAAAAAATGAGACATTTATTTTTGTGATACTTAGGCAAAGTCAGATGGCTTCTTCATTACAAAAATAGTTTAGTGACTTATTGCAATATTCCGGCAAAGTTGTGCAACAAAATAAAAATTACATGACCATTTATAAATTAACTAGATGTTTAAGTGGTATAAGTGTAATGTACATATACATATTAAAATCAGGTTTTAGGATATCACAGCAATCACATGGTAAATAACAAATTCAAAAACTCGGAAAACACATTAATCAAAGTAGAATAAATCAAAATGTGAAACATTTAAACACCAGTTCCTACTAAACTATTACAATCCAGGAGTTTCAGACTCTACTAGCTGACCGCTCAATTATCTTATTGAAATCAATGTGAACACAAATTACACAACAAAATGACATATGATAGTTAAATCACCCTCCATTCGACCGAAAAAAAGCGCAAACTAATTTAATCCTCAAGACATTATCACGACGAACATTGCAAATGCAGCAACAATTAAAGCAACAAAATTTTCATTAGGAGAAATCCAAGAAGCAGATGAAGGAGCAGGGCCACTTGGTGAAGGAGCAGGGGATCCAGATTCAGCTTCCAAAACATTGATAGCAAGTTTCACTCCCTTTACACAATGTTGGCCTATTCCACAAATGTACCATTTTTTCCCTGGTGATGTAAGGTTGATCACATCATTTCCAGAAGTTAAGGGTGTAACATCACTACTTGGTTTGCAGTTTTGGAAGGCTTGTTGATCTGCTTTAATCACATTGTGAACATCTTTCTTGTACTTGAATACTGCAACACACGTAATATTGGTTCAATCAATACCCCAAAAGTTGAAGTGTTGTTACAGGTTACTATAATCTGATGACGTAAAATAACTTTACATTATCAGTGTACAAAAGTCAAACTCTTTGTCTTTTTAGTTTTTGGTACATAATTAATTGACCATACTAGGAACTGTATTTAGTAGCTAGCTACCTAGCCCGGCATTTAGTAGGGATCTAGTAGCTCAGTTGGTTGGTTATCTGAACTCTCACCTTATTGGCGAGGGTTCGAATCCCACATTGTAATCCCCTTCCCCTACCCCCTATATAATAAAAACAATTTTTTTTAAACAAAAAAAAAAAACTAGCCCGGCATCTTCATTTAGATACTTGTTCCACATTAATGATACTTCACACTCCTGTATTATCTACTGTTAATGGAAGTTAATATTGTAACACAATCACACGTCTGATGTTTTAATACAACCAGCTAAAATACGGAAGACATAACTAAGTAAACAAAAGGTGAAAAGAAGTGATTTTTTTAAAAAAAAAATCCTCAACCAAGAGCTTATTGGTGAATCCCCATTCGTCTATTCTTTTTTCTAGTCATTCATTTTTAAAAGGTCAAAAAGGTGAAAAAAATGCTCACTGGAAGTTATATTTTCCGGTTGTTAGGACTATTTGTTTACCAAGGTGATGATATTGTGACTTTTAAGTGAAACAAAGTTGTTTGCCTTTGGTGAAAGAAAAAAAACACAATATAGTTATGTAACCATTTGTGAATTTACCCCCATAGTTCAATATGGTATCAAGTCAGACAAAGATCTTAATATTACAATCTAACCACAACTGATCAATAGCGTTACGACCTTAGCACATGAAAAAATGAATCAGGTCCGCTATGAAGGAGACATATTGAAAATATATTTAGTTTTAGGCTTTTAGATGAGGTGTTCCCACAATTTTAATATTGATTTTATTACCACCAAATAGGAATGACCGTGACCAAATACTATGAATGAAGAAAAGGTAAAAATGGACAGATTATGAGAGGAGGCTAAATAATTAATAACATACTGAGCTTATCTCCAACATGGAATTCTTTGGTGGCAGCCCATTTTGTGTAGTTAAAGTCGAGCTTCCAACCTTGATCATCTCCAACCCAATGCTCAGTTGCCATTGCTGGACCAGCAACCATTACCACAACAACAGCAAGTGCAATCAAGAAATTAGTTGTCGATGCCATTGACAATTTGTTTGAAAGTAGCTAGTTGAATATTTGGGAAGCTATAGCATATAGATGATTTGAATGTCTTGTTTATCTAGGGACCTATTTATAGGTTATTAAGTGTCCAAAATTAGGAAGGCCAGCCGGCTAATAGCGGCATTATTATTATTATATTTATACATAAATCTTCAGAATTTGGCTATCTCTATGACTTTGCCTAAAGATTAACACCATCTAAACAAAACATAATACATGGAATTTAATGTTGCTATTGGAATTGTAGAAAACGTCTACAATGACTTGATTTTATGCCAATTTTATTCTTGCCGAATGCCACAGAGGGTTTTCACAATGCTAATGAGATAATAATCTAATCTTTAAGTTAAGAAGCCATATACGCCCCTCCACGTGGAGAAATTTTATACCACTTTAGTACGTGAAATGAAGTGGAAAAGATTGTACTCTCTTTGGCTAAAAAAAATGATCTATTTACTAGTTGGAGATCTACTGTCGGACAAAACTTTAATTTCTTAAACTGTGATAGTCTCAGACATAACTAGCTTTAGTATTTCACATCGGAGCTAAAGTTGATGTGGCTGATATCATTTATTTTGTGTCGCGTCTATATACTTGAATTTTTATTTTTAACACTGTGTAAATCACTGGCCAAAATGACACTGAAATTTGGACAAATTGTCCCTTATAGAATTGAGATGTGTACATGTGGTATGAGTACATAAATTACACCTCAAACTTCTCTCGAAAAGTCATTTACACCGTCTAACTTTGATGGGCGTCTTATTACCTAATCTTGTTGACTTCTTGTTCAGGGTGTATTCATATGCCAGAAATAATTTTACCTTCTTAAACGCGTGTGAGAAATAAAAAAGGTGTTGTAACGTGCCATTTTTTTTTTTTTAAGATGTTACATAATTAATTCTTTTTGGGCTCTCTTTTCTTTTTATTTTTTAATTTTTTCTCTTCTTCATTTTCCGGGGAAATTAGTGAACTGAATCTCCTTCCCATTTAACTAATGACTGAAAACGAAGTGAACAAAACTGTATATCTACAAAAGTTGGAGGCGTATCTTTAGACTGGGCCTTGTAAAAAGACCGTTTTCGGATGGGATAATTACGGGACGTAACTAACTATTACTATCTAATTATATTTGGTAGTTATAGTTTCAATTAATTACATCTGATAGTTAATAGTTGTATCTTAATGACACTTAATAACTATTAAAGTAAAATAAAGTAAAAAAAAAAAAAAAAAAATCCACTAGTGTACTGTATCCCAATTCTCCACATTTTCAAACCCCTTTCTCTCACCTTCTCTGTTATTTTCTCCATTTTCATTCCACAGGATCCTCCACTGATTTTGTTATCCTAAATAGTAGTTGTGCACAAATTGGTAAGTTTTTTATGTCTATTTTGTTGAATATCTTCTTCCATTTTTTTTTATTTTAACAAAAAACGTTTCTGACATTGTTAGAGTTCTTGAACAAGCTTCGATTTTGTTTTAATGGCGGAGTTGTAAGCCACCGTCGACTCCTACTGTCTTTGTCGATGGCGGCGGCTGCTTCCTCTTTCCCGTCGCCATATCTCTCTCTTTTTCCGGTGGCAGAGTTGTTGGTGACGATGACGATGAAGGATAACAATGGTTGTTGTTGGTGACGGCGGTGTTTTCATAGATCTGGTGGCGTCGGTGTCAGATCTAGACGAAACTTGATCGTATACGACCGAAGTTGTTGTATTCACGAATACGGTGATTGTATTCACTTTTTTTGTTTTTTGTTAAATTTTTTGATTGTATTCATTTTTTTATGGTGTATTTGTTAGCAAAAGGGTTGTTGTTGTTGTTGTTGTGGAATTTTCGACAGATCTGGCCGTAAACTAGTGGTTGGTGTTGTTGTAGTCATGAATAAGACAATTGTATTCACTTTTTTGAGCTTTTTTTGTTAATATTTTAGATTGTATTCATTTTTTTTAGGGTGTATTTGTTAATTTTGGTGTATCTATGTTTTTATGTATTTAGGTTTACTCACTGTATTCATGAATACAACGAGCCCGTTTATGAATACAAATAGTCATTTCATGAATACAGTGAAAAAACAAAAAAAAAAAATCACTGTATTCATGAATACAGCTGAAAAAAAATATATATGCAGCGGAAAAAAAATGAATACAGCGAAAAAAAAGTAGCTACGCCATGTAAATATTGAAAATGTAGCTATCCCAATTTTAAACCCCTAAATTGTAGTCATTATGTAAAATCCCCTTTTCGGAATCCCCTTTTCGGATTGTGAAAGGCCCATATCACTACAATATTTGGGCAATTTGCACGATTGTCCTTCATACGGACTGGTCATTAATTTTTGTCCCTTAATTCGCTGGTCTTTAATTTCTGCCCTTTGCTTACAGAGGTGGCTGAAAATAGCCGTGTTGTGGGTTCAAATCCCTAGTAGAGTCAAAATAATAATAATTTCGCAAGGCATAGGTTTCTATGAACCTATGGGTGAAGTTACATAGAACCTATGCCTGAGACGCATTGTAAGGCAAATTTTTAGTTATGCCTTAAGTCTGCCGGAGGCGGCCGACTTTGCCTTAATGCATAACTAAAAAGTCTGACGCATAAGGCAGACTTTTTGCAAAAGCCTTGTCTTGCGAAATTATTATTGAGCGGAGCTTCGAACCCAGAACCTGGGGGTATATTCGGCCACCTTCCTAAGCGAAGGACAAAAATTAAAGACCAGCAATTTGAGCGGCAAAAACCACCCCAAAAGAAGGGCAATCCGCGCAAAAAAATGCTATATTCTGTATCCATTACAATTTTTTGCGCGGATTATCCTTCTACCGGACTGGTCTTTAATTTTTCCCCCCACTTCTTATTAAAATGAAAATTTGTGGGCCAAGGTACCCTTGTTCATTGTTCTACGAAATCAGAGATTTTGGATTTGATCCCCAGCAGAGTAGGAAAAAAAAAAAGTTTTTGCAAGGCAAAGTTAAATAGAAACTTTGCCTTGTCCGGCATAAGTTCTATAGAAATGAAGTTATCCGGCATAAGTTGTGTAGTAACTAATTCACTCGGCATAAGTTTATAGAAACTTTGCCTTGTTCGGCATAAGTTTTGTATCGGCATCGGGGAGCAATTGGCTCCAGGGTTCAATTCACTCTACATGTATTTTAAGTTAAAATTATTTTATTATGTATATATAAGATGTTGACTTCTTCGTGTATTTACCTTTAGAATTTTTGAACCCTCTAGATGAAAATCTTAAGATAAGTTTTGTAAAAATAAAGTTATCTTTGGATAACTTAATTCCTATATAACTTATGTTGGACAAGGCAAAAATTTTTATGAAATTTTGCCTTGCGAAATTAGGTCATAAATAAGGGTAGGTCAAATTTCTTTTTTATTTTTTCGATGTCAGGAGAACTTTTTGCCACATTTTTGTTACTTCAAGTGATGAAGGGCAAATATTAAAGACCAGTGATTTGAGGGACAAAAATTAAAGACCACCCCAAGATAGGGCGTTTGTGCGAATTGTCCGGCATTATGGAATTTTGTAGTAAAAATGATACGCGTAGCTGCTTTTAGGACTACTAATTAAAAAATCACAACTTAAAATGAAGGAAAACTATTTGAGAAATAGCCACACGATCTTCAGGAAATTTTCCTAAAAGTGTCATATTTATGAAAATCATCCACTTTTCTATTAGTATAACCAAACTCTTAACGTATAAGTCATTACTTAACCCAAAACCTACCTATAGTAACGAAATATATCAGATGCCTAAGCTTGAAGTTGGAATATGCTGCATGATGTTAAACTAAATAGAAATTATACCCCCATTTAAATAAAAATTGTTTTTTTAGGAGCTTGAGGAAATGGCAGGAGAGGGCATGAAAAGGAAGATTAGAGCACCTTTTGATTGATAAGGTAAGTTTTTAGGTGAGAGAAATAGATTTTATTGTGTATTTAATTAGGAGAGATATTTTATGGATATGAAAGATTATACTATATAATACTATAATTAAAAGTTAAAAAATTAGAATAAATTGTATTAATGTAATTTTTTAAAAGTAATTGTAACTTTTGAAAATTACATTTTTAAATCTTGTGTGTGTATTTTTCCCTAATCATGCTCTATATGGATTCGTAAGCAAACCTTCGCCACTCATACCTTGAGGCTTGATTGGTTGCTGGTGCTTTGGCCAAGCATTGAGTGGACCGACCATGATGAACTATTCAAAATCCATCTCACAAGGGTCATATCATGATATGTATGTGTAACCAAGATTTTCTTTTCAATCTATTTACTCCATTATTTATGGGACCGGTTACTGGGAAGAATGACACGCTACTAAAAAAAACATGATTTGCCGACCTTAAAAAACCGATCTCAGAAACTGACCTCGTGAGGTCGGTAAAGGTCTCATATTTATTTTTTGTAAAATAAACCGACCTCTACAGAAATCCGTAAAAAGAATATACCGACGTCATGAGGTCGGAAATTTATTTGAATGTAAATATTATAAATTATTTTTAATAAACCGACGTAATGAGGTCATAAAAAATTGTCTTTTGAGGTCGGAAATCCTGTTTTTTTAGTAGTGACACTGAAAGTTTCTTAAATAGGATCGTAACTGCATGGTCTGAAGCCCATGGGTTTCAATTGAATCCTTTCTTCGCAAAATTACACAATGCAATTGGGGTAAAATTGACTTTTTGGTATAACTATAGATTGTTTAATATGATTGACATTTAAAAAAAAAAAAAAAAAAAAAAAAAAATTCTATCAAGAATTTCTTCCGGTCGCAAGTTCGAATCCCTAAGTCTAGGCATTCTTGCATTTTCTTAATTTCCCTCATCAGAACTTTTGGCTTCACTAAGGATCTAATTATAGAGGCAGATATTGAGTGTCATCTATGGATTCACTTAACTCAGTAACTTTAGTCCAGACCCCCTATAGTATAATAATAAGGGAAATGTGCAAATATATCCCTCAACTTTACGATTTAGAGCAGATATACCCCCGTTATAAAAGTGGTGTAGATATACCCTACCGTTACAAAATGGTGCAAATATACACCTGTCGTTCATAAAAATGGTGCAAACATACCACTTTTGCACTATTTGTGTAAGGGTATATACCACTTAATTAAAAAATAAGGGTATATTTGCACTATTTGTGTAAGGGCAGGGGTATATCTGCACTATTTGTGTAAGGATAAGTGTATAGATACATCACCTTTTTAACGGGGACTATATATGCTCTAAATCGCAAAGTTAAGAGGTATATTTGCACCTTTGCCATAATAATAATGTATTATCCAGTTAGTTACATGTATTAAGAAATCTATTAAATATTTGAATGTGAACTCAGTAAGTATTGTATATTAAATTAAGGTCATTATACGAACACCCATAAACTTCAAATTTTAAATTTGTCTCTAATCTAATTAAACATATATTGTGTGAAATTTTGATTGATACACTAGGCTATGGTTCTTGGTGGTCATAACCAAGATTCAACTACCATTTGAACCCACTTCATCATAGCCAATGTCATTGTTTATGCTAAGCTAGGCCACCCTAGTTGTGAGGTAATAAGTCCATAACCAATGCCACTTTCTGGTTACAGATCTTTCTTTTGGAGTTTAGACACGTGAATTGCAAGAAACTGTGCCTCTCTAAAGCAGAGCATCACTTGTTTTCCCAAACTATAAAATTAAAAACATCGTCATATTGAATACCTCAATCTAATGGTCTCTTTATAGACCACAAATTGCTTATGTTGAAGTCTTCCTCACGAGAAACCCCATGAAAAATCCACACTTTTTTTCACCTTAATCATCCAAGTTGATAACCACCACCTACACAAGTTCTTTTTTTCACATTTCTCGTGAACCATCCCATGTTTGACAATCAATAAAAATGCACGTAAAGAAAAAGCTTATTATAGCAAATAAATATTTCATCCACTCATCGCTAACAACAGAGGGGGGCAAAATGAATGTAGGATCAAATCCTCTAGGAAACCACCTTGTTGACATACATGAAGAGGAAGAAGACAAGGAAGAAAACAGTAACGTTTCGACGGTGGCTGATAAACCGGATACACGATTCAACAGGCCTACCAAAAATAGAGAAATAAAAAGGCCTCAAAGGAAGTTCAGCAGGCAAGTTTCACTAGAGACAGGGTTCTCTGTACTCAATGGAGAGACATCTAAAGATAAAAATGAGAAAAAAGTACTTGGAAGAAGTGGGAAGAGTTTTGGAGGATTTGATGTCAATGGATCAACTGGTCTTGAAGCAAGAAATAAAGGGGATTTCAACATGTTCAGGACTAAATCTACTATTGCTAGGCAATCCTCAAAAATACCACTTAGAAAAGAAAGTGGAATTGAACTTCAGAATAATAATGTTAAAGGAGGACTTGATGATCATGTCAAGAAGAGTGTCCCTGCTGGAAGATACTTTGCTGCACTTACAGGACCTGAACTTGATCAAGTCAAGGTAAATATAATCAACTTTTCATTTCCAAAACTTCAATCCTGTATGCATAAAACTGTTAATGTTTACATGGCCAGCATATTTTAACCTCTTATAGTACATAACATGGTTCAGTAATTGTTTTTCAACTTACTAATCCTACTCTCACCGTTTCAATTTATGTGAACCTGTTTTCTTTTTAGTCCGTTTTAAAAAGGGCGGCCCCCTTCTAAATTTAGAAACAAATTAAATTAAACTTCACATTTAATCCTTAATGAAAAGCTTATTGCCACATAAATGTTATGGCATGTTTAAAACCATAAGTTTCAAATTCTTCCTTTCTTTCTTAAACTTTGTGCAGTCAAATAGGCTCAAATAGTTGACGTGCTGACAGGCGTAAAGTTCATAGAAGTTAAACGCAACTGTTATTTAGTATTACCATTTCTTCTGCAGGATTCCGAGGACATTCTTCTTCCAAAAGATGAAAAATGGCCTTTTCTACTCAGGTTCCCAATTGGTTGCTTTGGTATCTGCCTAGGCCTTAGTAGTCAAGCCATCCTCTGGCGTTCTCTTGCTCTGAGTCCTGCCACCAAATTCCTCCATGTTCCACTTTTTATTAACTTTGGGGTTTGGCTGTTAGCCGTAGCGATTCTGGTTGCAGTCTTCATAACCTACATGTTCAAATGTGCACTTTACTTTGAAGCGATAAAGAGAGAATACTTTCACCCAGTGAGGGTCAACTTCTTTTGTGCTCCGTGGATTGTCTGCATGTTTTTAGCCATAGGTGCACCACCTAAAACAATACCAGGAACTCTTCACCCTGCCATCTGGTGTGTCTTCATGGCCCCAATCTTCTTCCTCAATCTCAAAATATATGGCCAATGGCTTTCGGGTGGGAAAAGGCGTCTTTGTAAAGTAGCTAATCCGTCTTCTCATCTCTCTGTCATCGGGAATTTCGTGGGAGCCATTTTGGCTGCTAAAGTGGGATGGAAGGAGCCTGGCAAGTTCTTGTGGTCTATTGGCTTTGCACATTACCTTGTGGTGTTTGTCACATTATATCAAAGGTTGCCAACTAGCGAAGCGTTGCCTAAGGAACTGCACCCTGTTTATTCCATGTTCATTGCAACTCCAGCTGCAGCCAGCCTTGCTTGGGGTGCTATTTATGATGAATTTGATGGCTCGGCAAGGACCTGCTACTTCATTTCATTATTTCTCTACTTATCGTTGGTCGTACGTCCCAACTTCTTCACAGGATTCAGGTAACTTTCTTGTCCTTGATACTGTAGAACAGTTTGATACTGTAGAACAGCACAAGAACAGAGTTCAAAATTTCTAAGAAAAGCTTATCTTTGCCTTTCATAATTACTTATATCTTGACTATCTGCAGATTTTCAGTTGCATGGTGGTCATATACTTTTCCAATGACCACAGTTTCAATAGCAACTATAAGGTATGCAGAGGAGGTTCCTTCTTTCATAACCAAGGCTCTGGCTTTGGCCCTTTCGTTCATGTCAACAACAATGGTTTGCATATTATTCGTCTCCACCCTTCTGCATGCTTTTGTTTGGAAAACCTTGTTTCCCAATGATCTTGCCATTGCCATCATAACAAAGAAAAGATACAGCAAGGATAAAAAGCCTTTGATGAGGCGTTGGACAAAACAGTCGCCTCTTTCATTTGTCACATCAATAGGGAAACATAACTCAGGAGACAAAGAGTGCGCCTCTGATGAGGAGAAATGATTGCAAATGAAAGAAAGAGGAACAAAGTAGAATATGGTACTGGCAGCAATATATAATCAAGCAATTAGTCCTGAAGGCAAGCAAGAGGAACAAAGTCATTGCTGCACTGGAGATGAGCAACTTCAAATGCAGTGACCAGAAAAGAGCAAACAATTATTTATAGGTCTAAGTAGCCTTTCCTATTCTTGTAGCCAATATAGTCGGAATGTAATCACTTCTGTCTGAACTATGACATTAGCCAAAAAAGAGCATTCCATTAAATTTGTAATTTCATCTCACATCTAAACGTCTTATACATAGTCATTTCATCTCTCAACAATAAGAGTCGGGGACAATCGAGAGTATCCTGATTATAGTAATACCATTAGCCAATTATCTAACAACATCATCAAGTATCGGTCTTTGAGAGCTCATGCAAATTGCTCTAGCACGTAACATTCAAGAGCTAGATCAATACTTTCCTCGTGGAAAATAGCACATAAAGGGAAATCAAAGAAAATGGATAAATAAAGCTGAACAGCTCCCCACTAAACAACACTTGCTCATTTTTTTATTCACATGATAACATGGTGATTAACATTGTTGTTTGTATCTGACGGTTTACATGTGAAGAAATTGATTTTTACATATAAATTATAAAGCTGCTATATATCCGAATGCACTTGACAGTTTCAGACAATTGTTATGTACTGGCATCGCTGCATCGTCTCAGTCTGCCTTTTGAATCAAGCAAAAAGGTGTTCATCGACATCAAAAAATGTGTTGCATTTTGTCCCTAAAAATGCCCAAACTCCTACAAGAATTCAAATATAGGTTAATGGGATGAGCTGGGTCATATAAGAAGAAAAAGCAAAACTCCCCCCACGCTTTGGCCAAGTGGTAAGATGCAGTGTGTGATGTGTGGGTTAGACAAAAGCCTGATATTTAAGTGGAGAAGGGCAGAGGGTCAGGCCCACTACCCTGGGAGCTTCTCAATTATCAAGAAAAAGAAAAAAAGAAAGCAAACCTTGTACCTGTTGATGGTGTTAGAGACTTGACAAACTTCAGTTATTCCATATCACTACCGAACTGAATTGGCTTTGCTTTTGAGATCAGCTATTTTTCCCTTCTCCATGTGTACTATCATCTTAAAAGAGGAATTTTACAAGCTGATTAAAGTTCATCCTAATTGTAACGCTGAAAAAATTGCTGCTTGAAAAACCTATTAGAAGCATGATTAAAAATGGAAAAAGCTAGCAACCACGGAATAAACAAAGCTTACCTCATGGTTTTGTTGGAAATAAGCCCATCTATTTTCTTTAGAGCCCTTGTACCAAAAAGACATACAAAATAAAAAATCCAGACAATGCTTAACTAGATAAGATCAGAAAAAGAAAATGGAGAAATAAATGGAACCTTTGACCGAAGGCAGGATGGTCTTTGTGCTTTCAACTGCACTTCGCCAGCTGGTTGGGGCTCAGATGTAAGAGAGAGCTGACAAATAAAACAAGAAAGATTAATAACTATTTGATGAGCTACAACACAAGAATAGACAATCTTATAGTAATAATAGCTGCAATATTGTGTCCAAAAAGAAGCACCAAACAATGTACACAATGTACACCCATAGGAACAATCAACATAAAGATGTAAAAAAAATCAACCTTATTAAACAGATCAATTGGCGGATTTTGATGAATTCTCTTTACAGTATGAAAATTGAACTCCTGTGGTAGAGGCAAAGCAATTCAAGAGTCACTATTGGAATTTCAGAGAGAACAATAACAACTGAAAGGTCTATACATATCTGGATTACCATTGGCACTGTGGTTTCCCTTTTGGTGTTTCGGAACACTCCAATGTCTCCTTTACTTGATAGGATCTTTACAAAACAAATAGTTGTTCAGTTCCCAAAACTCCTTATATAAATTGTCCCCAATTTTTCTAACGTACCTTTTTATTGAGGGGGAGAGCTTTGAAGTTGTAGGTTGACACAGATTCTTCTTGCTTTGGAGCCTCTACATGATTGACTCTGATATACGAAAAGAACAAGAAAAATAAAAAAAAATGTAATAAGAACAACAGCATAGAGTGTTATGCTAACAATGCAGGCTGCTATCGATACGCACACACACACACAAGGATATCAAGATTCACCTTCTGAATTCTCTATTTCCACATTCCATGGTTGACTTAGTACTGGTTTTCTGCAACACCTGCAACAAAAAAATTATCAATCAGTAATAATAGTGCCAACAATTTGAACGGGTACATAGACCAAATTTCTTTATGAACACTGCTAATTTTATCAACTTCAATAAAATAATCAAAGGTTGAAATTTAGATTCTAAAAATGGTAGATACATTTCTAAGACTTCACCAACAGTGCAATTTCTTTTAACATTTTAGGCTGGCAAAACCACATTGGAAGAAGCCACAAATAGGGAAACACTACAAGTTTCCAAATCTGTGATGTTGTTGCCACTAGTTATTTACCAAGTTCACTGGTTCAGTCTTTAAGCTAAATCAGAGAGTCCAGTATGTGTGCATAAGAACAGATAAGTAACCTTATCAGTGGTAGAAGAATTGGCAGCAGAAGTTGGAACTGCTGAACGATGTTGCACGGCTCTCTCTGACGTCTTCAGGTGAAATTCCTGAAAACCAACATGTCAAGGGAGAAATTTTAAATTCACTTGTTTGCGATATTATGATTACAAGCAATGCAATAATTGAAGAATATGAGTGACTAATTCTCATATTCAAAGGACAGACACATTGATATGAAGGGAGCTGCTAATCTTAGAACAGGAACAAGAAGCAATGACACCAGTTTGAATCCTTACTTGAAACTGTGGAAGTTGTGGATTGCTTCTTTTTGGAGGCAAAGAAGGACCTTCAAAAATCTGTGAGATAGACAGTTGTCAATAACATGCAGACGAGGCAATTGGCTCTTAGAAACTAAGCTTACTAACCTTTCTATTTAGTGGAAGAGCTTTGAATCTACGGAAAGCTGTCGGCGGAAAATTTTCTGCTTGTTCACTAACTTTTGGCCTGAAATTTGATACGCCGTGATAAAATGTTGACAATGGTCCTCAAACAGTATAAGATAAATGAAACCAGTTAATGAGTTCTACCTTGCTCTTTGTGCTCTATGAGTAGTTTGAAACTCAGGCTCTCTAGGAATAGTAATCCTGGGCTTAGCCGTAGTGTTGCTGCCATCAAATTTTCCGTCCTGCAAGATCGTTCACAAAATTTGTCTTAACTCCAGCAGAAAATCCAGTCATCACCAAAAGTTCATTATGGTTAAAGGTTGATAAACCCAGAGCTCCAGAGACTAGGGATTACGCATAGCTTTGTACGAGAGACATTATTCAGCCACTCAAAGTGGACCTTGCCAATGGTTGAATACTACGGCAAACATTACTAGTTATATCTTTTAAGTAAGAAATATGGGAGCTCACAGTTTGAACTATTCAAATCAACAAAAAATGTCATTGGTATAGGGAAAACATAAAAAAACCGACATGATCAAGTGAAACAGTAGAAGCAAGATTTCATCCATTTTTTGTAAAGGGGCATAGGAAAGGTCAACTCAACAAAGATATCAAAGGTAAAAGGAAAATTGAAAGGACAGACATGACCAGAACAATGAAAACAAATAGCCACTTAAAGTCTTTAACTGTACACGGAGGAAGACTCCCAACTTTTTTTCTGAGCAAATAGATAATAGAATCGAGAGCAAATACTTACTCGCTTAGGTTCCTTGTGAACAAAACTAAATACAGGCTTCGCTTCGGCAACCTGTAATGCAAGAAAAGATATTTTTGATGAACAATTGAGCAACCTAACATCGGAGAGATGCCAAACGTCGACAGACAATCAAACAGAACTTGAGCACTAGAAGGAAGAGAAGAATAAAGCATTTGTGTTGTTGTCGAGATTACACAGCTAGAAAAGAACTTGGTCAAGTGATTAGATGTGAAGACCAAGAAGTCTTCAGAATTTCCTTTTTTGGCAAGGGGTCGTATTTTCCTTCCAGAGAGAACAAATTAACCTTGTCTAGAAATTGTTTAGCCCATTTCCAATATTTAGTAATGTTAAAATTCCCCATGTAAATTCTTAACCTCTAAACTTTATTCAATTAATTTGCAGCAGATTTAACTCCAAAAATTCATCAAGGTGATTCTGGTAATGTAAAAAGAAGTGACAAAGTGGAAGCAGCAAGTAATAGTTATTGAGACTCATTATTAGTATGGCATGATACAGAGGAAAAGAAGCAGAATACATGGGGCAGAACATACAAATGATACCTTCCGTAGATGACCACTCTCAAGCTTTTGTCTCTTGGCAGCTTGAGTCTCGATTACAGTTGAATTTGTTCCATTTTTCTCAACCAAAAATGTCGGTAACCTAGCATACAAGAGAAAGGTGTTCAAAGAGACCACAAACCAGTGAAGTATTTAGCAGGGCCAGTGATGAGCAGCTATATCGTCAAACAAGGTCATTCCCAAAAATTAAATGTGAAGTTGCACGAGCTTGCTTACCATTCACCAAAAGGTGGAATATGAAAACAACAAAACACATTTTGGAAGATATCCCACTGTTTAAAGATTCGCACTTTCTCACTCTTTGAAATTTTTAATAAGATCACCAGAAAAGCACTAACAAAATATTTGCTCTGCACTTAAACAGAGAATTATAAGAAAACCGGGAATTCATAGATGATGAATGCATCAGGAAGAAGCATGTTAGTGCCAACCTTGATTCACCAATTGGACGAGATAGATTTTGTTTGGCTAAGTGACTTGCAGTTGGTTTCATGAGGGTTGAGCTCCTGGGACAAGATGGCTTCGAAGAGCACCTGGTTTTACCTTTTGTGGCACCTTTAGCCATGTGATTGTAGAAAGTCAGCCCTGCCAATCAAATATAAATATGTACCTATCAAAGTTAAAAGACACCACGAAACCTAGTGTGACATGGTTGCATGGTTATTCACATACATTTCATGCAAGCGACTAACTTGAATCATGAAAGGACAACAACATGTTAATCATTTGCGAGATATTTCTTTAAGCCAAACAGTAAGAGTCAGACATTTACAAATGTCAAATCAGAAATTATAAGCACCTGAAGGTAGCTGTCTCAGTTGATTTAAAAGTTTCTCGGCATTGCTAATAGCGGAAATTCCTGCATTGTTGCTCTCACCTTCTGTAGAATGAAATCAGAAAGAAAACTTGAGTATATCAGCACGAGACCTCTTTTATAGTGCATGCAGGCATAAAGATAAAGGATGCCGTATTCATTATATGCAGCTATTAACATAGGAGTGTCCCTCTTTACAGGCACGTGGATGCCAATGAATCATGTCTTCAACTTTCTTGTAACCTTGTTGATTATGCACAAACAAAATAAAAAAGCTCGACGGATTTACATCATCAAGTTGCTTTGGGCATAGGTTTAAATCAGTAAATAGACCTGGTGAAAAGACATACTTATGGGAACATCAATTAAGTTCAGCATCAGGTACAATCCATTTTCCTTTGGATCTTATTTATTACATGAAAATGATATGTTTAGAATCTTATCATTTATGCATTTTAACTATTTTTAGAGAGACTAATCCTTTTGTGACATCCAAAAAGGAAGTGGGTCTTACCATGGGCCAAAGGGAGCAAACAATTACAAGTGGTATCAACTTCAGTGCAAGAAACTTGTAGAGGATTATCAAAGCCTGCTTAATTACAGTAAACAACGAGGAAAAACACTTGCTCTTTTGAGGAAACAAAAAACTATATAGAGCAAGGACCAGGGTGTGATAAATAAACCAGTTTATTAGCACTAGATGAAGGAACCAGATGTTCCCTTAGCATCTTGTAAGCTTTAACTTCTATTATATCTTAGGCCTTGAAGAGTCACGATCTATGTCAAGAAGTAGAGAAAAATTTCAGTCAACAGGATACCTCCACATGCAAAAATATGAAGATTCAAATTGATTATGAACTTCTAAAAGCTAATGTTGAACGCCAAAGAAAGAAACATAATACATTTCCGGTATAACAGCAGAACACAAAATTCAAGTAAAAGGTGAGAGGTATAACTTTTAAAGAGCAAAATAAACACCTTTTATCAGAGCAGGAACCTCTTGCTCGATCTCAATATCAGAATCGTTATCTGACAAACTCATGTTCTCAACTTTGGATTTCGGAGAAACATTAATGCTTTCGAGCAAAACGTCCTCCTTCGAAATCAACCTAGTGACAAAAGCTTGAACAACAGAAAACAACTATATTATATTCCATAAACAATGATACGGAATTGATAATTCCAACACTAGTGGAGTGTACAATCCAAATTTTAGTTTTACTAGAACGGCGTTTAACGTAAGGCATGTTAGGCAGGTCCTTTACCAAAATGAAAGCAAAGAACAGCCAGAAAAGAAAACAATGTCATATAATGCTCAACACATCAAGGGAAATAGCATAGAGGAGAATCCATCTCTTTGTATTAGAAAGTAGCTCCCATAAGCTGTGGCATAGTTCTAAACCAAATTTTTACAAACAATGTAAATAAAAAAGGTGGGAAATCATTTAGAAATTTGCATAACTTCCGTAGGATATTTTGGAACTTTACATATATATTTAGTAGGCGTTTGGCCATAGATTCCAAATATTTTCACTTTATTTGGAATTTATGGTGTTGGAGTTGAAGATAGAGTTGTGTTTGGTTATACATTTTGCAAAGAATATTTGGAATAACATTCATACTTGAGTGTACTTATAAGTTCAAAAGTGAAAAGTGAGTTAGAAAGCAGGTTATAAGTTGTTTTCCAAATTTGAAATACAACTATAAGTTGGATTCGGAATTTACATGGCCAAACACTGATTTTCAAATAAAGTGAATAATTATTCTGGAAAAAAAATGAATTAATTTTTATGACCAAACGGTACTTACCTATTTAGAAAAATAAAAATAGTTACATAAAAATAACAGATGAACACGAAAAGTTAATAAAATAAAAAAAAGTTGGAAAACAAGCTAAAAATATAAACAAAATATATAACGTGAGAATAGCATTGGCATCATTGCAACAGAAGAGTTGATCCTATAGTGACCTGTAAGAGTAACGGGTTCTGATTCATATAAACAGCCTCTTTCGTACAAATGCAGAGAACAGTAAAATGCAAGGTGCAATCAAATAATTTTGTAAAGGTAATTTTAAGAAATTGCTAGAAAAATACAAGTTCTAGTAAATCAAAGAGATAATGGTCAAAAACATACCTGAATTACATTTTAGGGAGTTTTCTACTTGAACTTATCAGGTGTTTGTGTTTCCTACCTGGACTATCACCAACTATTCCTTAATTTTTTTTTAATTTTCCAATTAATTCCTTTAATTATCGCGCAGAGTGCCATTTGGCACCACTTTTTAACCAAAAAAAAAAAGTGCACACCACGCACCACCAGATACTAATCGAGGTGATAAATAGTTGGTGAAAGTTTAGGTAGAACCGCAAACACTTTAATAGTTCACCAAGAAAACACAAACAATTGATAGTTCATGCAAGAAACGCAGACACTTGATAGTTGAGGTAGAAAACTAAAACAATTGATAGTCCATATAGGAAACGCAAACAACTTAATAGTTCAGGTAAGAAACGCAAATACTTGATAGTTCAGGTAGAAACTCACAAATAAAAAAGTGTTTTGCAGGTGTGTTTTCTTACCATTATCTCTAAATCAAATAATCACGAAAATTCAGCACCAAAACCACAAAATAAACAGTCAAAAAAAGGAACAACTCATAGTTGAAGCATGAAACTCGCGAAAAAACCCGTGTTTTTGAAAACTATCCGTTAAATCAAATAAACGCGAAAATTCAGCACGAAAAGCACAAAATAAACATTCAAAAACAGTACTTACGAGAAGGAGGATAGCTTCCAGCAGTTTCAAACCAACACTCAGCTTGACTCCTCACAAACAATGTCTCCTCACAGCAAAAATCAAAGTAACGAGGCGCATCAAACTCATAATCGAGATCAATCTCAACAGCCGTAAACGTATACTCAATCATATCCTCCATCTCTTCCTCCATTTTCAAACACACACACTCAGCGTGATTTCTCACACAGCGATTGTGATCACTGGAATCGATGATAATGGAGAAGAAGAAAAATAGACCTAGGTCTTCTAGTCAGTGCATTGAAAAACGTGAAGAATTAGAAGAGACGGAACAATATTATATGGAGATTTGGGATGAGAAAACAGAAAAGACAGAGAAAAAATACTACTATTTACCAGTGTAGGGGTAGCGGCGAGTCTGATAGTGTTCAGAAGAAGGATCCGAATTTTTGAAATGATGGATATGGGCGGGTCCGATTGGGCTGGGCTATAACGTTACGAAAACTTTTTGTGCTTTGACGATTATACCCTTATCTCTTTTTCATGTTATTATTATTATGTGAGTTGTATGTATTTGTAAGTTTTTATCTTCCTTTCATTTTGTTCGATATACTTTTTATTTCTGTTTTGTATAAGGTGTATGAAATAGGTTTGAAAGTTTTTTTTTTTTCTTTTATCAGATGCTCGGTATTTGCATTGAACCTAAACTAATTCGAATTTGCCCCGCGTAAGACTTATTTAAAGGATAAGTACTTCCTATCAGGATTATTTTTCATACTCAGAACTCAAACTTGAGACCTCTGATTAAGGATAAAAGGATCTTAAGATCCTTTAATGATATGTTTGAATGTTATTTGAATTAAGGGATGTGATCCTTTTTTTATTCGAGGAGGATGAAAGTTACTAAATATCTATTTACTTGAGCAATTAGTAATTTTTATAGATGTTGAATGGAATTGCAAAATTGCTCTATCAATCTTAGAGCCCGTTTGGATTGGCTTATAAGTTGGTCAAACTAACTTATAAGTCATTCTTAACTTATTTGGGTGTTTGACAAAAATATAAAATCATTTTGGTTTGACCAACAACTTTACCCTTTTATCCCTTATATATTTTGTTACTTAAATACTCTTACTTCTTAAAAAGCCTTTAAGCACTTTTATCCAAACACGAATCGTTTATTTATAAAATAACTTTAAAGTGACTTAAAAATCTTTAAGCAATTATGCTTAAAAGTCAATTTTTTTCAGCTAATCCAAACGGACTCTTAGTCAAATCATTAGGTCATAAATCATATTGAAATATTACTTGCTTTCAATTTATAACTGATATAGCATTAAACTCTAAGACATTGAATTTCAAAAGTTGAGAGTATCTATTAAATCATTCTAAAATCATGTAAAGCAGTGACAAGTAATTTTCAACAAAAAGTTCCAAATTATCATTTGGTGAGAGAGCCTCAGAAAATCCAGAACAAATGGATCTGATGGTGTGAGTTTTTGAAATTTAAAATGAGATAGGGATTGGATTGTCATTTGCGGGAGCAAATAGGATAATTTGTTTGTCTTTGGGCAGAAAAGCCAATTCTCATTGGAGTTTGAGCTCTGTTTCGGGCGGCTCAAAACTGTCAAACAAGTCTGAGAATTTTGACAGTTGTTTACTTTACACCCCTCTGTTTCAAATTAATTGCGATATTAGCCCCTAACGGTTTGTTCGTTTGTCAGGTCTTCAACTGAGGTGGGGCCCAGCTTCTGAGTTCAAATAAAAAGTATTTTAATAATCAAGAGATGGATCGCAAGTACTATTGTTTTATTATACTCTCTCCATTTTAATTTATGTGAACCCATTTGATTGGGCACGACATTTAACAAAGAGTGAAGACTTTTAAAACTTGTGGTTCAAAATAAGTCTTGAATATTTGTGTGATTGTAAATCATTTCATAAAGTAAATTTGTTTTTAAATTAAGAAAGAGGTCATTCATTTTGACACGAATTAAACAAGAAATAGATTCACATAAATTGAAACAGAGTAACAATATATATACAGTTTAATTGAATATGAAATCTCGGATATCTATTTGACTTTTATGAAGCATTGTTGTGGATGCAAAATCCAGTAATTACGTGAAAGGACACTGACAAAACTAGAGAAATTATTAAAATGAAATGGTAGATAATAATGTAAATAGACTAAAAATGGAAGGGAAGATAGTAGGATTCTCATCCAATGGGTGTTCTTGAGTTCTTTGTTTGGTCCAATTTCACACATCCTTCAAGTCTGAGGCTCTGAGCTATAGCGGTTTCAACAGGAAGTTCTAAACTCAAAGGAATTGACGGGGTCTTTACGAGCGGATGAAACATGTGGTTTAATTCGTGTGCAAAATCTTACCAACCCGTGAGATATAAACAAGAAAATATGTCCTTAATCAGGGGCGGATTTAAAGAGGCTTGAGAGTGTTCCGAACACCCTCGGCAAAAAATTATAGTGTATATATATGGTAAATTTTTTATATTTATGTACATATATTAACTTTTGAACACCCTGAATAAAAGCAAAAGGTTAGTTCAAGTGGTCCAGGAGTGTCCTAGGTTTGATTCCCATTGACAACATTATTTTTTTATATTTAGGCTTTATTTTTAACCCGAACTGAATACCAAAATGTAGATCCGCTCTTGTCCTTAATAGGATGATGCTGATTTTCATACAAGTGTCGCATGGTTATCATCAGCTCGTCTTTGTGAGATGCTTGGTCAAGTCCTATAATGAGTGAAACTCTCATTTTGTGTAGTTGGGTCATTGCACCAAAGGAGCCGAGGAGCTGAGTAACGTGCCAACACTATTAAGAAGGTAATCGACGCCTTTCGAAACACTTTGTATTTCTAACTAGTGTTGTTTATTTTTTATATTTAGTACATTTGACTAATAAGATAGGAAGAGTCTTTCTCGCTTGTTTAGTGAATTTAAGTTTAGCTTGGAACGTTAGTCCAGATAGATTAGTTGATGGTACATTGAGCTCATTGTATCTCTATACTTGATTTTATATTTGGGGAGACACATATCGATCTTGACCTCCACGATTATAAAAAAAGCTATATCGCTATAGAAAATTACAATAAAGTTAAGATTTTGAAATTAAATGATTTGAGTCCTTAAACGTTATGAATATTCAATTCAATTCAATAAATTAAAATAATGATATTAATAGAATGCTTTCAAATTGTAAGGTCATATAAGAAATTGAAGATTTAAAATTTCTTGTAAAGCATAAATTCTGTTGATGTCAAATTGTCAATAGTCAGTGCAATTTCACTATTTGGGGAAAACGTCCATTACCTTTCGGCTTGCTCATTTATGTCTTGGTTCTAAAAGGTAAATGCATTTAACTAGGTAGTACTTGTTTGGAAGTGAAATAACAATTCAGAATAATGGCTTTGGCAATTAATACGAAAAATGTACACTATGCTACTTATTGTAAATCTAATCAAAGTTGGCATTTATAACCGGTTGGTGGAATTTCCAATTCAAATGAAGAAATAAGATTTCTTAGCCTACAAAATGACTTTTTCAGATCTCTTATGTGTAAAAAAAATGAAGATCTCTTATAAAAGGATCATAAAATTAAAAAAAAAAGTTTGTAAAAGGCCAAATAACTATTTCACCCTATAGGAAGTACAATTTCAAAAGAAACAGTTCATATTTTTGTGGGTATATAGTGATAGAGAAATGCATTTATTTTCTCATTAAGATGTCTCATAGGATTCTCTTCTTTCCGAATGAGAAAGCTACCCCACGGTTTTACTGTTGTACTCCAGTTAATTGAGTTACTCGAGTAATTTTAACTTATTGCTTTGTCTTTTTGTTTTGTTTCTTTTTCCTCTTTACCAGTGTTGCTTTGTAACCATAATCATCAAAACCAAAAAAATAAAAAAAAATAAAAAAAAATACAATGAATTTCAAATATAGTATCCTTACATTAGGTTGGTTCACATAAATCATTTTAGAAGGGCCAAAAAATATAAAACACTAAGCAGGCCTTGAGATTATGACCTAAATAATCAATCTGAAGTTTAGCTTTGGTGATAAGTTACATGATTATAAAATAGTATACGTTTTAGACAAACAACTAAATTAAACTTAATCCAAATTACAGAGATCTCTTAAATTAGCAAGCAATCATAGTTTGTATCAAGATTCAGAGATCAACATATAATAGCAACAATATTTCTGAATAATTTGAGGACCTTTTTACCTCCACCGGGTCAATAAAAGAAGAAACTGCACGGTTTTCCCTTCAAATGGGCTGGTCTTTAATTTTTCCCTTCAAAATCAAACTTATTCCTAGCAGGGAATAAATTCCTTAAGGACACGGGGCATAACTTGTGGATAATATGATGCGAAAATATAAACTTATACCCCACGAAATGTTATTTATTATGAGGACAAAAATTAAAGACCAGTACAAAATAGGCACAAAAGTGCAAATGACCCTCAATAAAACACTGTCCCATCTTGTGCTTGGGCCAATTGCAATACAACATACTTAAATATGGCCCAAAGTCATCCCCATATGCCATCTTGCATCAAATTGTCAAATTCTTTTGTCATGTAAAACGAAATGGTGGTAGGAATTGTACCCTGTAGCTAGGTTTCACCAGGCTATTAAGCTATAAATTGTTTTAAAATTTATTTAATTAATAATTAGTGTTGATAAACTTTAGACAAAAGCTTGCACAACCGTCACTTTTCTTCTTTCCTCCTCCTCATTTCTCTAATTAGTGTTGTGGCACAAAACTCACAGGCAAGTGAAGCTGACGTTCAAAAGCAAAAATAGATAGCGAAATGCTTTTCTAACTTCAACTTCATAGTAGAGTTGAACTAGAGTGCACTATATAAAATATTTATACTAAACAAATTTTGATATATTTCATCTAAGTTTTAACTATCAATCTTTGTTTTGTTAATTGGATTAAAAAGAAAAGGGAAAAGAAAAAATATTAATAGGGAAAGCAAAGAAAACATCTATAGGGAGGGCACTAGTTATTAATCAAATGTTGATCATAAAAGTTGTAATTCTCTGTAAATCTTGCCCACATATGATATGCGTGTGCGCGCACGCTTGGATATAGAGAGAACTGGAGAATTGGGAATTCGGATAGTAACTTGATTAGGTCTGAAGTTCAAAAAAATGTATTCAATTTATTTGCACAAGCAATATGTCATTTGTCAAGAAAAAAATTGTAATTCTGACACAAATTTCACAACCTCTGTTGTATATGTGTGAGCAGTGGCGGATCCAGAATTTTTATTCAGGGGGTTGAAAAAATAACAAAAGCTAAATATAAAAAATAATGTTGTCAATGGGAATCAAACCTAAGACAAAACGATAATTTTGAACATCCTGGACCGCTTGAGCTAACCTTTTGCATTTATTCAAGGTGTTCAAAAGTTAAACATAAACACAGACAATCTACCCTATATATATACTCAGGGGCGGATCTACTTGGGGGTCAGGGTGTTCACCCGAACACCCTCGGTAAAAAATTATAGTGTATATATAGGGTAAATTTTCTGTGTTTATGTGCATATGTTAACTTTTGAACACCCTCAGCAAAAAATGACAGTGTATATTTAGCTTCTTCTTTTTTCCGAACACCCTGAATGAAAATTCTGATTCCGCACTGTATATACTGTAATATTTTGCCGAGCGTGTTCGGATGAATACCTCGGCGTATTCAGATGAACACCCTCGGCATGCTCTAAATCCGCTTCGGTGTGTGAGTTAATAAAGTTAATAAGAATCATAGAAAATAACACAATACGGAAATAGGCAAGAGGCAAGAAAATCAAAGGCATATAAAGACGACCAATTCATATAAATCTTATAACATTGTATCGCATTATCCCGTGCTTGGTTCTTCGTATAATAAAAACCATCTAAAACAAATTCGAAGCTATTTTAGATAAATATTTTCTTTTGAAGAAATTTAATAAATATCTAGCCGTACACAAAACTCTGGTAAACGCAGAGCGTAAGAAATCATAAAATAAGGATGATGACAAGAAGTTGGACCTTAAAAGGTGTGGACATTCTATAAAAGTTTAGACAGGTGACAGTTTTGGTACTATCTCTAATACAGTCAAACCTCAATAATAACAATTCATTATAATAGCATTTTATTATAACGGTCTAATTTTTTTCAAAATTAATTTTTTATGTTATAATTTACTTTTCTATAACAATATTCTACTTATAACAATAGTAATATTCATTATAGCGGTATATTATGTGTAAAATTACCTCTCTATAACAGTCATACTTAAATATTGTATAATAATATTTTACAAAAAATATTATTTATTAAAATAATTCTGTTAATCATCATTAATATCGTGCACATAATAAATTTCAAGTACAAACATCTAAAAAGAAAAAAATATATATTTCTCATAGTAATCTGATTTAGTCTTGCAAAATTTCAAAACCACATATTTCCCTATCTAGCGATTTTGTATAAATTTGATACTTATTTTCCCCATTTTGGTAGTTGTAATTAGTCTATTTTAAGTTTGAAATTACGAAAAAACCTGCAATTGTAGAGTTTTTACGTCAAATTTGAAATATTTAAATTTTTAATTAATTTTAATGCATACGTTCCTTAGAATTTTATTCTTTTACAACTAGTAGAATTTATTAGTCTTTTTAATTTTTAATTAATGAAATATGAAAATCAAGTGAGATTTAAAAATTAACAAGTATTTTGTTTTCGTATATAACATAAAAAGTACAACTGTTTTTGCGTATTTTTGTTTATAATAGTTAAATGAGATGTAAACATCAAATGACAGTATACATACATAAAAACACCCCACTATAGCAATCATGAAATTTTCGGACAAACGCTGCCTTTATAGAGAGGTTTTAATGTATCATTTGATGTACTAGTATATGTTTGAATGAGGATCTCTTGCTTGTGTTTAATGAAAAAATTTATTTTGTATCTTACACAATTGATAATTATGCAAAGCTTCTTTTTGTTTCATAAATTGATGGACTCAAAGTTTGTGAATCTAAAAGTATAAAATTAGCGTCCAACTAATTTGTGAAAAAGTTACTGTAGATGGACCAGCGTTCATTTTAAGTTCATACATTTGTAAAAGGAACTTTCAGGCTAATAACTCGAATTTCTTCTTGATTTTTCTATTTATTCATTACTTAAGCATCCTTTTCTGTAATATCATCATAAAGTGTAATATAAACTATGTGATGATAATAAATTAAAAAAACTAATTTGTGAAACAAAAAGAAGTCTCATACAATTCATGTCAGTCATTTAAGTCATAATATACATTTTCCCATGTTTAAAAAATTCTGCAACTTCTGTTGCCGAGTAAATTATATTGCTTCCCTAATTCTTAAAGGTTAAGGAGGTTAAATAAAATTTACTCGCAAATATAAAAAGAAAAGAATGAAAAACTTCTTTTACAAACTTTTTTTTTCCATCACAAATATAGATATTCAATAAAATCGAATAATCCTAATGTGATTCAAATTTAAAACTATTCAGCTGATTTTTTTTTCTGTTAGTACATAAAATTAGATTGTTATAACTTACATTCATGACAAAGTAACGAAAAATCTTGTTCATTAAGTAAAAGACAAAGGGTTTTTTTTTCCTTAAAAAAGTGAAGGATATAGAAATGAACATGGTACCCCACGTCACAAATCAGGAGAGGCTTTGCTTAGATCACAAAAGGCCCCAGTTCCAAAGCATAGCCACCGTTGATGTTTGTGGCTCGAATGTACGTTGTCATTATTGATTCTTAGGACTTGGATATTCCTCTTATCTTATGGTCAAATCAATCAATTAAAACATAACACAAATATATACATGTAGTTTTTTCTTTAAAATAAATATTAATTTTTTAATTCATAATTTTAAATGTTCAATATATTTAATGTGAAAGATCTAAAGTTTAAATGAGTTTAAATAATGCACCGCTTCTATATAAGTGGACACTTGAGCTAGAAAAACTAAGGAGTCTGTTTGGACATAATCTTTTTTCCTTTTTTCTCAAATACAAATTTCAAAATATTACTTGATTATGCATTGGAATGATTTGGCTAGTTTTTGAAGATGAGTATCGATTAAAATCAGTTTTTCAAGTGAATTTTTGTTCTATTCGCAAAATTCTAACTTTTAAAGTGAGATACATGTCGAAATACAATATCAACTTTCAAATACCCATTTTAAACTTCAAATTAAATAACTCTTTTTTTGAATCTCAACCAAATTTATATCCAAACACCTACAAGCAGAGCGGAGCCAAGATTTAAAGTTTATGAATTTGAAATTGTAGTCATTTTTGAGTTATAGGGTCCTAAATGAATGATTTATATATATTCCTATTAAATTAGTTTCTTCAGACAAATATAAATTTGTAATCAAAATTACTGAATTTTGCAAAGCCCGCTTCCTACACTTTAGTTGCGCCTTGCGTACAAGAAAGGGCTCTTTGAGGCGGATAATGATAAGAAGACTGGTCTTTGGTTGGATTATTGGTTTTCCTTTGATTGTTAGCTTTGTGGTTGATAATGGAGATTGGAAGATGACAAAAATAAGCTGGATTCTTTTGTCTTTGAGCAGTAGTAGTGTTTAGCTATGAAATTACACTTCTTGATCATGACCAAATGATAGTCACATTCTTTACTTTGGGATCTCAACTCATTAAACAACTATCATATTCTACTTGTAGATTAGTACTATGTTGTCATCACACATTAAAGAAATGATGGCTCACTTTTTGGCCTGCTTCCTCAAGAGATTTAAACTTTTAATAGCCCAAATTAACATTGTGACATCTTGATCAAGTACTTCTAAGGAACTACTTTATCTGATTTTTTAAAATATTGTTTTATCTATAAAAAGTTGTCCAAAATAAACATCTAAAAAATAAGATAGCTTTAGCATTCACTCTTAGCTTTAACATTCACTCTTATTTCAGTTAATGTTCTATATAATTTTCTAAAAAGGCTCTCAAAATTTATTACTCATTTGATGTTAAATAAAAGATAATTTGGTTAAATTACCCTGTGATTAATGTTATTAAATAATTCCTCTTACGAATATGTCAAAATCTTAAACGAAATTTTAAAAAGGATCGAAGGAGCGAGTGGCAAGCAGGTTATGAGACTTGAGGAAATAAATCAATAATGGCAGTATGAAAACAAGGAGAAAAAAATCTCAACAATTATATCTAGAAATTTGTCTAGAGACTAATCATAACTTTTGAAATTAGTAGATAAAGAACTCTAGATCCAATTCTTAAGATCAATCATAACTTTTAAAACTGTGGAATGATGAATCACTCTTTCTAGCTTTCTCTAATTAAATAGTACTCTATTAAAGTTAGTTCGATTTGTGAAACTCAAACACATGGCTTAAGTCACAATACAACCTTTGCCGAGTGAGCTAAGCCTTGGGGCAAATCTCAACAATTATTAGTGACCTAGACATAAAAAATTGTGAAATTTGGAGAAACGTTAGAAAATGATATTTGAAAATTGAAGCTATATTTGGATATGAATATAAATTGAAGTTGTTTTTGGATTTCTGCAAGTAATTTAGAGTTAAAATTGTGAAAAATAACTTTTAAATTTTTTTCTAATTCCGGAAGTTGTAACAATGCTATAAATAATATTCTGGGAAAAAGTGAAACTATGAGTGGAAAACGGGTCCTTAATTCATTATCTACAGTAACCCCGCTCCACCAAACAAGCAAGACAAACCGCGAAAATTAGAATCTTCGTGAAAATTCCTCTTGATATAATATTTCAAAAAAAAATCTATTTTACATGAAATTGAAAAAAATACATTAGGCAGGACAAAAAGATAAAGTACAAGCAAACTCTTTGCCACCATTTTCTCTCCAAATCTCTTCTCCATCACTCACCCTTCGTACTCTCCGTCCACACTCATTCACTGACGTCACCATCCCGACAAGGTGACGTCATCCTCCCCACAATACCATGTCACAGTTATGACAAACTCACCAACCAAAACAACCATTTCAAGTGGCGGTGCCACGTCGGCGATGAGGGTAATAGTACCCTTACAAGGTGTAGTACAAGGCCGAGGTGGTCTTTTCTTAGGTTCTGTTATCCCCTGTGCTCTTTTCTACTTCTGGCAACTCTACCTTAAACGTAATCGTAATCGTAGCCGTCCTTCCAATAATAATAACGACGAATCTGGGTCTTCCGGGTCGACCCATTTGCCCCAAGTGTCTTCCGGGTCGGGTTTACAGAGAGTTCATTCACGTATTTTGTTGTCACCGAAAGGAAGTAGTGGACAATCTCAAGTGTCTGTTAGAGCTAATTCTGTTATTTCTAAACAAATTGATAGTAGCCCTTGTTTTGTTGGATTAAATAAAGCTTCTCAAGATCCTTATGATGAGTTCAGTAATCCTGATGGTGTTATTCAACTAGGATTAGATGAAAACAAGGTAATTATTTTAGGTTCCCCCTCCTTCATTTTTTGGATACACTAATTATGTATATGTCATGTATATTTATAGTTAATATCCGTCCCAATTTATGTGAAGGTGTTTGACTAGGCACAGAGTGAAATTAAGACTTTGAAAATTGTGGTCCAAAATAAGTCATAGATATTTGTGTGGATATAAATCAATCTCAGTAAGGCTAAAATGAGAGGTTTAAAGTTAACTTGTTACTAAATATCGAAATGTCTCATTCTTTTTGGGACCAACTAAAAATGAAAGAGTGTTACATAAATAGGGGAGGAGGGAGTATTATTTTTAGGGAAAAGGCTCAAATATGCCATCAAACTATCAGAAATGGCTCATTTATGCCATTGAACTATTAGGAATGGCTCATCCATGCCATTTTTCAATAAAGTCGATTTTACAATACCAGATATGACACTTGGTTACCAATTAAAGGTCCACGTCGTTTAATTAAACTAACACAAATTAAATTCTAAATTAAATTAAAGTCCGACCCACAAATCTGTGCTGGTTTAATTAAACGACATGGACTTCTAATTGGAGGTTAAGTGTCATATCTAGTATTGTAAAACCTGCGTAGATGAAAAATGGTATGGATGAGCCATTTCTGATAGTTCGATGGCATAAATGAACCAAACTATTGACGAATGGCATAAATGAGCCATTTCCGATAGTTCGATGGCATATTTGAGTCTTTTCCGTTATTTTTATTGAGTGGTCCAAAAAGGTAATTATCCCATAATTTTTTTGTTTTTGATATGACGGAAAATGATTTGCTTAGTGAAATCATTTGAGTGTTTGGATATTTTGAACTGTGACAAAATGGAAAATTTGACATTTTTCTCCAATTTCTGGAATCATTTTTTATCGAAAGCATCTCCTCCATGCCAAATGTAGTACGGATATTGTTGGGGAATTTTATTTTTTCGTTTTTTTATTTCTTTCTTGTTTGTTCTTTTTATGACCCATTTGAGTTTTGTCTTTGTTTGTATGTTTAT